>NC_140588.1:590389086-590929519 GCF_964204655.1 Triturus cristatus | reverse complement strand
ACTCACTATTTCTCTCTTCTCTCTCACTCTTTCTGCCACTCTTCAACTTTCTCACTGTTTCTCTCTCTCTTTTCTCTCTCTCACTCTTTCTCTCTCTCATTCTTTCTCTCTTTCTCTGTCTTCCTCTCTCTCGCACTCTTTCCTCTCCTCTCTCTCACTGTTTCTGTCTCTCTTCCTCTCTCTCACTGTTTCTCTCTCTCTTCCTCTCTCTCACTCTTTCTCTCTCTCACACTGTTTCTCTCTTTTCCTTGTATCTTACTCTTTCTCTCTTTCTCTATCTCACTCTTTCTCTGTCTTCCTCTCTCACACTTTCTCTGTCTTCCTCTCACTCACTCTTTCTCTCTTCTCTCTCACTCTTTCTGTCACTCTTCCTCTCTATCACTGTTTCTCTCTCTCTTCCTCTCTCTCACTCTTTCTCTCTCTCACACTGTTTCTCTCTTCAATGTATCTCACTCTTTCTCTCTCTCTCACACACTCTTTCTTTCTTTCTTTGTCTTCCTCTCTCTCTCACTCTTTCTTTATTTCTCTCTATCTCTCCCTCACTCTTTCTCTCTTTCTCTTTCTGCTTTGCTGGACGTATGACACACCATCTTATCTTTCTTTTTGTCTTGCAGACTGTGATTCACAAATGGTCCAGCGATGACACAACATGGATGTACATCGTTTTATTGGTTGTTTATATGTAAATCTATACATGACTAGGATTCTTATTTGTCCACCCTAACGTGACTGTCACATTTGTTTCTAGGGGGTAGGGGTAAGCGGGGATGGCGGGAAAGGAGGTTGTGCTGGGGGATGTCAGAGCAGTATTGGGTGTCGACCTGCATGCTTGCTGCCTGCATTGCATCTGTTCTCAGAGACTTATGAGCAGGCGGATTGGCTCATAGATGAAGAGCTGCGAGCCAACTGGCAGGCTCATAGAGGGAGAACCGTGGCCCATCAGTTTGCAGAGGGAGAAATGATGGCCAGCTTGCAGAGGAACACCTCAGGGCCGACTGATAAAAGGAAAGGTGCGGGCCATCGGCTTCCAAAGGGATAGCTGAGGAACAGTGATGTGGGGAGAGGAAGCGTGAACGGGGTATCTCGCTGAGAGAGACCTGCGGTATATTTCCAGTCTTGGCTTCACAGATACAACTGCGGGCCTGAGAACTCGCACCTGTAGAGCTTTGAGCCGACAAGTGGTTCGCAGAGGGAGACTTGCGGGCCCAAGAATGTTGTTGGAGGTATGCTGTTGATGGGGGAAAAAGGTGCGTTACCTGCTGAAGTAGGGAGACGCAGCGCGAAAGATGTATCTCGCACAGACAGAGCTCCGGTATATTAAATTGCCCCCGGGACCTTTCTTTTATATTTTCATTCGATGCGAGGCGCAAGATGGCTGCTAACACTTCCCGGTTTGAAGTGTTAGCAGCCAATCAGAGGCAAGCTCGTGCTCGGGAGTTAGGCACCGCCCAGATATATATATCTATTTTTCCTTTAATATCTCAAAAAACTACTGAACAGATTTACACCATTTCAACAGAAGCACGCTTTACGGACCAAGACCTTTCTCCTTGCCAAATTTGGCATAATTACGTTCAACAGTTTGACCTGTAGCCTTGTCTTAAGTTTCCTATGGAAAATACATTGAGAAAACACTTTTTCAGCCCCTCCTTTTTTCTCAGCCCCCCCCTTGATCAATCACCCTGTAATATGTCTTCGCAACTGGATGGCTCAGGTCGTGGGTGCAAATATCTCGCAATAAACTTGCTTTCAATCAACAACCAACCTTGTACGTCCTCAATATACCCCTAAGCTTTCACGATACGAGCTGATCAAAAAAGAGAAACTTTCTGGAAAATTTAGTAAAGATTTGTCAAACGACGCCAAAGTTATAAGCACATGGAGGGCTCCAGGAAGGGGGCTGCACAACCCCCCTCCCAACACTTGTAGTTCCTCAATACACCCCTAAACTTTCAAGATAAGAGCTGATCAAAAAAGATAAACTTTCTGGAAAATTTAGTAAAGATTCGTCAAACGACACCAAAGTTATAAGCACATGGAGGGCTCCAGCTGGGGGGCCGCGCAACCGCCCTCCCAACAGTGAAGTCCTGGGTCTGTGGAGACCCCAGCGGGCCCCCGCAGCCCCAGCAAACCCCCGCTAATAATTTTTAAGAAATGCCCCCGGGACCTAGCCCACCCTGGGATCCCTTTTTTAAATGCTTTCTTTGGCCCTGAGGGTCCTTCTGGGACCCCCTGAGCAGGCCTAGGGGGGCAGGGTGTTTGCATCCTGCCCCATTCTCATGTTTTATACCTTTGTTTCTCTGTTTTCTGGTGACTCGCTTCTAACGGGTCACAAGATGGCTGCCAACATTTCCTGGTTTGGAGTGTTGACAGCCAATCACAGTGAAGCTCGTGCACAGGACTTAGGCTCCGCTCAGATATCAGAACTTTTATTTTTCAAATTTCTCAGCAACTACTGAACGGATTTACACAATTTTAAAAAAGGTCGCTTTCTGATCCAAGCACTACCTTTCTCCAAATTTGGGGTAATTCAGTTCAGAAGTTTCGGCTCTAGCCTTGCACAAAGATTCCTGTGGGTAATTGATTTTTTTAAATCTTATTCTTTGAATTTCTAAAAAACTACTCAACAGATTTACATCATTTAAAACAAAGGTTGCTTTCTGAACCAAGCTCTACCTTTCTGCCAAATTTCTGCCAAATTTTTGGTAATTCTTTTCAGCAGTTCGGACTGTAGCTCGTCGCAAAATTTCCTGTGGAAATTAACATGGGGAAAACACGTTTTGGTACCCCCCTTTAAACTCAGCCCCCGCTTGAAAAATCACCCCCAAACGTTCAGGATAGCAGCTGACCTGGATAGACTTTTTTTGGGAGAATTTCGCAAAGATTCGTGAAATGACGCCAAAGTTATTAACAAATCAAAAAATGCTTTTCTTATGGAAACTAGGTTGTAACTATAACGACCGCCAGTAGATAATATATATACATATACATATACATAGATAGATATATATATATATATATATAGATATACTTGGAGTCATGTGTTTGGTGAGCTGCGTACTACAAACCTCTGATGAAGGGCGTTGCCCGAAACGCGTCAGGTGACGCGGTGACTGCAGAAGCCTCCTCTGAACTATGCTTGCCTCCTGTGTGTGCTTCTCAAACGGGGGCACCCCTTTCTTCTCATATTATACGACCAAGCCCAGGTCGGGAGGAGCACCGCCATATGTTTGGTTCCGCTGTAATTGGAAACTATAGCGGCAATGGAGCAGGAGGAAGGAGAAGGATTCAAAGTGCGATCATCGTGTTTTTAAGACTGTGAATCGTATCTCACCAGCAGCCCACAAGGGTTTTATGTTGAACTGCAAGTCCCATAATTCTGCGGATACACTCACCTGAGTGGTGTTCTGAAATTGAAATAAAAGAGGGGAAATACTTGGAGTCATGTGTTTGGTGAGCTGAGTACTACAAACCTCTGATGAAGGGCGTTGCCCGAAACGCGTCAGGTGACGTGGTGACTGCAGAAGCCTCCTCTGAACTATGCATGCCTCCTGTGTGTGCTTCTCAAACGGGGGCACCCCTTTCTTCTCATATATATATATATATTCACTGAAAAAACCATAGGTTTCACACATGTTATAGTTAGCGGAAATGTTACTGATAAAAAACCAATGAAATTCCCCCGTTATAGTTAGTGCAGGAAACTATAACTCACGCGACCGCAATCTTCTGCTGATGCTAATACTGTATTTAGACACTTATTTGCCCATGTCTTCTTCCATAAATTTTTAGCTATACATATATTACAAATATTTTTTTTTCATAAAGACACATATGTCATCAGCAGAAGATTGCGGTCGCGTGAGTTATAGTTTCCTGCACTAACTATAACGGGGGAATTTCATTGGTTTTTTATCAGTAAAATTTCCGCTAACCATAACATGTGTGAAACCTATGGTTTTTTCAGTGAATTTGCAAGGTTTTTTAAATGCTAATTCCTAACTATAACGTGTGTGATACCTATGGTTTTTTCAGTTAATTTGTACGGTTTTTTAAATGCTAAGTTACTTTACGCCATTCGTGGCGTGCGCGCCCACTTAACGCAGTTTGTTCCGTGCGCGCATCGGTGCGCTTCGCGCACCGTGCGCGCACAGTGAGCACGCGGTGCGCTTTGCGCACCGCGTGCCCACTTTACGCAGTTAGTGCCGTGCACGCACGGTGGGCACGCGGTGCGCTACGCGCACCGCGTGCCCACGTTACGCTAGGTGGGCCATGTACGCACGATGCGCTTCGCGCACCGTGCGCACATGGAGGACATATTATGCGCTTCCTTGTGATAGGTAATCTGTTGAAATTTTTGGGGGAAATGCTGTGCTCTTATATGCCATGCTCAAATGGTGGCCTTCGGCCACCATTTGCACACGGGGTGGAGAGAGTGGGTTTTTTTTTTTTTAATAATTTTTTACCGTACGCGTACGGTAAGCGTACGGTAAGCGTAATCGCGGAAATTTTCGAAAAATAAAAAATTACCGTTTTTTGCCTTGGGGGATCTTTGAAGACTCAACTAACATGGTTATGTGCATGGGCGCTGTCTAAACAGCCCCTTTATATGTTTTTGGCATTTGTTTATCAGCTCCCCCCTCAGAGTGCGAGAGAGAAAATGGCGGCCGCCGCTTCCTGGTTTCGACCGATTCGAATGTTTACTAAGATCTAAGGGCCAATCAGAATCGCGCTCGAGCACGCCACCGTACGCGTACGGTAAGCGTACCGTAAGCGCACCGTAAGCTGGCTCAGATATATATATTGATTTAAAGGCTATTTTCTCAGAATCTACTGAACAGATTTACACCAAACCTACAAAAGGCACTTCCTTGACCTGAGGACTACCTCTCTGCCAAATTTCAAGTAATTCTGTTCAGCCGTTCGGGCTGTAGCTGTGTCTAAAGGTCCTATGGAAAAATGCATGGGAAAAACGCGTTTTGGGACCCCCCTTTTAACTCAGCCCCCGCTTGACGAATCCCCCCGAGACTTTCAGGGTAGGAGCGGAGTGTAGCGCCCCACCTATTTTGAAAAATTCGCGAGGATTCATCAACCGGCGCCAAAGTTATTCAAAATAGAATGTTGCGGATTTCCTATGGAAACGTGGTCCTAACTATAACTACCTACTGGCGACCGCCAGTAGGTAATATATATATATATATATATATATATATATATATGTACATGCACCACACTTTCAACAAGGAAAGTCGACGCCGTGTCGTTTCTCAGCAAATTCTTTATTGTCAGCTGATAGAGTTAGACGCTTGCTCACTAACATTTCAATAAAGTTTGTTTATATTCAAAAGGCATTTTTTCTTTTCCCAATAACTTTGGACCACCAGTAGGCAATAGGCAATATATATATATTTCATAAGGCCATGCAATGTGCATTGTATTGTTTCCTACAGGGGATCATTCCAAGTAGGGAAAGGGTTACATGGCCATTAGTAATCCAACACACACTTGGTGATTTCTGCAAAGAGGAGTCAATGACTGAATGTGCATTGACACTCTGCTACTTTTCCACCTCAACAGTGTGGGTAAATACTAACTGGCATGAATGCCTGACTTACACTAAGATGAGGAAAGCATCCTTCCACCCTGCCATATTTAGTTGGGTTGAAGAGACTACTTATGTATTCTTAAAACAAAGCATAATAACACTGCATCATATGCTTTATTATGTTTGCTGTTAACTACACTCTTCTGAGACTCACTGATTGTGCTAATTTTTGTGCGATGTTACCATGTTCACATCTGTATTTTGGTATTCACTTGCATCATTCAATATTCAGTTGGCTTAGGACTGCACTTAATGGGTTAACAAAAGAACGATTTGATTTAAAGAAACACGCCCTCACACCACGCGTCATGCTGCAACATGTTTCCTGTCCTCAGCCTCACACAGTTTCCCTTTACCCCGACCTACAGTATCCCTTCTAAGCAGACAAACATAGCGGTGCCTTTATCATGTAGACATTACTTGCAGTAATATTTCATGAATTCTATTGATGAGTTTTAAGTCACAGAAGCCATATTCTGTGAACAGCTCCATTGTGAAGAAAATAAGAAAGACACTAATACTCTCTGGTCCCCCTCGGATGACAAGTGAGGACCTGCCTTACCTGTCACCAATGCTGATTTAAGGTTAAACCAACATGAGTGCAAGCTATTTGAACTGGAATTGTTACTTCACATAATCCACCCCAGATGGTGATTTCAATGATATAGCCATAACAATGCACTTTTTACATGCAAGTCCATAGGGCATCCAGCGAACTTCCCTCAATAATACTCTGTTTATCTTCCTTCATCACGGATAGTAGCTGACAGTCGGACCCTATACTTAAGTCTGGCTGCATATACAGATTCCAAGCTACCAGTCACATTCTATGGTCAGGTGAAGTTACGCACAACATGGGAGAAGATTGCTTCCAAAGTCTCTCACTGTGGTGTCCCAAATTCCCCATATCTGATATTTGGAAATGCTAATACAAATGTTCAAAATAGCAACATGGCTCATAACTGGGCAGGCACACACCAATAGTTCTGACAGCCAATAACCTTTATTTACAGGTCTGAGTTTTCTGCGATTACAATTGAAAAGCTGTGTTTTGTTTGACCCAGGCCTTGTTATCACCACACAGTAGCTTCACAGCACTGCAAACAGCTTGTGGTATTACTGAACTCAATAGTTTTTATGGAACAGAGCGTAAAAAGATGAAAGACAGAGCAGACCTTTCCTAAGTGGTTACAACTTAGTAGCTACAAATGTACCTAGCAACTTGGGATGGCACATTCTGCTGTAGCAATCAATACTCACTATCGCTCTTCATGGAAGCCAAAACAGCCTCCACTCCCTTCCTGCTTTTCTTTTATTCATTCCTCTAGTCCTCTTTTCACTTTCATTCTCCCCACTGCATCCATGCTCTACCGCCTTATGTCCTTCCTACCTTCAGATACGCCTTTCTTACAATAGCTTCATTCCTTTCTCCTTCCCTTCCTTTACTCTTTTCGCTTTTTCTTACCTCCTTTCCTTCTCTTCATTACTTTAATAACTTCTACCACACTCTCCTCCTCTCATGCTCCCTCTATTTCTCATTCACTAATTCGATCTTTCTCTCACAATGTTTTTACTTAAACCTCCTCTCTTCCTTCTTCTCTTTTTCCTCCCTTTTTGTCTCTTCCACTATCAACAACACAGTTGCATAACACACTACATACTTTCAATCCACACCACATAATTCCACATCACACCACAAAATCCAACAGCCCTCGACAAAATTCAACTCCACTATATAACACTCCACTACACAACATACCACACCACACAATTACTCTCCACAACACACAATCCCACTCCACATAATTCCAATACATTAATTACTATCCACATAATTCCACTGCACACCACATACATCCACTCCTCAACACATAAGTAAAAAGTATTAATATTTACTATGCCAGTAGCTCTAGCTCTCATTTTCTAAATGATCACTCCACTGCAGACAAGAAACATACGTAAAAAACATTGCAATTTACATCTTCAATTGCTCTAACTTTCACAAATGCAAGACCGATTGCATTTCAAATGCTTGTTTTTCCATATAGTTGAGCATGCTTCGTAGTGTACATAGTTGACCAGGTATTGAGAAAATCTGTGCACTATTCTTATGGGACATATGAGGTAAAGGTTTTCTTGTTGTTTATGAGTGGGAAGATCTGGGAAGTCTTCCAGTGAGTCGTTACACCAGACCATTAGTGGCTTTAGCACCAACTCAAAAAGAATAGGTGGGAATAGACATCCCAGGCAGGTGCCACAGGAACGTATAAACTTTGAGGAGTAACATTGTTGATTCTAAGTTTTGCCGTCAGAGCTTCATATAAAAAATATAACCAAGTCAAGGAATGTCTGAGACATCCTCATCCTGACGCGTATCGAAAAAAGATGATTCAAGAGAGTCAGATGCTCTGGTTGCATCTAAGAACCCTGCAGCAGTGACCATCTCAGGATCCAAATAATTAAATAAAACAAAGTATGCACATTTTTGGATGTGGAGTGGCTTGGAATAAAGCAACTTTGATCCAGTTTCACTAGGTCTAATAGGTTTGCACTAAGTTTAGGTTAGAATCTTCACTTTGCAGGTAATCAGTGACAGCGGCCTATGGGGCTTTCATTTATGAGCCGGCTTATCCAGCTTTAGGAGCATTAGCAGCAGAGCATGGAGAGGATACATATTCGCTGGAGTATGGCTCCTCCATACTCCGCTAGTAAGCACTGCGCAAGGATATCCCTATAGCCTTTATAAAATGCGACTGGTAGGCCGTCCTACCACAGTGCTTCACCCATCAAAGCCCTGCTATTACTGTTTTGATCTCTCTTATTTCAAAGGGCTGTTCAAGGAATTACCTGTGTGCACTCCTTCTATGCTATGGTGGTACCTTGGAGGTATTCATTTTTCTGAGCCAGCAAGAAGTCGGTTTTTGAGTTATATAGTCCAGTAAAGTAGTGTGAGAGCAGTCTCAGAATCTGCTATGTATTCTGTGTCAGGTTTCTGATACGCCTATTCTCTATTTCCATTATATCATTAGCGGTCTAGGGGCGCTTTATCAGTGTTGCCAATTGCTTCCCAGGCCGTTCACCCACACTGTACACACAAGCCTGAGCCTATTAACCTTGGTATTTTCTTTCTATTTTTGCTACTTCCATGTATTCAGTGAATTTAGCCCTGATTGCTCATGCACAGCGTTACTCTTTCCCAGGGCAGGGTCATTTTCCAGTTTCTTTATTTCATATTCAATACTTTCCAGGTGTCAATGGAACGTCTTGTGGACTCTGCTTTGTTTTGCAATACAAGGTCCTCTAATCATTGTCTATTATGCCTCCCATAGAGTGCTCAACTGGTCTTCCATACCCCGGTTGGAAGGGGGATGTTTAAGGCATCCCTTCCAATTTTCAATTCCTTAAAGCATGGATCAATGGTTTGTGATCACATTTGCGGTTGCAAACTATTGGTAGGGTATTGATTCCTCAAAATCAATTCCCAAATGAAAAGGGATCTCCAAGGGCCCCCTTCCTCCTCAAGGGCCCCTTTCCCCTTTGTGTATGTGGACGGTACTTACTCTTAACAAAAGGTTTGTCAAACTTTTCTCTTTGAGGAAAACGGGCTGCATTAGAGAAAAAAATATTGCTTTATTTAAAAGCAAACCACTGACCCCAGCAGATTACCATTTTCATTTCTGTGATTGATGCAAATCATAGGGGGTTACAATTTTTAACCTACCTCATCAATATTCATGAATCAGGGTAATTTGCAATGACTACTATCCAATATTTTTTAAAACAACCTGTCAGTGCATTGGGTTTCATTTACAAAGAATAGATTTGGTAAAAGTGGTTGCAATCATGCACTGAATTTTATAGAATTGTTTTTCATTTTGCAAACTGACCTATGTACTCAGGTTGGTTCACAAAATACAGATTTATAGTCAGCTGCAATTCTACCTACCTCATCAAAATGTATGCGGTGGATCACAAATTGTGACATACTATGATTTGTCATAATCACAGGAATGGTGACTTGCCTGAGTCAGAAGAGTACCATGTATGTGATTGCTTTTTAATAGGCAGTCTTTTTTATGCAGCCAGTTTTTCATAAAGAAAACGAAATGTGTTTATAGAAAAGTTACACAAACGTTTTTAAGAAGTAACTCCTAAAAACATTTTTGGCAACATTCACAAAGGCAAAGAGGTCCCTTGTGGGCCCCTTCCAGTTTGTGAATGGATTACCACCTCCTTTGAGTTGGTGGCAAAATCTTAATGGTTTGCAACCAGATTTTGGTTGAAAAAAATGAATACATACCATAAGGAATCCCTATTTGGAAGGGATGCCTAAAACCCACCCATTCCAAATACCAATTTCTTATAGTTTCCTAAAACCTTTAATGGGTCAGAAACCCTTTGCCAAATCATTAATTGAGTTTAGTAAATTTTAAAAGAAGTTTAGCTGTCGCAAACCGTCAGATTTACTGTATTGCCCAAAGAAACTCCTGTATTAATATTCCAAATAAGAAATCACACTTTGCGACAAATACCAATTTGTGCACCAACTTCTACTGAATGCACTGGTATTTTGCTGATTTGACTTGAAGTGAGTCGCAAATTGACTTACCTCATTAATATGCATGCTGTATGTCGCAATTTGCGACCCACCTCAATTGGCAAGAGTTGCATTGGCCTCCTAGGGTCAGCTGACCACTATGTCTGTGATCATTTTTAAATAAACCAATTCTTTTTTTTTTTTTTAAATGCAGCCCATTTTCTAAAAGAAAAACGATATTAAAAATAATATTTTATAATCATTTTTCATGAGTAGGCAGGGGTCCTAGGGAACATTGTCTGCTCCTAAAAAATGTTTTTTGTCTACATTCAGAAAGGGGAGTGGGTCCCTTAGTAACCCCTTTTAATTTCCGTTCAAATACTGATCTGGTGCATAAAGTTGCAGAATGCAATTTGAGGTTCGTACTTTTGAAAATGCAATTTTGAGGTTCCAAAGGTTCTGATTTGACCTTTGCAACCATAACATTGTTTTGTACATGAGGCCCATAGTTAAGTGAGCAAATGAAGGAGATACATTTCTTCTACAGTTTTTTCTGAGGAGTTGCTTCTGCAGTTGCTACAAGTATCACCAATATAGATGTTGATAAAGCGGCTGCAGCTGAGCTATTATGGTACATGTTTTGCAACATTTCTATCCCTTAAGAAGGCAATATCCAATTGATTAACCTATCATCGTTAACTCCAACACTGCTTTGTTTCAGGCAAAGAATGTACCCGTTTAAGATCTCAATAAATGGGGAGTTTCTTTGGAACATGCTTTATAGCGAGATGCAATATGAATATGACTCTCTGAATTTTGTACTCCTCTGTGACTTCACTTTTTCCTTGAACTAAAAAGACATTCTTATCCTTGCAGGACAGTCTCATTAACAGCTGTCTTTTGCACAGCGTGTAGACATAATTATGTCAGGTTAGTCACACACGGACATGAAAGAAGGACAGCTTGATATAAGATTGGAGATGCAGAAAACTCATGTCGTTCTTTTCAAAAGGCACTGCACTTTCCGAAAAATATTTATCCAGATAATGTAATTGGCCACCTGTCGAAAAATAATATTTTATGGCAGGAATGAATAGTGAAATGGGCACACATCTGAAATAAATATATACGAAACTCTATTTTTTTCTTGCTTTTTATAACTTAAGATACATGCACATCTTTAAAAACAAAATAGGCCTATTGAACAATATACACTGTATTGCTAATGATGTGCACGGCATGCTGTTTAACCCGTTGGTGTCATAGTGATAATTTCTGAAGGTTTTTACCTTACATCTTCTAAAAAAAACATACAAAAAGAATTATCGATTTAGATTGACCATGTGAGGTTTTTTTTTTTTATCACTGAACGATTGCATTTCTAGAAACGTTAACTAACCTTGAATTGCCACGCAGGCTATGTTAACGATTTCGCAGAAATTAAAAAGTTCCTGATATTTCAAAATGTTAAAATATGTAAACCTGACTGTTTCCGTATTTTGTAGAGTATATTAGTGCCAATATTTTGTAAGTACCCCACATTTCTTGCATTGTATTTTATCACAGACTATTATTATAAGAGCCCCGATTCCAACGTGCTTGTAATCACCCATGGGCTTGTCAACAGGAGTTATCAGGCCTGTCGTTCATATGGGTAATGGCCAATGGGTAATGCTGGGAGCCCGCAAACCCAGACCATTTCTACTGGGGACTGTGCATGTTGAAATCAGTCAAAATCTCCAGGCGTATATTGAGGCAAATATTTAGGAATTACAGTGGGAATAGAATATGGTAAATCAGATTCTTTCAGTAATTCCACGTTTCTAAGTGGACTGTAAATCTCTTTTCTTAAGGGCATTGCTTGTCAGAGTAACAGTTCTGGAGGGTAACAGCAACTCCGGGTGCTCTGAATCACTTGTTTCATTAAAGTCACTTACCATGAGGGTTCTAGGCAGTGATAATTAAGATTTGCTTGTATGGTATGAGCATTACCCAAGCAGAATCCAGAGCTTTATATGGAATTTCTTCTCACAAAATTCCTTGTTGTTTGATGGGGTGAAAACCCTTCTCAAGCAACAACCAAAATCCTTGTCGGGGTGAACCACTAAGATCACTAAATTGACCTGAGCTTAACCCTCTGGTAGCATGGCACAAAAGCAGACAGGCTTAACGTTATGCTGCACACAAACAGTAATAAAGTGAGCACACAATACAAGAAAAATGCCAAACCAATTTAGCAATTAAAATCAATTACATCGAAATCTGTAGAACCAGAGTTATGATTTTTTTTATTTTTTTTTGCATACAATAGTGCCTAAATGATCAAAGCACCAATCACTGGTATCTGGTTATGCAGATAGTGTTAAGAATTTAACACCAACTGCAATGGAGTGCAGGTTGGATACATGAGGTGTATTGGGTTTGGTCTGGGCTTACCTTTGACCTTAAAAGAAATCTGGAAGAGAAGTTCTGGATAAGGTAGAGAACTGCAGGGCATGGCAGAAGGCAGTGATCGAGGATGAGGCATTGTTGTTGGGGAGCGACTGGATGGAGTTGGGTTGAAGATTGTTACTTCTGGACTTTGCCACTTATGTGGAAATTGAGAACCTCCAGTGGGACGAAACTGCAAGCTGTAGCCAGCAAGGGCTCCATCGGGCTAGATACCTTCACCAAGATGTCCAGATTAACAGGATTTTCTGTTACCAAGAATGTAGCTGGAGCTACCGTTGAGTCAGGATGAATGGCGATACACCTGGGGCAGATTGGGTGGCATGTAGGTCCTGGTCTCCCGTTGCTTCTCAGGACACCTTTTAGTGGAAAAGCTCTTAAGTTCCAAGGTTTAGTGTTAAGCAACAGCAGAACATCTAACCCTGCTTGCAAGTGTCCATGATCTTGAGGGCACCACTTAGGGGGTTGGGACTCACTACAGCAGAGGGCAGGTGCAGGGTTAAAGGTCACAGGAGCTTGTTTTTTCCCTGTAGCTCACACAAAAGGCCAGCCACTTAGGTTTTGGAGTCACTTCTTGTAGTCCACGGTGATGATCCAGTTCTTCTTCAACCAGCAAGCCAGTCCTTCAAGCAGAAGGGCAGTCCTCTGAGAGCAGCAGGGTAGTCCTCTGGGTTCCAAACAGACCTTTCAGAAGTTTTCAACAGGTCCAGGTGTATACAGAAGAGGTGTTCTGAGGGTCCAATATTTATACCTGGTGCTAGCCCTTGAAGTGGGGGATAATCTGGAGGACTCCCACATCTGGTTATAGAAATGTCTTACCTTCCCCTGCCAAGTCTCTATGAAGTCCAGGGTTTCAAAAGGTTAGTGTCAGATTCCTTTGTGTGTGCTGAGGCAAACCCTTTGAAGTGTAGTGGGGTAGGGAACAGCTTTGCCCCCATTCATCCTGCCAGGATGGCCCATCCTGCCTACACTCAGTCTACTTTGTTTCACTAAATAGCAGGAATACACAAAACCCAACAGCAGAGCCATTCACAGTCATGTGACCCAGGACACTGACAGCAGGCACCATATGGTTAAGGCAAGAAAATGCCAACTTTCTATAAAAGTGCAATTTTCAGAATTGTGACCTGAAATCCAACTTTATCATTGAAGAATAATTTAAATTACATTTAAAAAATAGGAGTTCTACCTGCTCCCAATCAAACGTTAGCACTCAATAAATATAATAAGGTAACCCAATGTTATCCAATGGGAGAGATAGGCCGCATAGTAGTGAAAAACGAACTTATGAATTTTTCACTACCAGGACATTTTAAAAGTTTACTTGACAACTGACTTTTTAAATATAATGCACCCTGCCATTAGCGTCTACCTTAGGGGTGTTTTATATGTGTTAAAATGGAGGGATTTAGGCCTGTTAACGTTTTATTTTGGCAGGTTGAATTGGCTGTTTAATACAACGCTACTGGCTGCAATGGCAAACCTAAGACATGTTCTAAAGTACTACTTTAGTGGGTCTAACAGTGAGTGCTGCAAGACCACCTTTTGATTTACAGGCCCTGGGTACATGCAGTACCATATGCCAGGACGTATAAGTAAATTGAAAGAGGGGTTGGCCATTTGTATAGTGTTTTACGGAGACAGCACAAGCACTTTACCACTGGTTAGTAGTAATAAAGTTCACAGAGTCCTAATTCCAAAGCAAATTCAGAAAACAGGAGTGGTGGAGGCAAAAGGTTTTGGGGAGACCCTGCAGAGAGGGCCAGGTACGGTAATTATTATAAATCAATTAAAGGTAAGCAAGCAAATAAGTGGAGATAATAAGTCTATGATCTTCAGACACTTTGTCTGTGGGTCGAACAGAGAATTACATGGTATAACAGTCTGAGTGCATACGGGGAACAACAGGGAATTGCATTGTAGTCATGCTAGGTATATCTGTTTTGTAAACAATATTTCCAAGAAGATCAGGTATTCAAAATGAATGGGCATGTTGGCACTGGGTATTTAAGCTTTCTCCTGCTACAGTGCACTGCTTGTACTTCTTTGCAAATATTTTTACTAGTAGCTGCACATGTGATTAATGCTGCATGCTAAATCATAAGGCGATATTAAAAAGCGAAACACATTATTCTAGTCGATTACTCCTGTCAGTTGTACTTTTATGTATATGAATTATATCAGAAATCACCAGGATTTTTCATGGAAATCTTCCAACTATCTATAAAAGGGGGTGTAGAGGAAATGAGCATCATTACATGTAACTCTTTTTTTTTACATACTAGGGAAATATATTTCTAGAGGAAAAGATCCATCAGCTTAATCACCCTCATGTTATGTGTATAGTTTAATGATTCTTGTATCCAATTATTACACTTAGAACCAGTTTACAAATGGGCCATTGTGAGACCGGCCTCATGGCGTGGGCCCTCCCGACCAGCCAGCCACCCTGCAACCGCACCTGATCCCCGATGTCACAGACTTCCGGCCACCAAGGCCCAACAACCCGATGGCCGGCCAAGGCCCCAGCAACACCCAAGACCCTACCACCCGGCCAAGAGAGCGAGAAGCCCCCAAGCCAGACCAGGAGATGCCATCCCTGTCACACCTCTGGTCTCCTCCCCAAGGAGGGCTTCGATCGGCCACCAGGCCCCCGGTGAGCGGGCGCCTCGCCTGCTGGGCGTCTGGAGTCCCTCCCAGACCCACCTGAACAGATCAAAGTGCGAGCGACAGGAAATCCCGACACCCCGGCCCCAGGCACCAAGACCCCTCTCAGCGAGGACTCCGGACTTCAAAGAGGAGGGGGAGTATAACAAGGGGTGCTGAAGGGACGGGAGGCAGAGAAGAGCTGGACCTACGAGAGCCCTGCTGACCTGGTCGCGGCTCGATCGATCCCTGAACGGAAGATCGCTACCCGAACTCTGAACCATCTGAGCCCTGCTGACGCTGTCGCGGCTCCCCGAACTCTGAACCATCTGAGCCCTGCTGACGCTGTCGCGGCTCCCCAAACTCTGAACCATCTGAGCCCTGCTGACGCTGTCGCAGCTCCCCGAACTCTGAACCATCTGAGCCCTGCTGACGCTGACGCGGCTCCCCGAACTCTGAACCATCTGAGCCCTGCTGACGCTGTCGCGGCTCCCCGAACTCTGAACCATCTGAGCCCTGCTGACACCGTCGCGGCTCCCCGATTCCGAAACCACCTGTGCCTGCTGAGTGACTCGCGGCACTCTCTTCTTGACGAATCGGCAGGAATTGCCGAGAGAAACAACATCCCCCAGCTCGAGGATTGAGAGCTGTGCGAAGGATACTCCGCAGAGACACTGAACTCAGAGACTGTCCCGCTACCCCCATTCCCCCATCACGAAATCGTCGCCGCTTGTGGCGCTGCTTCAATACCTGCATTTTGGAACTTAAAGGTCCCTAAAAGCTAACGATAAAGTGCTGTCTTACGAAGAACTACTGTGTGGTGTCCCTCTGTCCGAGAGTGCAAGCTCAGTGTGTGCGATCCTAGGAGCGAGACCCTTCCAGGAAGGGCCTCCCCGCCCTTGTTCGGCCTAACTCTGGGAGAGGTGGGTCAAAGGGTGGTCCGGAACGTATTCCGAAGCCCCCCGGAGAACGCCTTTCCAACAGCCATGATGGGGCAATTGCTGTGCCTGGTAAATACCATTAACTCTGGGGTATTTATCGAATACATTAAACATCGCATACACTGAGCTTTCCTCTTAAAAATGAGGAATGACTTTTAAAATGTGTGCTTTCCACACAAAATCGTGCATGTCTCAGAATTTACTTTGCATATATGGTTTGGGATTACTTACTAATTTCACTACCATCCCAATAGCCACTTCCTATGCCAATATGGCAGCTTCACTAAAGGCTGAAGAATTTGCAGAGTGGGCATCGTGTTTTTGCCCCAGTCCACAACCGTTTTTGTTTTTCATAAAAAAATGTATAAGACCCTCTAGCTGTCATGGACATTTTTGTCATTGTTTGACTTCTCTGGCCCAGGCCACCAAACTCCACATAAATATCATAAAAAATAATTCTAATGGTGGTTGCCTCGCTCTAAATGGAGAAGGCAAGAAGAATATTCCACTAGGTTAACAGTTTCCTCTGGTTTCCTTCTTTTACAAATATTGGCTGAGTTCTACACATCACTTTAAAAAATGTCCCCAGTTGGGTATAGACTTTCTATTATTAACTCAAATTGGCAATATTTTGTAAACAATATCTGGGACTCAATAGTAATGTCAGACAATATTGTGACTACCATATTCAGGTACCATGCAGCTGGCTGAGGCAACTGAGTCCCTACAGGTGGAAACCCAGCGGTTCCTCACCTCTAAATAAGACAGGCTTTTTAGGATATGTGAACGATCTTCAATGACAGTTCAGTTTCTCAGCCCATATCTAAATGAGCCATATAGTTTAGCCCTTGTATGTAAATTTCCACCTAATCCAGGATGCAGGATCTTCTTATTGAACCTGAAAATGAACTTTTGTCTGCCCTGAGTTGCAACTAATAACTCAAAAAGGGTTCGGAAATGGTACCTTCAGAAACATTTTGAATTCCAGATTTTGGTTTGCAATCAATAGAAATGACCAAAACTAAGGCTTCACAATATGTCCTTTGGTTTGAAGCAAAAAAAGCTGCAACAGTATTTCAGTGAATGGAAGTAGCACATTACCGATTACACTATTGTTTGCAAGAATTTATTAAAGTAACCTTCATTCTAAATCACATCAATTTGAAAAACATCTTCACATTCATTAAAAACAAATATAAATCAGCAAATTGCAAAGAAATTAATATTTGCAGCCAGTATGAATGAGTAACAGTCTACATCTAGTAGATTGGCTGTGGGAGGAAATACCTGCTGCATATTTTTAACTCAAAGTATAGGAAGAAAGATGTAAAGGCCACACCACGCCCAACTGAGAAGCAAACATGGAAGGCAGCAGACCCTTAAAGAGAGAAGAAGAGGATCAAATAGAAGTGGTCGGTCAGTTGACCAATTGTCTAGATTGATATGTGCACTGCCCCAGTTAGCTCCTCCAAAACCTACCCAGTATATTCATAATTTCTTTCCACTAGGTCAGCTGGAAATCTTTTCTGAACATTTTTCTGCTGACATGGCAGGAAGCAAAAATTATAATGCCTGCTTGACTTCCATAAACAATTGGTGTAAACGACCAGATGGCATTGTTCTTATATTTCAAAAGACAAATTGCTAAAAGCTGGATAACTTTTAATTTGCAGAACCATTGTCACTGACATACTAAGAATTTTTCTGAGAAATTCATTTTTTCATACATGAGAGCACCATGGTGTGCTTGGTAATCTGGCACAGGAAATACAGCTGACTGACATGTTGTCAGAAGCCCCCCTAAGTAGCGAAGGCCTTGCATTGCAATGTGTATTGTTGTACTCGAATGGTTGTCTTGTTATCAGGGCTCTCCAAGTGGTGGAATCAACTGTCAATCTGTCATCTGGAGAAGCACTGTCATACTCTAAATAAAGTAGGGAATTCGAGATGTTGGAAGGTGTGACAACAGGCATTCGCCTGCCAATAAATTGATTTCCAACCTTAAAATGACCCCCTTGAATGGTACTGCTACCTGCTGGAGAGCCCTGCTTAATTTCTGATACTTTTGTAGGCCAAAATTGATTGCCATATGTTCTGTACAAGTCTTTATACAGGTGCCAATTGGTCTGGAGCACGTAAGTCTGAAAACAACCTTGATAGGATTTCTGGAAGATTTCCATTTGAAATGTCAGCTTGTTTATTGGAGTGACATCATGCCATGCAACCACTGGGCAATGCTTTACTAGAGAAAGCAGACATATAGATACAATAACTACAGTATAAAAAGATTAGATGAAATATCCTACATTAACATGAAATATAGAACATCCAATTTACTTTCCAGGGTACACAGGTATGAAATGGACTTTGAAATTAACACCATACTCAATTTACATTATTATATGAATGCATTAGAATATTATGTATCACACCTAAACCTCTGCTACTGTGTACAAGGATCAAATTAAAAGTCTTTCTCTTAAGCCCTCTGTCTAACTGCTGGAAAATACTAGAGTGATAAATACAAGTTATTTTTTCTTAGTTTACAAAATATAACACAATGGAGAAAGTAGGCTTTTGCTAACTTCAGTGGAAAAGTAAGTTTAAGAACTTGTACTTTGTGCTGCCAGAGAGTCATCTGGTTTAGAGCTGTGTTACCTCTCAAGCCTTCTTTAGAGTCTGAATACATATCCTTGACATCTATGTCTGACTTGCTAAAAAGTCTGCTCCTGGAAGATAATGGCTTGCTCTCTGGCAATAGGAAGGCAGGGTTTTTTTCAACAAGTGATCTTTGAAAAATGAATTAGCCATGTGTGAGATGGCCAGGGCCAGCTGGAAGACAAAAGGCTGTTGTCCCACTTCTTCTTTTGTCTTGGAAACGCAAAGTGACCTCTTGGAAATTCAAATTCTTACCATTGATTCCAGGAGCCACCCTAGATGTCAGCTGTCACACCTCTTCTTTTGTCTTGGAAATGCAAAGTGACCTCTTGGGAATTCTAATTCTAACCACTGATCCCAGGAGCAACCTTAGACGTTCTGCCTCTATTCACAGCATGATCAAACACCAGTACTTGCACTGACAGACGGGAGGACACCTTAAATCCTTAGGGGAATACTTAGTGAGAGTGTCAGAGCAGGCCTGTGCAACATTCCTGAATTTCATGATACATGATATTTGTGAAATTTCTCAAAATATCCATGACACAATGGCGTTTTCAAGCTAACTAGTAACTTGAGAAAAAGGTTTTGATCGACCAGTCTCTAGGAAGTATTTTCCAAAACTTCTTAAGTGATGTTCAGCCACATGCTATGAAACAGGGGTTTCATGTAGTTTTCCTGGAATTCATCAAATTTATGTGAGAAACAGAAAAATATTTTTATAGACTTATCAAATTGATCTTATGCAGATAGAAGAAAGAAGGCGCCGAAGTGGCTGTGGGACTCTGGTATGGTTTGAAGTATACTGAGTAAGAAAGTGATAAAAAAGGCGATGGGAATTATGCAAAAAAATAGCCATGATTTGGTGAGGGAAAATGTCAAATCACTGACAAGTGCACAGGATAAAAGTTGAAAATCAACACCACCTTCTCAGTAAGGGTGGGCGTAGTTCGCGAAGTAGCACTTCGCGAAGCTACGCAAAGTGAAGTTCGCACTACGCGAGCTACGCGTAGCACTTCGCGAACTGCGAAGTAACATGTTCGCACTGTGCAAGATGTTGTTTTCAATGATTGCACAGTGCGGACAAGCAACCGGCACTGTGCAATCATTGAAAATGGCATCTTGCACAGTGCGAGCTGTAGTTTTCTGCTGCTCGAGTAGATTTTTACTCGAGCTGCAGCTTTCTCAACGCGAACTGGTAGTTTCTCATCGCGAGCGGTCGCGAGCATACGCGACCCCTCGCAATGAGAAACCTGACCTTCTCGCGTTGGGAATCTCGCCGGGAGGTTTATTTTCCATGCTCGCGATCGCGAACAAGGAAAAAGTCTCGCCAGGATGTCATTTTGCTTGCTCGCGGTCGCCAACTTGACGTTGAGGACCGCGAGCAAGCAAAAAATGACCGCAGCACTACGCAACACTACGCTACGCGTGTTCGCACTGTGCTACGTGCAGTTCGCGTAGCGCGAAGTAGCGCGAACTTCGCAAACTACGCGAGCGTAGCGTAGTGCTTCGCCCAGGCCTACTTCTCAGACCATGTCTAGATCTAGGAAGAAAGAAGTTGTCTGAAAGAAGGCTCATGGATTCCACACTCCAGCTAGTACTCAAGGGCTAGAACTGGTCTTCAAGGTTCAAGTGGTTAGCTGTCATAAGTACAAAGAAATCAGAAGGATTTTTGACTCCAGCAAGGCAAAGGTGACCTGTGAGCACTTTACCATGCAGGATACCTGGCTAGATAGACACCAGGGGACATATGCATCAAGGTAAATACCGCTGGCAAACAGGACGATTTTGCAGAATCGGCCCCTATGCGACCGGTATTTAGCCAATTGGGAGGCATCAACCCAAAACCCATTCGCAATATAGGTAATCGCAAATTTTGCGATTACCTAAATTGTGAATGCTTAGAGGGAATCGCAAAATGCGATTAACTATTTGGGATGCATTAAGCCTTTCCTAAATGTGACTTAGCATTAAGGAAACGCTAATTCCATCAACTGCTAGTTGATGGTAATTTGCAAAAACTTCAACAAATGCATAAAAGTGTATATTTCAAAGTGCAATGTGGTGCACACAAATGCCCATAGGGCATATGGGTGTGCAACATGTACACACATGACATTTTTAAGGGTGCAGCAGGGTGGCCTTTAGGCCCCCTAGCACCTTTCAAATTGAATGAGCAATTTGTGAGTACCTATTTGGTGCTCACAAATTGTGAATGACTTCCTATTCATTACTATGGACTTCTAAGCCAATGGGAATGAATGGGAAGTCATTCCTTAATAGCGAGTTGCAATTTGCAAGCTGCTATTAAGGAATTTGTAGGAATCGCAATTTCTTTTGCGATTCCTACATGCATAAGGAATTGTGATTCCTAAATAGCGATTCCCTAAAAATCGCTATTTAGGAATCGCAATTCCATACATTGATGCATGTGGCCCCAAGTTCCTAGATGCCTGACCTGAGAACTTGAGGATGCTGGCATGACAAGGAGGAACTTTTGCAATAGTTGGAAAAAAGCAAGACTTTGTAATTTTGTACCAAAAATGGATACATTCAATTCAGTTGTGTTTGTATAGTAGATGGCTTCCCATTCCAGCCTCCCAGTGCTAGTTGCAAAAACCAAATACCACTCCTCGAAATTGTGATGAACCACTTTCTCAAGTGTCATTTAGAACAGGTGGGTTTTAACATTTTCCTGAAACAGGCTTCCGACTGCTGACTCCTATAGGAAGCTGGGAGAGCATTCCAGAGACTGGAGGAAAGGAACGGCCTCCACTCCTTTCTCGTTTGATCTTAAAGGGCCTCTTTGCTTGAGCGAAGGGTCCTTCTTGGAAGGTAAGGATTAGCAAGGACCGAGTGATAAATGGGCCTTTTCAATGGATGGCCCGGTGTGCAATACAGAGAGCTTTGAAGTAGATCCTTTTTGGAACTGGAAGCCAGTGCAGGGCTACAAGGGCTTGTCTGGCTAATTGATGCTTCAGTAGTTTTTGAAGAACTCTTGTGCCAGCATTTTGTACCACTTGGAGCCTCTTGATTACACATGAACAGGGAGTTACCGTATTTGAGATGATAGTCTGCATCACTACCCTTCTTGTGGGGAAAGGTAGCATCTGCAAGAATTTTCTTGGAGATCATAAAATGCCAAAACATGAGCCTGCCAATTTGTTTACTTATGTCCCCCATCATGAGCTTTTCGTCAATCCTGATGCCTAGGCTTTTGACTTCTTAGGCTGGCTTACAGAGATCTTCGAGTTATTCTGGCCATAAGATTTCCTGCAAACTAGAACTATTATTGCCTATCACTAGAACCTCTGTTTTGTCACTGTTAAGCTTTAACTTTCTGCTTGACATTCAATCTGTGAACTCCCTTAGACAGGAGTTCAGTTGGGAGATAGTTTGCATGGTGTTGGGTGTAAGGGCCAGGATGACCTGTGTATCATCAGCATATGACAATAGGGCAAGACCATGTGAGTGAACAATTTCAGCCAGGGGCGTACATACAAGTTGAACAATGTGGGGCTAAGTGAGGAGCCTTGTGGCACACCACACAGCAGAGGATGGATAGAGAAGGCGAAGGAGTCTTGCCATACTTGGAAACTACTGTTAGCTAGAAAGGCTTCTATCCATTTCATGGCAGTCCCTGTGAAGCCAACATCCTTTGGATGAGGATGGCATACAACACATTATTGAAGGCTGAACTCATGTCCAGCATGATCATTGCCGCTGAACCACCTTAGTCTAGAATGGAGCAGAGTTCCCGGGTGTCGACCTGCAGTGCAGTATCCGTACTGTGAGCAGAACTAAAGTCTATCTGAGTGGAATTGTAAATGTCATGCAGTCCCAGAAAACGGGACAGATATTGATTAACACCTTTTTCCAGTATTTTGCTCACTAGGAGCAGGGAAATAGGTCTGTAGCTCAGGGTTTTTCATTGGTTTCTTTAATAGGGGCTTCACTATAGCGTGTTTCCAGTCATTAGGAATATGGCCTGTTTTGAGTGAGTGGTTGAGGATATTCCTGAGGGTGTCTTATACGGGAAAGCCACCTGGGCCTAGAATATCTGCAGGGGCCAGGTCCAAAGGAGAGCTTGATTGGAAATGGAACAAGATGCTGAGGCTTTCCTGTGGGAAGAGGGGATGTTCCCTCGGTGAACAAGAATACCAGGGTTATTCTGCTCAGAGGTTTTTGCTGGACTGAAAACTGGTTGAGTGGAGCCTCATGAAAAAGATAACAGACCTTTTGGGGGCCTGCCTAGCCCGAGCTTTCAGCCTTGCCTCCCCAGTGGATTTTAATAACGGAAAAGTGACGGCATTGAAAGGTAAAACTTTGGACCAGGACAAGATGGCACATCTATCGCAGAGGCTAAGCTACCTCAGTGTTTATGGAATCCAACCTTTTTCCCCTCTGAGGTTTTGTTGCCAAAAACAAACAGCTTCAGTTGGAGCTTGACGATGGTGTATACAACTCCAAGACACTCTCAACAGCTTTAGTTTTTGACTTTTTCCCACAGGGGAAAATGGAACTCCAGAAACGGACTGCATCTCAAGATAACATCTTTGACCAGTACAACCTACTTGGTTTACCCCTCCACTACTCTATTTCTTTCTGCCTGAGATCCATATAGGTCTAGACTGTTCCCTTGAGGAGCAGGGTCACTACTGAGTCACATACGGTGGGTATCTATCTAGAGTTGCACATTGGGAGAACAACTATGGGTCAGAATGCTACCCGATCAATTGTCAGTGTTTAGACTATTTCCAGGCATTCCTCACATCACCTTTAGAGTATTTGCTTTAAAGAGACATGTCCTTACTGTTTACTAAACTACAGCTGGGTTGCTCTGGTCTTTATAGACACAAGGACGCTTTTCCATTTCCTGGGTGCATTGGTGGGAAAGGCCTCTTGTTAGAATGTCCCATAAAAGCTTTAATCCAAAGAATATAATAATAAAAAAATGCATGTAGAAAAAGATCCTGAAAATATGCAGTATTAGCTCATTATTATTCAGAATAAAAAGTATCCATTTCAAAATCCAAAGATACTCCCCAAATTGCAAACATTATGTGTACAAAAAAGGATAGAAACCTGAAAAATAGAAATGAAATGACAAAACTTGGAAGACAATACAAAAAAATCAACAGAATCTTTGCAAAACCCTTACAAAATCATCCAGCAGCACAATACCAAATAGAATCCATCTTCATTTATACCAGTAAAAAATTTAAATCATGACAATCACCTACCCCCTCAAAAATACAAAATAAACTCTTCCTAATAGAAAGGCAATGCACCACAAACTTTTCCACCCATATTATAAGTACAAAAACACAGAAAAATATAAAAAACGCTCTCTTTGATTACACATATTTACAAACAAAATAACATACAATAAACAACACTTAACTTAAAGAGACACAAAGCAACATAACACATGTAACTACAATAAAAATGTTTAGTCAACCTACCTGTATTAATTTTAAATATAACAAGACTCCATGGTCTGAAGAAATTGGAAGATGCATATGCATCCTCAAACAGAGGTACCAGTGACACAAAACCCTGGGTGTACAGGCAAAAAAGTGTTGTCTTAACTGAAATAAAAATATTATAACCATTATTGACTTCAATGTAAACAATAATGTTAGAATTTCCTTTCTTTAAAAAAAAAAGCATGAAATGCATTCTTTTTTCAAGTGAAAAGTTGACTAAATTAGAGATCACAAAGAATATTTATACTACCTTGCCTACGATGCAGTGTAAATTAAAAGACTATTTTATTCCATAAACTGTGAATGTTAGACCCAGCGGTTGTGGACTGGCTGAGATGCATTGAAACTAGTCAGAAACCACCGTCCTAAAAACGATAAATATAGTACACTTGCCCTATAACCAGTAATCACCCTCTGGTAGCTAGGTTCGCACAGTTAGGCTTATCCTCTGGGCTCGAGTATAAAGAGTTGGCACAACATTCCCCCTTCTCAACACACTACATACAACACAAAAAGACTCCATACTGTATGTATAAAAACATTTGTTTTTGTGTTACACACAAGCACTGAAATTAAAACGAGATACATTTTACAGTTATACCCAATGTCAAACTTCTCCATTGAAATCACAATGAAACACACACTATAAATAAACTTTACAGTTATATGCAATGATCGCACTTTCCCATTACAGTAAGGTCAAACAATCACTAGTCTCTGACTATGCCTCGTGAACCAGCCTTTCAACTCTACCAGTCAATGATACACGTTGCCCCTGCTGGCACCCTGTTGACTAGACAGCTGGAATCACCTAACACATAAAGAACTTGTCAGTTAGTTTCGTCCAATGGGATTAGACCTCTAGTTGTCCAAAGACACCTGCATAAGGGTGGGATTCTATCCCCCCATAGACAAAAGGTTGTGACCTATGGAAGCTTGTGCGCTCCCGTCTAGAGAAGGTATGCCCGGCCATAAACCCCAGGAAGTCAGTTGCAGGTGCCCAAAAGGCTCACGAAACCCATTAGGTCTAGCATGACGTTTTCCAAAACAAAGCACCCTGTGGTGTGGGTCCAGGGAGAGGAAGCCAAAGACATCAGACAGAGGCTGCGGAGTCAGGCAGTGTCGTCCTCCGAACTGGAGGCCAAAGACTGTCTCAGCTCTCAGCTCAGGTTCCCCAAAAATCACTTGGACGTGATTTTTTATATCTAATCTAAAAGACCTTTCCTTACGACACCAACCCAGAAAACCCTTACACCTTTTGTTCGTCGGTGGGGCCCACGACACTGAAACACACATTCACTCAGTTTTCTGGATCAGTGATAAGTAGACGAGCTGCAAGACTTACAGGGTACCTTATTATTTTTACCTAAATAATAACTATATACATTATATACATTTGATTTTGGAATTGTCGGTTCTAAACATCAAGGTACTCCTCTATTTTGGTCGATGGACCAACTAGTAGGAATGAGTTGATGGCGATTAAGTCCAGCTCAATCACAATTTAAAACCCTTTGACAATTATTGATCATAACTTCAATTCTAATAACCACAGACTCAGTTTTGAGTTAGCATGAAATTTCATCTAGATTCATTGAATACATTGAATAAGTAAAGTTGTATTAGACAAATATTCTAAACATTATTTCATTAGCATTTAAGTAAAGATTTAATAGAAAACAGAAAATACTCATTACCTTTGGCCTTAGGGCGATGACGAGAATGGTTCACCAGAACATGAACTGAAGATCAGAGGATAGGTTTCCAATACTGACTGACTGTACCTCTAACCTCCTCGGACATAATCCCTCCCGAGATAGAATTCCGCGACAGTCTCGTTCATTTTCCCCATCAACGTTCGTAGTCCAAAATTGACAAAGTCTTTTTTAGCATCAGAAGGAAAAATCGTCTCAACAGACAGCTGGTCGTGTTGAATAGATCGATGTAGAATAAGCACGCACCCCTCATTGTAAGCACAAGCTCTTTTATACCCTTTACACTAACTTGCTATACCCAAAATTTAAATCTTTTAGGAGCTACATTCATTCTGATTGGTCCATTGGAGATTTGGTGATGGTCACCTCATCGTCCTCCTTGCTCAAACCGGTTCGCAAACAATCAATGCATAAAATAGTTCTCGTGATTCATCAGGTCCAAATGTACTTTAAATTGGTTAATATATTTGCAACATTATTTGACAGTCATGAATTAGTTCATCTTCTGGAGTTGCTGAACTCTTGGCACAACTCTTATTTTCTGGTCAGACTGGCCTTGACATCTCTCACTCCGGGCATAGGCCACAAACTCGTGACTGGAACTTCCACTCTGCTCATGTGTGGGGGCCATCTTTATTCAGCGCAAGCAATCACGTCTCTCTGCAGCAGCCATTTTCAGGCGAGGCCTAGCAGACCCGAACGGAACTAGTATGTAAACAACATAGCAGAAATTAGACATAGAAAATAAACCCTTCTGTTTACCACCCACCATTCTAATTACTTGTGTTAGGTGTTACCTAGCCTAAAAGACATATAAGCCATTTTACTTAACATCTGCATTCTTTGGCACAATATAAGTTTACTACAAACGAAATACATGCAATTTACTTCTACTTTCTACATGAATCACAAACCTATGTTAATTAAATTTCACATTTGTAAATAAATTAGATTTTTGCAATGCCAGTTAGTTTCCCACGTGTAGTGTCTAGTTAAGGGTGCATTTGTTGATTAATACATGCATTCAAACAGTTAGTATTTTTAAAGCTATGAGGTCATTAATTTCGAAGGGGTTCAACTTTTTTTTGTATTTCCCCTGCTCCATCAGACGCCACACAATCTGGAGCACAGGCGAGCACAGGTACCCTTGTTGCAAGCACGGGTCCCTCGGACTCGGCAAGCTTCTCCCACACTCCTCAAACTCCACACGTCCCAGCACCTCAGATGGCTGCTGATCTTTGCGTACACACTCCTCTTGCACAGCGAGATGACGGTGTATGTCAGGACGGTCCTTGTCTCAATCGCAATCATTTATACCTGTCTTCGACGCACTCAGTGCAGTCCTTACAATCTCATGGAGACAGTTACATCCTTTGTGTCCCTGGGATTTTGTGGGCAGGAGACCAGTTCACTGTCCCTCGGAGAGTACTTCAGGACCCAAGCCATGACAGTTGGCCCCAGTTGCAGGCCAGCAACTTTCAGGCAAAATCCACTAAATGGTGCCCTTCTAGGAGACTGACAAGCTCCAGGTGACCACAAGTCTGCAGATAGTCCAATTACAGCCCCTCTTGTCCTATTGATTCCTCATGTCAATGTCACAGTATCAGACCAGCATAGTATGGTTCCAAATCCAAAAGTGTCTCTTATTTTGGAGGCTGACCCCAGTGGTTATACCCACCATGGCCTTTGAAGATACAATCATATCAAAAGGCCACCTTTAAAATGCAGAGGCCCTCACAAAATTTTGCCCTGTCTGTCATCCTATTCCCGGGGGATTTGATCACAATCTTTGGTGGGGTCAAGATCCTGCCCCTAGGAAAGCAGGTCCTAGTTCTCCCATTCCGGAAAGGCCCTTTAGAGTCAGATGTGTGCTGTTTCCTGTGAACCCCTAGTCTATGGCCCTCTATCAAGAATGCACAGATGTGGCTATCCCCCTAACACTGACAGGCTGCCAGGTACACATGCCACAGACATCAAAATGCCCACTTTCCCTCTTTGATTACACATATTTACAAACGAAATAACATACAATAAACAACACTTAACTTAAAGAGACACAAAGCAACATACCACATGTAACTACAATAAAAATGTTTAGTCAACCTACCTGTATTAATTTTAAATATAACAAGACTCCATGGTCTGAAGAAATTGGAAGATGCATCTGCATCCTCAAACAGAGGTACCAGTGACACAAAACCCTGGGTGTACAGGCAAAAAAGTGTTGTCTTAACTGAAATAAAAATATTATAACCATTATTGACTTCAATGTAAACAATAATGTTAGAATTTCCTTTCTTTAAAAAAAAGCATGAAATGCATTCTTTTTTCAAGTGAAAAGTTGAATAAATTAGAGATCACAAAGAATATTTATACTACCTTGCCTACGATGCAGTGTAAATTAAAAGACTATTTTATTCCATAAAATGTGAATGTTAGACCCAGCGGTTGTGGACTGGCTGAGATGCATTGAAACTAGTCAGAAACCACCGTCCTAAAAATGATAAATACAGTACACTTGCCCTATAACCAGTAATCACCCTCTGGTAGCTAGGCCCGCACAGTTAGGCTTATCCTCTGGGCTCGAGTATAAAGAGTTGGCACAACATTCCCCCTTCTCAACACACTACATACAACACAAAAAGACTCCATACTGTATGTATAAAAACATTTGTTTTTGTGTTACACACACGCACTGAAATTAAAACGAGATACATTTTACAGTTATACCCAATGTCAAACTTCTCCATTGAAATCACAATGAAACACACACTATAAATAAACTTTACAGTTATATGCAATGATCGCACTTTCCCATTACAGTAAGGTCAAACAATCACTAGTCTCTGACTATGCCTCGTGAACCAGCCTTTCAACTCTACCAGTCAATGATACACGTTGCCCCTGCTGGCACCCTGTTGACTAGACAGCTGGAATCACCTAACACATAAAGAACTTGTCAGTTAGTTTCGTCCAATGGGATTAGACCTCTAGTTGTCCAAAGACACCTGCATAAGGGTGGGATTCTATCCCCCCATAGACAAAAGGTTGTGACCTATGGAAGCTTGTGCGCTCCCGTCTAGAGAAGGTATGCCCGGCCATAAACCCCAGGAAGTCAGTTGCAGGTGCCCAAAAGGCTCACGAAACCCATTAGGTCTAGCATGACGTTTTCCAAAACAAAGCACCCTGTGGTGTGGGTCCAGGGAGAGGAAGCCAAAGACATCAGACAGAGGCTGCGGAGTCAGGCAGTGTCGTCCTCCGAACTGGAGGCCAAAGACTGTCTCAGCTCTCAGCTCAGGTTCCCCAAAAATCACTTGGACGTGATTTTTTATATCTAATCTAAAAGACCTTTCCTTACGACACCAACCCAGAAAACCCTTACACCTTTTGTTCGTCGGTGGGGCCCACGACACTGAAACACACATTCACTCAGTTTTTTGGATCAGTGATAAGTAGACGAGCTGCAAGACTTACAGGGTACCTTGTTATTATTTTTACCTAAATAATAACTATATACATTATATACATTTGATTTTGGAATTGTCGGTTCTAAACATCAAGGTACTCCTCTATTTTGGTCGATGGACCAACTAGTAGGAATCAGTTGATGGCGATTAAGTGCAGCTCAATCACAATTTAAAACCCTTTGACAATTATTGATCATAACTTCAATTCTAATAACCACAGACTCAGTTTTGAGTTAGCATGAAATTTTATCTAGATTCATTGAATACATTGAATAAGTAAAGTTGTATTAGACAAATATTCTAAACATTATTTCATTAGCATTTAAGTAAAGATTTAATAGAAAACAGAAAATACTCATTACCTTTGGCCTTAGGGCGATGACGAGAATGGTTCACCAGAACATGAACTGAAGATCAGAGGATAGGTTTCCAATACTGACTGACTGTACCTCTAACCTCCTCGGACGTAATCCCTCCCGAGATAGAATTCCGCGACAGTCTCGTTCATTTTCCCCATCAACGTTCGAAGTCCAAAATTGACAAAGTCTTTTTTAGCATCAGAAGGAAAAATCGTCTCAACAGACAGCTGGTCGTGTTGAATAGATCGATGTAGAATAAGCACGCACCCCTCATTGTAAGCACAAGCTCTTTTATACCCTTTACACTAACTTGCTATACCCAAAATTTAAATCTTTTAGGAGCTACATTCATTCTGATTGGTCCATTGGAGATTTGGTGATGGTCACCTCATCGTCCTCCTTGCTCAAACCGGTTCGCAAACAATCAATGCATAAAATAGTTCTCGTGATTCATCAGGTCCAAATGTACTTTAAATTGGTTAATATATTTGCAACATTATTTGACAGTCATGAATTAGTTCATCTTCTGGAGTTGCTGAACTCTTGGCACAACTCTTATTTTCTGGTCAGACTGGCCTTGACATCTCTCACTCCGGGCATAGGCCACAAACTCGTGACTGGAACTTCCACTCTGCTCATGTGTGGGGGCCATCTTTATTCAGCGCAAGCAATCACGTCTCTCTGCAGCAGCCATTTTCAGGCGAGGCCTAGCAGACCCGAACGGAACTAGTATGTAAACAACATAGCAGAAATTAGACATAGAAAATAAACCCTTCTGTTTACCACCCACCATTCTAATTACTTGTGTTAGGTGTTACCTAGCCTAAAAGACATATAAGCCATTTTACTTACCATCTGCATTCTTTGGCACAATATAATTTTACTACAAACGAAATACATGCAATTTACTTCTACTTTCTACATGAATCACAAACCTATGTTAATTTAATTTCACATTTGTAAATAAATTAGATTTTTGCAATGCCAGTTAGTTTCCCACGTGTAGTGTCTAGTTAAGGGTGCATTGGTTGATTAATACATGCATTCAAACAGTTAGTATTTTTAAAGCTATGAGGTCATTAATTTCGAAGGGGTTCAACTTTTTTTTGTATTTCCCCTGCTCCATCAGACGCCACACAATCTGGAGCACAAGCGAGCACAGGTACCCTTGTTGCAAGCACGGGTCCCTCGGACTCGGCAAGCTTCCCCCACACTCCTCAAACTCCACACGTCCCAGCACCTCAGGTGGCTGCTGATCTTTGCGTACACACTCCTCTTGCACAGCGAGATGACGGTGTATGTCAGGACGGTCCTTGTCTCAATCGCAATCATTTATACCTGTCTTCGACGCACTCAGTGCAGTCCTTACAATCTCATGGAGACAGTTACATCCTTTGTGTCCCTGGGATCTTGTGGGCAGGAGACCAGTTCACTGTCCCTCGGAGAGTACTTCAGGACCCAAGCCATGACAGTTGGCATCAGTTGCAGGCCAGCAACTTTCAGGCAAAATACACTAAATGGTGCCCTTCTAGGAGACTGACAAGCTCCAGGTGACCACAAGTCTGCAGATAGTCCAATTACAGCCCCTCTTGTCCTATTGATTCCTCATGTCAATGTCACAGTATCAGACCAGCATAGTATGGTTCCAAATCCAAAAGTGTCTCTTATTTTGGAGGCTGACCCCAGTGGTTATACCCACCATGGCCTTTGAAGATACAATCATATCAAAAGGCCACCTTTAAAATGCAGAGGCCCTCACAAAATTGTGCCCTGTCTGTCATCCTATTCCCGGGGGATTTGATCACAATGTTTGGTGGGGTCAAGACCCTGTCCCTAGGAAAGCAGGTACTAGTTCTCCCATTCCGGAAAGGCCCTTTAGAGTCAGATGTGTGCTGTTTCCTGTGAACCCCTAGTTTATGGCCCTCTATCAAGAAGGCACAGATGTGGCTATCCCCCTAACACTGACAGGCTGCCAGGTACACATGCCACAGACATCAAAATGCCCAATTTCCCTAAGTGACGTTTCCATCACAGTAATGTCCAACCCACTCCCACTACTGGAGAGGATTCACCATTATGAACTTATCAATACCAAACATCATACTGCTGCTATTCTACCCTTAGGATATAATGCTAGACAGCCTTTCCTTATATCCCCTCATGCTAATCCAGTGGAAGAAGCAAGCCCCATCATATCAAACACACCACCCGGCAGTCATTGACGACTCTTGTAGGTAGCATACACCTGCCCAACCTGTCACCAGGGAGAACTCCAATATAGCAGGAGACATGCATAACTTTGGCACACAGCTTTGTGAACATTAAGTTGAGTTACAGTAACCCGTGCACACAGGCCCCACCAGGGCAAACCTCTGGCACAATCGATGAACTACCTCTGTGGATGGCACAACCTGCATGGCAAGCCCACAGAGGCAAATTCGATATACATGTCCGTGATATAGGTCTTACCCAGAACAAGGAACTTACCGATAACTCTGATCAGCCAATCATATATACACCACTCCACAGTATGTACATGATGAGCACAGCGCTTTGACACTGCACATCAGTGCTAAACAAGCCCAACTCCTAAGGCTAGCAATGCAAGATCAAACCATGCGGTCAGCATCCACAAAAATTATTTGTGACCACGCCAACAAATGCCATATCTAACACTCGTCCCCCTAACAGAAAGTAGGGGAGAATCCCACCTCAGGGGAGTCCTCATCACTAAGAAGAATCTAGAAAGACCATCTGTGTTATCATTAAGGGTGGGCGACAAATTCCGTTCTGCTTGCGGAACTTGCAAAATTTTGGCATTTTCGCATTCCGTGCGGAACGCGAAAATGTCAAAACATCCGCGATCCGCGGTGGAACGGTATTCGGGGGGGGGGCATGAGGGTAGAGGTATAGGCATGCACAGGATTCATTCTGGCACAATGCTCCTGCACAAAAATTAAACCTCAACAGGAAGCACTTACAGATATAAATAAAGCAGGTGCCCGAGTTGAAGCTCAAATTCAGTAACGCATTATTCAGCCAAAACAATTCATGAGCTAGGTCGAGGCTGGGCAGGTGTGCTTTTCTCTCCATATCTACCGTCAAAAATTAGCTGTGATCCTTGATGGAGCTCTGTGCATCCATGACTTTCTCGAGCACAATCCCCGTTTAGTTCCTGTGACCAGGAGCTTCTTTCTCCTCATCTGCTGCTCTGATTGGTCTCTGACCCTTTAAAAACAAGAGGCATGTGAATTCGCATAGAAGCCCCGGCCGTTTGGCCCCGCCCCACACACCCTAGCGGTATGTAACGTCTTCCCTCCCTTTCCCCACTATTATGGACAGCTCACTCAAGGGACCCCGGCGCTTTTCGGCGCGGTGGCAAAGTTACAGACACACATGTTTACGCAGCTGTAGTGTAGGAAAAGCACTATACATTTACCCAACGAGGTAGCACACACATGGTCACGGGAGACAACTCGTCTGGCCCTTTACGCAGCTGTAGTGTAGGAAAAGCACTATACATTTACCCAACCAGGTAGCACACACATGGTCACGGGACACAACTCTTCTGGCCCTTTACGCAGCTATAGTGTAGGAAAAGCACTATACATTTACCCAACGAGGTAGCACACACATGGTCACGGGAGACAACTCTTCTGGCCCTTTACGCAGCTGTAGTGTAGGAAAAGCACTATACATTTACCCAACCAGGTAGCACACACATGGTCACGGGACACAACTCTTCTGGCCCTTTACGCAGCTGTAGTGTAGGAAAAGAACTATACATTTACCCAATGAGGTATAACACACATGGTCACGGGAGACCACTCTTCTGGCCCTTTACGCAGCTGTAGTGTAGGAAAAGCACTATACATTTACCCAATGAGGTAGAGCACACATGGTCACGGGAGACCACTCTTCTGGCACTTTACGCAGCTGTAGTGTAGGAAAAGCACTATACATTTACCCAACGAGGTAGCACTTACTGATTAGCCAGTAGAAAGTACTCCAGTTGAGTAGAGGTATTGCACAAAACAGTGGCATCTTCATGGATCAATATGCAGGGCAGGATTCATTCTGGCACGATGCTCCTGTCACAAAAACTAAACCTAAACAGGAAGCACTTACAGATATAAATAAAGCAGGTGGCTGAGTTGAAGCTCAAATTCAGTAACGCATTAATCAGCCCAAAATCTCCGCGAGCACGTGAAATTTTGCGTGTTCGCTGAGATTTTTTGCCATTTCGCACAATTTTGCGAAAGGCAGGCAATTTTGCAAAGTCTGCCCACTCCTAGTTATCATGCTCTGTTCTAGGCAGATACTCCACCATGAAATTCATGCTTGTATTGAGATGCATCAACTCAATACTATAGGATTCTCACCCCTAATCTGCATCAACCATCGGAGAGGACTGTGATTTGTAGGAACCCGAAAGTGAGTCCCAAACAAATAGGACCTCAGTTTCTTCAGCGTTCGAACCACAGCAAAGGCTTCCCTTTCAATGGCACTCCATCTCTGTTCCCTGGGAAGTAGCCTTCATCTAAGGAAGGCTACCTGCTGATCCAGCCCCTCCTCATTGAGCTGTGAAAGTACAGCCCCCATGCCATTCTCAGAGGCATTGTTTGTACTTCAAATTCCTGTAGAAGTCAGGCACCTTGAGCAGGGGGGCAGTGCACATGGTCTCCTTCAATGTGTCGAACATCACCTGACTTGTCTCCTTCCAGATCATCTGGCGCGGCAGCTTTTTTGAAGCCAGCTGCATCAAGGGGTGACAATGGTGCAGTTCCCCTCGACAAACTGTTGGTAGTACCCGGTGAGACCTAAATAGACTCTCACCTCTGTCTGGGTTTTGGGAGGCTCCCATGCCAGAATACTCTCAATTTTTTAATGTAGCAGGGCCACTTTGCCGCTCCTAATAAACCACAGACCTCTACCCTATCTGGCACTTACTGGCCTTGAAAGTGAGTACAGCTGCTGTGCCCTCAGTACCTCCTGGAGGAGATCCAAGTAATGCTCTCAACTGGAGCTGAAAATCGCAATGTCATCTAGATAGTAAGCCTGGGCGTTGAACTACGCTCCGTTCGCGGAGCTTGCGAAGTTTTGGTAACTTCGCGCTTCGCGTAGAGCGCGAAGTTGCAGATTGCTACGCAATCTAGCGCGTAGCGTAGTAAATTTGCTTCCTCGCGCGCTCAATATTCATTCTCGCGCGCGCGGTAATGTCTTACCTTGATTCTGCGATCGCCAGCTTGCTTTTCTGTCTGTTTGCGAGCGCCACGAGATTTGTACTATGGCTGCCCAAGCCCGCGAGAGTGTGCGCCCCCGAACACGTCATTGGTGCGCGCGAACTGACTTCCGGCGGCTGTTTTGGTAAGATCGCGATCCCGAACATGGAAAAACTGCAATCTGGCAAAGAATATCTCGCGAGCTTCATAAAACCTTCTCTAAAATGTTCATTTTGCTCAGAAAACTCCTCAGATTGTGATCTTGCTGTAGTCTTTGTGTAAGAAAGAGTCCTTTAATTTTTTTAACACTTTTTTTTCAAGAGGAAGGAAGTGCCCCTGACACTGCAACTTCCTGTTCCTGTCCAGCAGGCTCCTCCCACGTGCTTTGTGCATGTGTTGTTCACTTTCATTTGGATTTGGAGCTGGAAGGATCACTTTTTGTGTCTGTCTGCTGCATCACACCATTTTTTTGGATTTATTTGAGGAATTTTTGATTTGAGATTTAATTGACGACAAGTAAGTTGGAGAATTGGTGTGATTGTTTCATTGGGGCTTGTTTGTACCTACATTTTTCTGGGATTTTTATTGTTTTAAAAAATTATTGTTGTGGTGGGTGGCCTGTACTACTTTCAATATGGGCCTAGTTGTTTTTCTCTGCAATTTCAGCCAGTAGGGTACCCATAGGTCCATGTTTTGTGGTGTCTGTAGAATTTCTACATCATGTAGGGCATGGATGGCATAGGATTGAAATGCTAAACGTGGCTGTGGTGTATTTCACTGTTGGTGTGTGTGTGTGATTTACCTTTGTTGGATGTGTGTGCTTGTGGCCTAGTAGTCTTCCACTAGGCCCAGAGGTAGTCAGCCTCCAAGCTGTGGTGCGTGATTTTGAATGTACAGTTGGTGTTGTCTGGTGATTTTCCTTTACTCCACGGATGGCTTTGGATTTTGTTGCAAAAGGTGTGTTTGGGGTGCAATAGCATTTTTTGGGTGTGTGCTAAACAAATTGGGCTATTTTGGCCTGCATTTAAGGCAAGGGATTCAGCTCGCGAACTTTCGGTAACTCTGCACAGCGCGACAACGCGGACTTACAGTTTTCGTCATTTTTGCGCTCGCAATATGCGTGTTCGCGCACGCGAGAAAGCCTTTTTGTACAGTTCGCGATCCCGAACACGCAGCTTTTGCAATCTGGCAAACAATATCTCGCGAGCAACATAGACCCTTCTCCAAAACGCTTTTTTGTGCATTTCTGCACAAAAAACTCCTCAGGCTGTCATTGAGCTGTAGGTTTGGAGCAGGGAGAAGCTGTTATTTGTCTGGAAACCATTTTTATGAGAGGGATTAAGTTCCACAGACACTCCAACTTCCTCTTCCTGTCCTTTCCAATCACTTTCTTGTGTGTTATTGTGGTGGGGGGGCTGGGCATGTGTGTGGCGGCCATTTTGGGAAGGCATGCATTGTGCCTTTGCCATAGGCGTCCATTGACTGTCTCCCATTTCTTGTGGTTGTTGTGGGTGTGTGGCGGCCATTTTGTGAAGCCATCCAAGCAGTGTGCTTGCTTTTGCCATCCGGTTCCAAGCTTGTGGCCTAGTAGTCTTCCACTAGGCCCAGAGGTAGTCAGCCTCCAAGCTGTGGTGCGTGATTTTACATGTACAGTTGGTGTTGTCTGGTGATTTTCCTTTACTCCATGGATGGCTTTGGATTTTGTTGCAAAAGGTGTGTTTGGGGTGCAATAGCATTTTTTGGGTGTGTGCTAAACAAATTGGGCTATTTTGGCCTGCATGTAAGGCAAGGGATTCAGCTCGCGAACGGCCATTTTAGGAAGGCATGCATTGTGCCTTTGCCATAGGCGTCCATTGACTGTCTCCCATTTCTTGTGGTTGTTGTGGGTGTGTGGCGGCCATTTTGTGAAGCCATCCAAGCAGTGTGCTTGCTTTTGCCATCCGGTTCCAAGCTTGTGGCCTAGTAGTCTTCCACTAGGCCCAGAGGTAGTCAGCCTCCAAGCTGTGGTGCGTGATTTTACATGTACAGTTGGTGTTGTCTGGTGATTTTCCTTTGCTCCATGGATGGCTTTGGATTTTGTTGCAAAAGGTGTGTTTGGGGTGCAATAGCATTTTTTGGGTGTGTGCTATTCAAATTGGGCTATTTTGGCCTGCATGTAAGGCAAGGGATTCAGCTCGCGAACTTTCGGTAACTCTGCACAGCGCGACAACGCGGACTTACAGTTTTCGTCATTTTTGCGCTCGCAATATGCGTGTTCGCGCACGCGAGAAAGCCTTTTTGTACAGTTCGCGATCCCGAACACGCAGCTTTTGCAATCTGGCAAACAATATCTCGCGAGCAACATAGACCCTTCTCGAAAACGCTTTTTTGTGCATTTCTGCACAAAAAACTCCGCAGGCTGTCATTGAGCTGTAGGTTTGGAGCAGGGAGAAGCTGTTATTTGTCTGGAAAACATTTTTATGAGAGGGATTAAGTTCCACAGACACTACAACTTCCTCTTCCTGTCCTTTCCAATCACTTTTTGTGTGTTATTGTGGTGGGGGGGCTGAGCATGTGTGTGGCGGCCATTTTAGGAAGGCATGCATTGTGCCTTTGCCATAGGCGTCCATTGACTGTCTCCCATTTCTTGTGGTTGTTGTGGGTGTGTGGCGGCCATTTTGTGAAGCCATCCAAGCAGTGTGCTTGCTTTTGCCATCCGGTTCCAAGCTTGTGGCCTAGTAGTCTTCCACTAGGCCCAGAGGTAGTCAGCCTCCAAGCTGTGGTGCGTGATTTTACATGTACAGTTGGTGTTGTCTGGTGATTTTCCTTTACTCCATGGATGGCTTTGGATTTTGTTGCAAAAGGTGTGTTTGGGGTGCAATAGCATTTTTTGGGTGTGTGCTAAACAAATTGGGCTATTTTGGCCTGCATGTAAGGCAAGGGATTCAGCTCGCGAACGGCCATTTTAGGAAGGCATGCATTGTGCCTTTGCCATAGGCGTCCATTGACTGTCTCCCATTTCTTGTGGTTGTTGTGGGTGTGTGGCGGCCATTTTGTGAAGCCATCCAAGCAGTGTGCTTGCTTTTGCCATCCGGTTCCAAGCTTGTGGCCTAGTAGTCTTCCACTAGGCCCAGAGGTAGTCAGCCTCCAAGCTGTGGTGCGTGATTTTACATGTACAGTTGGTGTTGTCTGGTGATTTTCCTTTGCTCCATGGATGGCTTTGGATTTTGTTGCAAAAGGTGTGTTTGGGGTGCAATAGCATTTTTTGGGTGTGTGCTAAACAAATTGGGCTATTTTGGCCTGCATGTAAGGCAAGGGATTCAGCTCGCGAACTTTCGGTAACTCTGCACAGCGCGACAACGCGGACTTACAGTTTTCGTCATTTTTGCGCTCGCAATATGCGTGTTCGCGCACGCGAGAAAGCCTTTTTGTACAGTTCGCGATCCCGAACACGCAGCTTTTGCAATCTGGCAAACAATATCTCGCGAGCAACATAGACCCTTCTCGAAAACGCTTTTTTGTGCATTTCTGCACAAAAAACTCCTCAGGCTGTCATTGAGCTGTAGGTTTGGAGCAGGGAGAAGCTGTTATTTGTCTGGAAAACATTTTTATGAGAGGGATTAAGTTCCACAGACACTACAACTTCCTCTTCCTGTCCTTTCCAATCACTTTTTGTGTGTTATTGTGGTGGGGGGGCTGGGTATGTGTGTGGCGGCCATTTTAGGAAGGCATGCATTGTGCCTTTGCCATAGGCGTCCAAAATTGTGGCCTAGTCGTACAGTAGGCCCAGGGGTACAACTCAGCAATCATCACGGCGGGTTTTTTTCCCTTGCTATTCTTCTTCCTAAGTGTACACTACACAGTACAAATACAAAAGGATCCCTGGCCTTGTCAGTCTCTTAATGGCTGGCTATACTGTTGATGTTGTTCACTGACTGCATGAAATTTAATAATTGTGATGACAACCCACGAGACACTAATAAATTATATATTATATTATGGATCTTTTGACTGATGTTCTTCTGGCTTTTTGCTTTTAGGTGCACAAAAGACAGAGGTGTGTCATCATCATCCACTGTTGTGGTGCCAGACCGACGTCCTGCTGCTGTAGTGTACACAACGTGACGTGTCAGTGACCTGACCAGGCATCTCTGCAACTTGTGCAACTGAGTGCTGTTTTGACATCTGTTGAAGATGCCCCCAAAGAAAGCAGGTAGCAGGTCCTCCGGTACCAAGAAAGTTGCCATGGAGAAGAAGGAACAGAAGAAGAAGGAAGTGTCACTTAAGTCTGGTGTGCCTCCCAAAACCTTTTTTGGTTCACCAAAAATGAGGCCTGCAGCAGCGGTGTCGGGGGGGCAAGCTGGGGGCAGCACCTCCACATCAGTGGGCCCAACCCACCAACCCATGCCCAAGCAGATGAGTGTGGAAGAGGTAGCCAGCCTTATGGTAGAAAGCAGTGATGCTGAGCCTGAACTAAACTTATCGCTATCTCAAAGTAGTACACAATCCACGCAGGAGGGAACATCATCAACACAGCAGATAAGTGGTCAACAGCCGCAGCTACCGCCCGCAATAGTAGCTGTTCCTCCTGAAGTAGGGGCAGTTCAGGAAATTGAGCCTCATGCAGAGGAAGAAGAGGAAGCCACTCCTTTAGAAGTTGCATTGGCTTTTAAATCCCCAGCAAGGAAAAGGAGGGTTAGTACATCAAGTTCTTCACCAAGCCCCCCTTCTGATGATCTAGATGTCACTTGGAAGCCACAAAGTGAGTCTGAGAGGGAAACACATCACAAGAGCAGGCATGGCAAAAGGAAGGTTCCAGAAAGCCTTACACTTATGGATGTTGATGTAGAAGAGCAGGTTGATGATGATGATGATGATGAGCCAGTCATCACAAACATCACTCCCGGGCCTGAGGAGATGGAGAGCAACATTTTTACATTATCCAAAATGGATGCGAGGGATGTAGCACGCATACCTCCAACACAGGTAACACCAACACGACCTCCAGCTTCCATATTTACATTAGCAAAGGGCCGGCAGCGTCCTACATCCAGCACAACAAGCACCACCTCAGCAGAAGTAGGTAGTGGTCCTGCACAGAGTCAAATTCAACACACACCCTCCAGTTCATCCGGCATTGGAAGTGGGAGTGGCACCTCCAGCAGGAGACAAAAGTTAAGCTCCCCAGTGTGGGACTACTTTACGGTTAGCCCAAAGGAGGAGAACATTGCTGTATGCTCCGTTTGTCATTCCTCTGTTAGCCGTGGAAAGCTTGGTACAAACTATGGTACCGGAGGCCAAATGACCCATCTGAAAAAACACCACGCAATCCAGTGGGAGGAGCACCTTAGGCTCATCAAAACTGGAACCATTGCTGTTGGGCATAAACGAGTAGAAAGTCCGCTCACGGTGGAACAGGAAGAAGAGGGAGACATTCTCTGTGCTAGTGGTAGACAAAGTAGCCCTGTCCCCAGCACTGCAGTGGTAACGCCCACATCCTCAGCCACATCTCATTGGCACAAGAGTAAGAGCCAGCCTGAGACACCAAGGAGTACAGCTGGGCCAAAAAGTGCGAAGTCGACCACAGGAAGGAATACCATGCAGCCTACCATTCTTAGCATGTTTAGTAGGCCGGAGGGGCAGTACGAACGCAATCACCCAATAGCACGTTTGTACAATGCTAAGCTGGCAAAAATGTTAGCACTGGACCTTCTCCCTTTTTCTTTTGTTGAAGGGGTGGGTTTTCTTGAGTTTGTGACCACCATCTGCCCAAAATGGAAAGTTCCCAGCCGCTACTATTTTGCAAGAGTTGCTGTTCCAGCACTACATCACGACGTGCTGGAATTGCTTGGAAAAGCCTTAAAACAGAGTGCTGTTCAGAGTATACACCTGACAACAGACATGTGGACCAGTTGCCAAGCCACTGATTACATGTGCATCACTGCACACTGGGTCTCTTTTTCGGGTGTTAAAGATAAGATATCTGACGGCGTTGTTGACACCGCTGAGATTTTTAAAGACACTCGCAAACATGCAACTGTAGCCATGTTTGCAATGGAGAAATCTCATACTGCTGCTAACATTTTGGATGAGTTTAACAGCAAGGTGTCGGAGTGGCTGCGACCAAGAGGTCTTACCATTGGTTTTGTTGCCACGGACAATGGCAGTAATGTAGTTCGGGCCATGAAAGATGGTGGGTATTTCAGGGTGCCATGTTTGGCACACTGCATTAACATTGTTGTGCAAGACTTTCTGAAAAATGAAAGCAAAGTCAGCAGCTTACTGACCACCTGCAGAAGAATATGCACACATTTCAACCATTCTTTTAAAGCCCGGAAGGAGCTGAGGGTGATTCAACGTGAGCATAAAATGCCAGTCAAAGCACTCATCCAAGAGGTGCCAACACGTTGGAACTCAACGTATTACATGCTTGAGCGTCTGTTTGAGCAGTATATACCACTTAATGCTTATGTCATGAAAAGGTCAGGGGATCCTACAGTGAAAGGCATGAGAGTTGAGATGACCCAATGGGACCTTGTCAAAAGCCTGACAGAGATGCTACTTCCTTTTGAGGTCTTCACCCGTGAAGTGAGCCGGGAGGACTGTACTATGGGCCAAGCTATCCCATTGTTGTACATGCTAGAGCAACAGCTGAAGGATGTGGCAGAAATGTACGCAGATGTGGATGACAAAGTAGAAGCACATTCTTTGGCAGACACCTTATCCGCTCGCTTATCTCACAATACAAGGCTTCAAAATAACATTCTGTCAGATCCACATTACATTACTGCCTCAATTTTGGATCCACGTTACAAATTATTGCTGCGCAGTAATGAAGTCATTCCTTTTTCAGAATTGAATGTTGCCCAGTACAAAACTTGGATAGCTAAGGAAGCCACTGAGTTTGAAAACGAAAGGATCTTCATTAAAGGCCCGCCCCTCCAGGTCAGAAAAAGTACTGCAGGGCACCCAGAACGAAGTTCTACTTCAGAAGCCAAGAGCAGTGCGTTTGCCTCCCAGCAGTCAACACTGCCAGCAGCAATAACATCAACAGCACCAACAGGATCATCAGGCACATTTCCAAAAACGGCAGGGGATTGGTTTCTACGGAAAGGGTATTGCACATCAATGACTGATGCAAAGGCAAAAGAGGCCCAGGAAATCGGATCACCCCTGAACATTGAGCGGATGGTTCAGGCCTATCTAGATGACACAACAGAGGTCTACATGGAGCAAAGCCCATTGGTGTATTGGTATGGGAAAAGAAGCCAATGGCCAGTGCTCAGCAGGCTGGCGATAAAGTATGTGGCTTGCCCTGTTGCAAGTGTCTCTTCAGAGCGTGTTTTCAGTGCTGCTGGTGCCATTGTTACTGTCAAAAGGACCAGTCTCTCGCCCAAAAGTGTTGAGAGGTTAACCATGATCAAAATGAATCAACACTTTATACCACCAGAGTACAAAATACGTGAATCACAGGAGGAAGAGGAGAGTGACTTTGATGACATAAGTAGTGGATTGTTAGACGTACTGCTGTCCGAACCACCAGAGTTTGAGGACGAGCTCCTCTTCCCTGACAACTAGGCTTTCAAATTGTTCTCCCTTCCTTTATTTGTGTGTGACTGTGTGTATCTGTTTTTCTGGTTCAAAATCTACATTCACAACAATGCCATCAACAGTCTCCTTTTTTTATTTCCCTATTGGAGTTGCACGTCTGTGCATAACTGTTCACTCCACTCCTCAGGGTCCTGCTCCATGTTCCGTACTCTCCCTAAGTACATTTCAAGCAAGTCAGACATTGGATGGAGATGGAGAATAGTACAATACATGTTGCCTCTAACAGTCCCTCCATAAGAAGTGAAACGTGACTCCACCTATATTCCATTTTGTTTCCAATCCGAAAGAAACTCATCACTGACTGGCAGAAGGCTAGGCAGGCATCAGATCAGACAGCCAAAGAGAACACAAAGACAGGTAATGAGTGATTATTGTGAATGATGGTGGCATGCATTGCATTGGATGCTGGCTCACTACGAAGAATTGTGCATGCCATGAAGTAGAACTATACTAGTTTACCGACAAAGTACAAGTGACTCAGGTGTGGTGACAGTTAATGTTTCCTTGCTGTTTAATAATGACCACATTGTACTCCTACCACTGCAGGTGCCGGCCAATATCCGTTGCAATTTGGTAATATGGAATATATTATAAACTTAATCAGTCACTACAGACTGAGTTGGTGTTGGAGAATACGTACCACACGGTCACCATCATTGAGGATGCTGAGCATACTATCTTTGCACACAGTCAGTTGGATTGGAGAAAATGTATGGAATAACGGCGTTTGATGGGCTGACATAAAAGGTAAAAAGTTTGAACAAGAACCACAGCAGACCTAGGCTAGATGTCCTTGTAGTGGTGTGGACTGGAGTAGAGTGTAGTGGTATGACGGACAGTGGCGCATTGATTTAGTCACTTCATTGGGAAAATTCTAGGTTGCTGCAGTGCATTTGACATTTCTCTGGCTCGGTCAAAATGTAAGTAAGGGGTAGGGTGCCTGGCCTGTGCCGCGGTTCTCCTGTCCTGTGGCTGTGCTGGCTCCTGAATCCTGTCCCGTTGTTGTTGTACCTTAATGCTTGCTGTAGAGTAGACACACTATGTAGCCTATCCAAGCTGCCTCAGTCTGAAAGTGTTCTCTCCAGAGTGTTGTCTTGCACTCCACTGTAATTGAGTTTATTGTTGTAAAGGCTGTAATTTTTCAATACCCCGTTTGTTTTTCCATCTACACTTACAGGCTGGCCGGCCCTTTACCCTGTGCTACAGTGGGAGAAACGACTCACACGTACCTTACCAATACGCATCAGGCAGGCAGTGATACCCAAGATTGATGTGCGGAGTGTCCATGGAAGGGAGGACCAAGAAGAATGACGAGAATGATGCAACTCCTCATTTGGACCAGGATAATACAGTAACTTTAGTATCATCATTCGTCTTTACATTTATTTGCTTGCTTTTTTCTCTTTAATCATTACGACTGTGTGTTGTGGTTTGTTTGTTAATTGATCCAACTTTTTTTTAGTTTCCTTAGCTAGCTTGAAAAATGAAAGTAAGCCCGGTAGAGCAGGCAATTGGGTTCGGTCTGAGCTCTGAGGGCGTCAGACAGGCAAGGCAAATTTCAATTTCGTCCCTGACTGTACTGTCTCATTGGGTCATAGTAGTTATAGTACAACTCATTATCTCATTAACCATCAAGTTATCCTCCTCAGCATGCATGCATTTGCTTTCTCTCACTTCATACTTTGATTTCTTTGATAATGGATCATGGTCGTCTTACAAGATTGTGTTTTACTTTTGTTGTGTCCATGCATATTGTCTGTTTTTCTTTCTCAAACCTTTCCCAAAACCCCACTTCCCATCCAATCATCAATCCCTAACCCTCTTCCCCCGGGCTGTGTGATTTATATTGAGGTGTGATGTGATGACTATGTACACCAATTGATCACACGCTTGCTGGGGCAGATGTGGTGAAAGCAACAGTAATTCAATTTCAACTAAGGCAGGGCAAGGATCTTCTTCTGCTTGACCACCCATGCTGTAGTTTACTTTGTGTTCTGTTCCACTCCTCCTCCCTGAGTCTCAGTCAAGTGACTTTCTCTTTCTTTTTTCAAACGCTATTGCCAGTGTCTACTACTACCACCACTATAATGGCATCTACTCCGTCAATTTGAGAAACCAACCATGCAGCCATCAGTGTGCCGAACTTCATCATCAATCACAGGTAAGAGTTTGGTGGGAGGTATGGACTAGGAGGAGAGACTGACAGTACTATGACAATTAAAAATAACTCAGTGAGGGGTACTGCATCTATCGGTTTGTGTGTTACAAAATCGGCAGATCTTTTAAATCAAACACTGGCTGTGGGCATGCAGCAGCACGGAAACAAAGTAAACAACCATGTAACTTACATTGAATTCGGAAAACTGTAACCCACCACAAAAAACATTAACATCATATAAATAAATAGTAAGTATATTTTTAATATCCCCTAACAAAAATAAACTATCCCGCTCTGACCTAACCCACCCCCCTCCCTAACCCCAACGAAACGAAAGTCCAAAGTCCCAATGTCCGTTGAAATCCCCAACGCCCACAAACCCACCCACCAACAAAAGGAATTAAAAAAGGGGCAAACGACGAGGTCCTCTACTGTCGGCGGGCCTTAAGGTGTTTATCCACCAGGATCTTGACCCGCTCCTCCATGTTCTCCTCCCAGCGGGCCATCCGGCGGAGCAGCTGGTGGCGAAATGCCCTAAAGTTGCTTCCAGGGTGGGGGGCAGCAGTGCTGGAAATCGAGGCGCGGCGGCGGGCAAATGCCGGACCACGGCGCCGTGAAAGTGGAGGCCGGGCCTGACTGGGGCCCGGGGCATTGGAGGAGGCTGCAGCTTTAGCCGCCTCCTCCTCCTCCTCCTCCTGAGCCACCAGCCGGCGATAATGCTCGCAGATGGCCTCCAGTTTCCGGCGCCGGGCCCTAGCGGCCAACTCCTTCCTTGATGGTTTTTGGGAAGGAGTATCATCTATATCAAAAAAGAAAAAGAACATGTTGGAGCCAATACTCTTAGCAAAACAGGAACACTAATCATTCAACACATAGTGTCACAGTATCACTAGCAAGCACAGTTCATAACATTTGGGATTTGGTGCTGGGGTAAGTATCTCTAATCCTACTTCCTTGGACTCTAACATTTGTGACCGTTTCAGACATTATTTATAAATATAATCGTACTATGTATGTACTGCGGTACACCAGTCGTGCTGTTCTTATCTGTAGTTTAGCCCAATTACATAACCTTGTTGTAGGCGGCATGCCAGGTCCATCAGCTAAGCTTGCACCCAAGAGAAACAGATATGAGCCACATGATGATGCAGACTCACGTTACTTTTATTTACTACTACTGTCTGCAGGTGGGGTAGCTCATCTTTTTGTCTGACGCCTTACGGCCGTTGGCACTGGTCATACTCTGTTACATGAGGGCAAATGGCATGCACAATTTCACTTACACCCTACCATGGGTACTACAAAAAGGCTGATTATTTATTTATCGGATCCAACGATCATTGCTTATATTCATATTATAGATGCTGCTAGTGCTAATACGATATACGACATCAGGTCGGTAGCGGTCGGTGGTGGGAGTGCTGCCGGTCGGTGACGTGGGAAGGTGCAGGGTGGGGATAGTAAACGATGGATTAAGGACATTCACAGGTAATTAAAGAATACATAAAAAAAAAAACATTGCTGCACACAGTAGCACACACTGCATCGCATTCGGCGGTGCAGTGCGCACCTTGAAAATAGTTTAATTTATTTTTATGTTGATTACCTGTATTTGGCTGTAACAGTAATACACAGTTTACTCGCCAGTGCCACCCACCCGTCCCCTCCCCATGTCGCCGCCCGCCAACAATCCCACCACCAACCGCTACTGCAGAGGGTACATTGCTTTCATTGCTTGTGTAACCAATATACATAAACATTAAACAAGAGATAGGCCACCCTTTGCAGGCTGGCTGCCCCAATCGAAAATACATTAATAATAATAGGTAGGGAGTGGTCCCCAGAGTGGGAGGAAGGGGTTTCCGCTTGATAATATATGACGTGCTTGCAAACTACTGCAAGTGTACTGTATGCTCATAATACTACCTTTATTCCTCTAGGCTTTGCTACTGTCGCGCAGTTTCTGTTACATTTTCTTCAAGGTAAGAATCTCCAGGGACACTTTCCACCTATACTGTCTCTTGGTGATAGTACATCCAGGCATACATCCATTAAAGTAAACGTCTATCCTTTTGTATATATCTCTTAACAAACCTTAGTTGGTTTCACCAACAAACACCCATGCTTCTGCTCCTTCCTTCCTTGCCTTGGCTTTGAGTTTGAACCAAAAACACCGCTGATTCTTGCTATCTAGTACTATCCACCCATACTGTGTCGCCCACCCAGGCAGGCATTCTTTCATCTTCCACCCATCCTTCAACAACCCATGCATCTGATCTTATTACTATCAGACTCCTATACATGCTTCCAACAACATATCCTTCTCTGCCGGTCAGTCATATTGTTTATCTCGCCCGTCCTTCCACCCTTAGTGCTTTCCCTCTATGTTCAACACATCCATGAAGGTCATCTGATCTGAGTTTGTCTTCTCCATAAAACATTCACAGCTGATTTTGGAATCAAATAGAAGAGGCCATTGGTTACTCTACTCACGCTGGTAATGCTACGTAAAGGGTGTCTTCTTCAACCGTTGTATATTGTCGCACAGTACAGTGAAATAGTGAACACAGTTCCATCTAGCTGTAATGTCAAGAAGTAATGAATATAACTCACCGCCGCCGGCCACTGCTGCTGGATCCCCCCTGGGCCCTGTGTCTCCTGCAGGTGCCGCCAGTTCGCCTGCCCCCTCCGGAATGGCCGCATCGCTGGCCCCGACGGCACTGGTGGATGGTAGTGTGCCTAGAAAAAAGCATCAAATTTTTTAGATGCCTGTAAACCTCCCCCTATTTTAAGTGTTCACTTGGAACATTGAACAAAAAGTTAATGCGATGCAACATACATCAGCACTAGACAGTAAGTACAGTCAGTAGACAGACACTAGTAGGATATGGTTCCACTTCCGAGGGTCATCTAGTCCTACTCTACTCTTTTGAAAGTTAGCCTGAGCCATGAGTAACCCTTTTAGATTCATCATGTCGACTACTACTCTTTTGGTGCATATTATACCTGCCAGCGTATTGATGTGCAGTAGATGCCTTTAAGGCCGCTTGACTGTTGCGTACAAGTGAAGAGGTCGAAAAAAAAACAACATATTGACTTTGTTTAGTTTATATTGCTTAGCCATCACACATACATGTTACACTTTTTGGCATGACTGCAAAATGCTAGCATCATTCACCAGTATACTATCTAACGGCTAACTCGCAGTGTTTTTCTCATATATCATAGGCGAAAGATTCCCTTCTACAAACCAGAGATTTACAGAGCATAGTGGATGCAAGATGATGTAACCAGTATTTCTACGTTCTACGGTGAGGGATCTTCCACAATTATAAAGATCTTGGCTCTTGTTCTTGTTGTCAATCATGCACTTGTAAATGTTTACTGTTTTAATGTTAGGCTTTTTGCTGGCTTATTGACTATGGCTGTCGTAAATTAAATTTCATATTAACGATGTACAGAGTTTGATACTTGTTTCAAATAAACCTTTTGAACTTACACATAGACTCTGTGGTATTTGGTGTGGTGGAGTGGACTTACACAAGTGTGTGAGCAAAATGGTGTTTGTTATTATGTTCTGGATTGTCTCTGTCTCCGTCATCATCAACATTGTGTATCGTCTTCGTGGGGGGGTCGGGAGTGGGACCCTAATGTGAGACACTATAGCTAGTCTGTTAGGGGATCCTGGGTTTTTCTGACTGAGGTGTGATCAGTAAGATCCAACCTCCCATCACCACCATCCTATTTTGTTGTGCATAGTTCTGTATGTGGCTCTGCAGAATCATAGACAATAGTAGTATCATGTACTATCCGATCAAAAATACTAGTCAAATATCTGGTTGGGAATTTTGTTTGTGGTAATTGTCAAAGCCTCAACATTGAGAAGACTTGAAGAGGACAACCAAAGGACAGGACCCAGTGGCTAGAGCTATTGGTCAATCAGAGTTTAATTGTTGCAAAGAAAACCGTCTATTAAAGAGTGGGCAACTGTGCAAGCTTCGCTACACACAGAGTAATAATAGTAATAGTAGTAGTAGTAGTATTAGTAGCACAGAGAGTCATAGCAGAGGGAGTTAGAAGCAACTTCGAGGCAGGGATAAACAGAATTAGTAAACAGATAGTCAAGGTCAAAGAAGTAAGCTTTTGTAAAAAAGATTCAGAAAGTGGAACCATAATTTAGAGTTTGGGAAAAAAAAAATGCAGTAACATAACATTTAGGGAAATATAAATGTCAATCTAACCAATGGAGGACTTACTGGGGCCAGCTGCAGGAGCCTCAGTAGAGGAGAGGTCCTGGGGTTCCCCCGCCGACTCCGACCCCGTCTTCTTGCCCCTGGGTGGTGCTGATGATCATGTAAAATATAATACAGAAAGAGACCAACATTAAGGAGTGCTGTGAGAAAAATAATAAATCATTTGGAAAAACAATAAGTCAAAGAACATTTTAGGAAACAACAAGTGCAATAAAATTGCCCTATCTAATCAGATGGATCGACTACTGGCTGCTTCCTAGTGCATTTACGGATCGTCTACTTATTTATGAACAATCCAGTGTTCCTTGATCATTCTGATTCCAAATACTAACAAAGCCTAGTAAGTACCACCTGACCTACACCACCTATTCCAGACGGGCCAATTGTTCACTAAGTCTGCACTTGAATTTTTTTCAGCCATCAAATGCATAGATGATGAGATGGAGGACACATGCATAGTTGCATACATTAGTGCATACATACAACAAATTGTGGGTTTGTTGCATAATGCTGATCTAGTTCTGCTACTGACTGACCATGCTAAGCCTACCACACACTAAACAAAGTACAAAAGGTTCGACGGAGGACTGGGGTAAGCAGCACTCAGTGACAGAGGATGCGTCACGCAGACCGCATAAAACAATTAGTAACTACTACTAACAAACTAAACCTAGTATCCAATATCCATCCACCACTATTTCACAGTAGGACAATGGAAGGACTAGAGTCTCTCTAGCAAATCGCATTACCTAACTTCAGTTCTGTAAAGTAAACTCTTACATAATCAGCATCAGCACAAGCTAGCGCAAACTACGTTGCAAACAAGTAAGAGTACCACCGGGAACCTGGGTCCTTAAATCAAAGAACATTTTGCTTTTTGGAACGTAATACCAGCAACGCTTGGCACGCAGCAGTAATCTTGTTGTTCATCTAATTTAATATACACAATCAGTTACTCACCAAGCCCGATGACCTCGACACCTAGCAGGTCCAACAGGTCCTGCTCCCGGTCCAGGATGTCGGACCACCGGTGAGCTAGCTGGTTGTGGGTGCGCCGGATCCCAGTGCACCGGAACACGGCCCGGCGCACCTTCGCCCACCGACGGTGCCGCTCATGGGTAGCGTACCCGGAGCCGGGCCTGCCGCCTGCTGCCAAGGTCAAGGGGAGGAGGCGCTGGATGAAAAAAACAAGAGCCGCCACCTCCTCCTCCCCAAACAGTTGCCGGGCCTGCACCCCTGCAGGACGCATTCTGCCGCAAGGCAGGCGGCGCTTCTCTGCGCCTGCAGGTCCCTTGCCCTTGGGACTTGGTGTGCCCTTGGCCATGGTTCTGGGGTGGGTGGGAGGCGGAAAAGAAAAGTCAGAAGGGGAAAAAAGTTAGGGGGAAGAAGATAGAAAGAACTTTATAAAAGTAACAAAAACACAGTAAAAGTAGAAATAAAATGCAAAATATAAACTGAGGCAAACAGAGAGATAGATAATAACTAAAAAAAGTCAGGAAAAAGGCTTAAAAGACAAAGGATTGCTGAGATAAAGGGAGGATACAAAAGTAGGCCCAGAAACATGGCATAGAGTGAAAAACAAGATGGCCGCGCCCATTCGCGACCGCGTGGGTAAGTTCGCGCGATATTTCTCGCGAACATGTACAATTTATCGCGAACAAGTAAAATGCGCTCCCGAACACGTCAATGCACATCGCGAACACGCTATCCGCGACCCGGAACAGGAAATAAGGCATCGCGAGCGGGCGGGACTATATAAAAACAAGATGGCCGCGCCCATTGGCGACCGCATGGGTAAGATCGCGAGATATATCCCCCGAGCATGCAAACAGTTCCCCGAACATGCTTACCGCGCTCGCGAACAAGAAAAAGCCATCGCGAACAGGTTGCCACAAGCAACTACGCAAGCTCGCGAAGCTTCGCGAAGGTCGCGTAGTGCAATGACATCTTCGCGAAGCTTCGCGAAGCGCGACTACGCGAACTACGCCCAGGGTTACTAGATAGGCAGCACCGAAAATCTCCATCCCTGCAAGAACGTGGTTGACCAACCCCTGAAAGATAGCAGGTTTGTTCTTCAATCCAAATGGCATAACGGAATTTTGAAATGCCCTTCCGGCTTTGAGAAGGCAGCCCTCTCTCACAGCACATCAGTTAAGACAATCTGCCAGTACCAAGACATAAAATCAAAGGTACTCAGGAAATTGGCTGCCCCTAAATGGTAAATGAGTTCATCTGCTTGGGGAATGGGGTGTGCGTCAGTCTGAGTGACTGCGTTGAGCCCACAATAGTCCAAATAGAGTTCAGGTGCCACACTGGGAATAGCAGCCCTGGACACCAATACCACAGGACTAGTTCAAAGGAAGTTGGAGGGCTCAATCACCCCAATGGCAAGCATCTTGGAACCCTCTCCTTGGAAGCTAAGTCTTACCTTATCTGGCAATCAGTAAGCTTTATGCATAACAGGTACACTATCCCCTGTATCAATATCATGAATAAACTAATGGTTTGCCCCAGGGGTGAGCAAGAACAGCCCCAGCAATCAGCAGCTGTCTCCCTGTTGCTCCTTGGTCAAACTCAGAGAGAGACGCACCCCTTCTATCAACCTAGCCTGCTCCCTGGCAGACAGGAGGTCCAGGAGAAGTTCAGTCTCCATTTCCACTCCATCATCCATGGCCAACTCAGTCCTCTTGAAATGTGGCTTGTGGAGATTCACATGTAGAACCCGCAAAGGATTTCTAGGAGTTTGCAAGTCCAACAGCTAGGTGACGTCACTCTTCCACTCCTTTACCTCTATTGTCCCAGACCACTTGTCCTGTGGAGCACGAGGCTCCATGGGGGCCAAGCCCCATATTTTCTGACCAGGTTAAAGTCAACCAGAGTGGTGTTCTGGTCATCCCATTGTTTCATATTCTCCTGGCTAGCTTCCAGGTTCACTTAGGCAAGCTTCCTGAAGTTGGCCATTTGGTTACGGAATGCCAGTACATAACTAAATACATCCTGAGGCTGCTTCCTGGAAGCTTGCTGTCAGCGCTCCCTTATCAAACTGAGAGGACCCCATACAGAAGCTCAAATGGGCTGAAACCAATCCCCTTCTGCAGGACCTCCCTGTAGGCAAAACAAACATATTGCAAGAGGATGTACCGCTTACGCCTCATATGATCAGAACAACCCAAAATCATGCCCTTCCGGGTTCAGTTGAACTTCTAAACCAGCCAATTGGTTTGGAGGTCGTAGGGTGTGGAGAACTTGTAGGTTACCCTATGCTTCTTCCACATGGCCTTCATGTACGATGATGACATGAAGTTGATACCCCGGTCAGAGATCACCTCCTTGGGGAAACCCATGCAGGTAAAGTTCCCCAACTTTGCCTGGACCACCACGAGCACTGTTATCATGCTCAGGGGGATTGATTATGGGTATCGAGTAAGCAGAAGACAAAAGAATTATGGATTTTACCCAGATCTCTTGACTGGGGGTGAATGTTTTGATTTGTTCTGCATTCCGTCCAACAATTGTGTGTCTTTTGCTCTGGGTATCGAGTGGCATGGTCCACCAAGACCAAGATGAACCTGCTGCCCATGGCCATCTTGGGATCCAGAGGCTCCACTATGTTGATGCCAACCTGGTCAAAAGGGATGCCCATGACAGGAAATGGTTGTAGGGGTCTTGCACCTCCGTCCCCTCATGCCACTTACATGGCAGGTTGGATAGGACCGACAGAACACATCTGAGGCCTTCCTCATATGTGGCAATTAGAAAAAGGCGGCAGGCCTTGCCCTGCCCCAAATTACCTGCCAGAAGTACATCATAAGCCAAACATAAAAGGAAGCTCTGAAACACTGGGTTCTACCAACACACGGGTGGACCCATGTTTATCGAACTTAGGCTCACTATACAGGAGACCATTCTCCCAATAAATCTAGTGAGTACGAGAGGAGCTGCCAGCTCTCTGGGCATCAGCCTGCCGCTGAGTGGGGCACTTTTTTGGTGCCACGCAGCACTCCTGCCTGGAGGGACCTCAGTCTTGCTGCCAATTGTTCAACTCAGGCAGGTCCATCAGTTTGGCCACATCTTCATCTGTAGGTACCGGAGCCTCCCCTTCAGGATCAGCCCCCTCCTGGTCCACAGAAAGCTCAGGGGTGGGTTTCCAATGCTTCTTGCCTATTTTTTTTTCCTGGCAGAAACCATGGCCACTATTTTAGGCTCAGGGTCCTTCTGACTATCCTCCCATGGCTGCCCTTGGCCATGTGGTCAGGCACGCCCACTCAGGAAGTCCAAACATCTCCATGTGCGACCGGAGCACCACCTTCTTTTAGGAGGTATGTTCCAGGTCATTACCAAGTAGACAGTCCACAGGCATAGCCAGGATCACGGCTACCCTCAAGAGACCCCCCCACTCAAAGGGGACCTCTGCCACTAGACAGTGGCTCTTACTGTTGTCAGCTGAAACCACTTTGTGAACCACGTTGAGGAACAACCTGCTCTGCAGACAACAAATGACACCAGACGGTCGTCATACTAGATTTGGCATCTTGAAGAGCTTCAACCCTATGCCCATTAATGGTCACCCACTTCTTGTACTTCCAAGTATTATTAGCATGAGTGTTCTCTGGACCACTTCATTGTCATCCAAAAACACTCAGGTTACCCCAATGGTGCCCCACCATTGTCTGGGATCAATTCTCCTCCAAGTGCAGCTCCTCCACCCCCAGTGTCTGCGCACTGGTGGGGAAAAGATCTAGCTTAGGATACTTGGGATCCCCTTGATAGTGCTCTTCTTGCTGACATGCATATCACCAGAGGGGTCCCTTCCCTGCCAGCTTACCTGGAGGGAACCACTTATTCTTATCACCAGGGGGTTGGGAATACGTACCCGGAGACTTAGCGTGGGTGCCTAGAGAGACCTTCATGCTCTTATTCCAGTACCCCCTTCTTTTTTCTGTGGGGGATCCGTCCAAACTTTAAAGACGCCCCCCAGATACCTTTTGTGGACCCGGATGTTAACCCAGCAGTCCGCCTCCTCACCCAGCTCTCTGGGAACAGAAACTCCCTGGTTCTCTCTGGAAGCCGCCTGTGTCAGTGGCACCATAGAAGAAAGAAATGCAAACTACTATTACGTCATGTTTAGACAGCAAGGGCTCTATGAACATAACAATCAAATGGCACAGTTGTACAATGGGAAGCTGACTCAAATATTAGTGCTAAACCACTCCCTTCTTCTTCTTTGGAAGGAGTGGAATTTTTAGAATTTGTGGCAGCCATCTGTCCGCAATGGGAGTTGGCCAGCAGGACCTATATTGCCAGAATTGCTGTTCCTGTGTTCCATCGTGTGCTCTGCAATTTCTGAGGTTCATCAAATCACATACCTCATTAAAATTCTTGTAAATTAATTTGCATTACTGAAAAGTGGTTTTGCGCATATATTGAAATTACTGTTTCTTTTGGCCGTTTTTCACTGTTTCTCTTGTCACCTTGTTTTTCATGAGCACATATGTGCACAGGTTTGCACAGGTTACACGTACAGTCAATGTAATTTAGTGCCGCATTGCTTTTTTTCAACTTTGTTTAAATTCTGACTGCTCCCTGCATTTGTTACAACAAACATCCATGTCTCCCTTTCTCCTCCTTCTTGCAACTATTATGCATGTTTTCTGAAACTGTCTTTGAATATTACCTGTTGAGATGTTGTTATTTGTTATATACTTTTATGTTGCTAGCCATTACATCGCAGTAAGTACATCAAGAGTACCTTGACAATGGAAGTTTTTACATCAAGAGCAATTTTAAATTTGCATCTTTAAAGATAAGCTCTTTTTAAATGTCTAAATATATCTATATCTGTGTCAATATCTATATATTGAAATGTATACCTATACCTATATATCTATAGGTATAGATATAAAAATAGATATAGATACAGAAGTTGACATAATATAGAAGCTTGACTATCTCACACATTGACACAAACACCATGTTGTCAATGATAAGCAATGAAAATCATAATGCAAAACAAGACCCAGGATGTATCACAATAGTGTCTATTGACAAAGAGTGAATTCAGCAATATATATTTTAGAAATAGACAAAGGATTGATGTTTGGCTGAGCGAAAAGTGTGAGAAATTGGGGCTGGTTTTGGATTCTCAGGAGCAGAGATAATCTGCCTCTCTTACTAAATGAGATGTGTCTACCCAGACACCATGTAACATAGCAAAACCTTAAATATAGGATACCACCCATACCCTTTCCACCCCTCCCATTATTTTCTTTCTCTAACAAGAGCAATAAAGGGGGTGAAGCCCCTGAGGTCTTCCTGCAATCCCCAAAGTAGTCAGGTTTGAGGTCAGGATGAAAGTAAGGGAGGTGGGCTGTAGCTTCTGGGACAAGGAAGGGTATCAGAGTAATGACTATTACTGGTAAGTGTTTCACACATTACCTTCCCAATTCTTCCTCACCTCAATATTTACTGAATGAGGATATAGAAGAGCAGTACTCTCATGACCTGATTAATATGCAGTATTAACTAACATTCAGCAATACAACATTCCTTAATAGGACAAAATTACCAAAGCTTGAAGTGGAAACTTCACAGGAGCTACAGATATGTAAAACATCTCTCAAAGTTTAATACATGCTCAGAACTCAACTCATGAATAACTTATCACAAGAGAACCAGCATGGCACTTTGGACCGAAGCCAAAACCTTGTCAAAAAACCTTGTGGTTTGGTTCGATAACACATTGACCTTTGACTACAAAGTGAATAGAATGATGATCTCTTAATTTTGGATGATCGGGATGTTGAAGTAGATCCTACCTTTGCTTCCTAAGGAGCTGAGGTCATCAGTGGTCATCTCACTTATCACCTTGCGTTTAGACTACTGCAATGCCCTATTCTTAAACATCAATACATTTTCTTTGAATAAACTCCAAGTCATCCAGAATGCAGTAGCTTGTCTGGTCAACTGGAGTACCAAACATGTCTCGGTTAGAGAAGGATTACGATTACTGCATTGGCTGCCCATAAATAAATGAGTGGTTTAAAGCATTGTACTTAATGCGTAAAGCCCTTCATTCTATGGGTTAAAATTATTTGAAGACCACCCTAAATTGGTATGTTCCCAGGAGATTCCTGAGATCTGGGAAACAGTATAAGGTAGGCTAGGCCAGCGCTGGGACGCCCCAGGGTAGCTACGCGCTTTACAAATCCCAATTCAAATTCAAATTCAAAAATTCAAGGTAGTGATTCCACAATGCAAGAAAGCTAGGTGGGGTGAACGTGCCTTCACTGTAGCGACTGCTAAGCTGTGAAATTACCTTCCTGAGGTTATCATGAGTCAGAGCTCTCATTTGAGCTTTCAGAAGCAAATTCAAACAGGTTGTTTGCATAATAGAACAATAAGGACTGTGTATGTGGTTCACCTGTTGTTCTGATCCACTGTTTTGTTTGTCCCTCCTCACGTATAGCGCTTTGATACGGTTTGGTCTAATGCATTTTAGAAATACCACAAATACAAGACACAGCTTGCCTTATCAACCCAAAACCCAGAAGAGAGTATAATAGACAACCAGACCTATTTAAACACTCTGTAAACAACATATTGGAAAAGGAGCATAAATGTATGTCATAAAGGACATACCCTGATTATCTGTTCCACCCAAGAATGATCCCAACTTCAAAAGCATTTGGCGAAGAAGGAGACTAGAAGTCAAAAGGCCTAGGGGCTTATTTACAAGCCCCATGTGCCGCTGGTGCATCACTTTTTATGTGATAAAACAAGGACCTTGTAAATAAGCCCCTTTGTGTACTAGTTCCAAGCCCAGCAAGGAGCACTAGAGAAAGCAAGAGTGACGCGGAGCTACCAGCTCCAGCAACAAGTTCAACAGGAACATAAAAGGAAACTATATCACTCAAGAATTAAACCTTAACTTCTTAATCCATTCAAAATCTAGACATCTAGATCTAAGAACTGGTGGTTCCTGTATGACACTGAGTACACAATGAAGCTAAAGTGACCAAGGTACAATATCTCAAGCCCATAGCTCAACAGGGACCATAAAAAGAATTAAGGAGATTAAAAGGTCATCCACAGGTCCCTGCCCTGCAACAAGGACTTTCATACCCTTCAGTGATCATGGGTCACAGTCTTTCTCTTGCTGCACAGCAGGCCGTAAAGGAGGAAGCCAAAGCAGCCTAGTTCCAATACCTCAATTTCCAAACCCAGCAGTGAGAAGAAGATGGAAATTAGAAAGGCAAAGTCCCCTTCAACAGTTCACTTCCCTGCATGGAGAACTCTCAAAATGTAGTGATTGTGGTCCAAGTCCTCTCTGTCACTGCACAGTCGGGAGTAAGAAAGGAAGACAGTGACCAAGGTTCAGTAACTCCTCAGAAGTCGTAGCAGAGAGCATAAGAGGAAATTAGAGAGACTACATCTTCATCCACAGTCCCCAAACCCCAGGCAGAACTCATACAGTCTATAGTCCTCTCTCTTGCTGCACAGCAGGGAGTAAAAGAGGAAGCAAAGCAGCTTAGGTCCAATAGCCCAATTCCCAGTCCCAGAAAGGAGCGTGCTTGGAAATTAGAGAGACCAAGCTCCCATCTACAGCATTCTGGCCCTGTAGGGAGAGCTCTCACATTCAGATTGATCATGGTCCAAGTCCTTTCCTTCAATGGCCCTCAAGGAGGACAAGAGATACCAAAGGGACCAAAGACCAGAACCTCAATCCTCAAAACCAGCAGAGGACATTTAGACAAAAATAAGAGAGAGAGACAAAAGGCTCCTGATCCAGCCGGGAACATTCCCATATTCTACAGTGATGCAAGTCCTCTCCTTTGCAACATAGCAGGGCATACAAGATAGGGTCCAATATCTCAAGCCCCAATGTCAGCAGGGAGCATAAAAGGAAATAGGCTGAAAAGACTCCTCCACAGGCATTCAATCCAGTAGGGACAACTTTCATAATCCAGAGTGTCAATGATATAATAACCCACATTCAATATCAAGCAAAGAGTACAAGGGAAAGCCAGAATGACTAGAGTCTGACATGTTAAGTCCCAAGTCTAGTAGAGACTGGGTTTACTAAGGATTCATGTACATACTCTTTATTTAACAAAGAGCACATGCAAAACTCCTGTGTAATTAGCTTCTCACACTGAACTATCCCTGTCTCGAAGGACACCTCCAGCCCCCATACGAGTAGCAAAAGAAGAAACTAATATTTCACCAAGTATTAATCCTCCTTTCCAGTTTCAGCAATGAATCACTCTCCTAAACCACTCCTAAACCACAGTGGCTATGATCCATACCCTCCACAACATGCCCAGCAGAGATTTCAAGGGAAAGCCATATAGTGCAATGAGTCTAACACCTCAACTTCTAAAAGTAGCCAAGACCAGACTAACTAGATATTAATGTGCAAACTCCGCACTCAGCAATAAGACAAATAGGGCCACAGTCTAGCATTCCTCACTCCTCACACAGGTGAGAGCAAAACAGGTTTATAAAGTGACCAGAATTTTGACTGATCAAACCACAAGAGCAAAGACCAATAACTCTAATTCCAGCAAAATCACTCACAAAACCAAACTGGCAGTTTCAGTTGCTGCAAGGAATATAAAGAGTGAAACCCCCAACACCTTTAATAGACAGGGACCGTCCCCATTAACTCCAAATCACAAGGTGCACATGGGAAAACCCAAGGACAGGCTTTAGGATGTAGGCTTAGCTCTCATAAAACAAGCACAGGCTGAAATCTCAAGCCCAGTCCCGAGCTAGAGAGAGATAGGATACATTTGACAAGGCATCCAAAATGGCCTCAGCCAACAGGGAGGTACAGAAAAAGAACAGTTGTTTCATTTACTAAATAAAGAGAATGCACGAAGATACACCAGTGAAACCAAGACCCGTACCTGGAACCAATAATACTACTCTCGGTATTGTGAATAACCACAGCATTCTTATCAACATAGAAAGGTGAGTCAACCAGAATCTATATAGCTTTTCCTGTTTATAATCCCATGTTGTGGCATCAGGAGTGCACTAAAGTCTCCTTAAGATGAATAACATCTGCACAAGTAAATAACATTAGCAGTTCAGTGACCGATCCCTGTGGTTCAGTTATCAGATCTACATCAGTAAAACAAAAGAAAAAAAAACTTCAAGAAACACAATTCACACAGATTGTGGGACCTGGCCTAGCCAGGTCTCAGCAATATCTGCAGAAACTGACACCAAAAGTGGGAAGAGCTGGGGTCTCCACTACCATTTAGGCCCTTGAGAGAGGCGGAGCCTAACGTAGGGAAAAGGTTTGACGCTGCCGCCAGGGCGACTGATGCTGGAATCTGGGGCTCACGGTTCGATCCCCGGTACCAGCGGCAGGTCAGCCCAGGACCATGTGACTGAATAGCTTGCTTAATCTTCCCGATGGCCCCCAGCGCCGGGATACCTTTGGGTAGCTGTTTGCGCTTTACAAATACTGGATTTACTTTTGACATTTAACGTGAGGGTTGGAAATGTAGTGGATGATGGCCTATTATTAAGGGTTTCTAGGAAATGTGGTTCTGGGAGGAGGTGGGCACACCTCATCCAGGTGGTACAGAGAGGAGGAGGGGTTAAGGAGGTAGTGAATCGTCATCACAAGACCTCTCGATACAGAGAACTGGATCCTTTTCTCAGTGTAGTGCCAGTCAATATAGAGTAAGCTATACACATCACTACATATCTCACTTCAGAAAGACAAGCCATTTTTTAATTTAAATCCAACTATTGTGCGGAATAGTTTGCTATTTAACCACATTGTGCCCCTGCTAATACTTTCATATGCCCCTATACAATCTCGTGTAACATCCCAAAATATAAATGCTTGATAAACTGCTTCCTCAGATGCACAAAGTTCCTACCACGATTCTACACCAGTTGGCGTATCTCACGTGGGAAGAATGGCTAATCTAAATCTTCTTTATGTCAATAAAAGGCACCGACGAGTTATTATTTTGATGCAATTAACGATATTGTTTTAATTGTCTTTGAAGGGTCAGGGTCCTACTGGAAGCAAGGACGTAGACGTGAGTGGGAGGCATGTAAGTGCAGCTGGAACAGCTCATTTGCAGTGATTGTGCCCGGAGGTTCCGGATCTGGTGTCAGGTCCAGAAGGAGCGTGCTCATGGTTATGAAGGACAGGTGGGCTCGCGCACCATTTCGTGAGGCTGCATGAGATGGAGTTGGGTACCCTGGAGGAAGCAGTCGACACCATGATCTTCATCAAATACCTAGTACGGAATACATTTTAATGTATACCTAGTACGGAAAACATTAAAAGACTTTTGCAGTTGTTCACTGTGTCTTTTATACATCATGCCCCTCTCTTGTTGATTATGATATTTTGCAGGAGATGTGCAGACAAAAAGGGTTTCACTGAAATTAATTATAGATGTCACACAATATGAACTAATTTTGTATAATTATTTCAAAACAAGTAAGCAGAACATCAGAATCACACATCTTTTGGAATGACTAATTTCGCTAAAAGCAAGAAATCACAAATTCAGTCAACTATATATAACACAATATGCAATTAATTAATGAACCTTCTTAGATTACATATTAATATATTAATAAACATGCAATCAACAACATCACAGCAAAACAATGAAGTGTACTAATTACCCAAGAGTTATAAATGAATTAAATCTGTAAACTACGTTCCACATGAGAAGAGCTTTCGCAAATGATAGCACCCTAATTCTGTTTTACTTATGCAAATATGTTTGATGAATTTTCTTTTCATAATGCAGGATAGTCCCATATTTTATTGAAGGTTGTTAGACACGTATTTATGCTTGCCTTCAATTCATGCGTAATTGAAATATTTTAGTTCCATTCCATCCATGCAAACCGCATAACAAAAAGCCCTAATTAAGAATGAACAAACAGATGCACAGGAAAAAATATGTTTTTTACCCATCACGCGCAACACGGAAAACCTTTTTGCCGCCATGATTTAGACATTCGAAATGGTCGCCTACCACCCCATTACATACAGCATACAGCTTCTACACAATGCAATTGTTGGTCGTACTAATTGAAACATAATTGTTATGGATTGATCAAAGCCTCCTGGTTTTCATGTAATCATCTGAATTAGATACTGTTCATTTGAAGAAAACATTTGTTCCGCCAGTTATCAACAAAATGGACGATATGTGAAAAATTATATAAAGAGAACACACAATACACTTATGTATGCAAAATTAGAAAAACAGAGTAGACCCACGTTTTGGACTGGCTTCGAGATCAATCTTAAGTGTTGAGTGTAAGAAAGAGGCCAAACGGCTAGGGTGATCGGCCTCAAATCTGGGGAACCGGGTTTGAGTCTTGGCAATGACGCTCAACATCCTGTGATTCTGGGCAAATCACTTAGGGGCATATCAACAAGGGCTTCATCTCTGCTTTTTTTGCTTTAGAATCCAAAAAAGCAGAGATAAAACTAGCGCCCTATCAGCAACTGGGTGCTAACATGCAAATTCGCATGTTAGCACCCTTTTACTCTACGCTTCCCCTTGAATCTCTGAGATGCAAAGGGTTCGTCCCAGAGTAAAATATTAGGAGAAATGTCGCTAAGCGACATTTCTCCTATTATCAAGGATATCGCTAACCCTGTTAGAGAGAAAAAAAAGCAGCGCTAACCGTGGTTAACGCTGCATTTTTACGTCTGGTATTTTTCTGATTTAGCCATGATATCCTAAGTAAGGTGGATATCATGGCTAAGTATGTCTATCCCTATCAGCAAGCTATCGCCAAACCTTGTGGGATTATCGCTGTATTTCCAGGGATAATCTCACAATTGGCAGCTTGTGCTCTGAATTTTATCGCTTTGGAGATAAGTGTTGCTGATAGCACGCTATCTCCGTGATAAAATTCAGAGTTGGCCTGCGATAATTAGCCTCATGCTAAGAACGCTGAGCAATAATTATCGCCGGCCCTTGCTGATATGCCCCTTAATCTCCCTGTGCCTCACAAAAAAAATCGAATGTGTCCTTGATTAACGCAACTGTTGCTCATGTAGGGCACTTTGATACCTGATAATTTCGTGTCAAATCTGCGCTATATAAAACTCCGGGGGGAAAAAGTGGAGTATTCGTTGGGATAGATGGTAGTCCCCAACAACTAATAATGTCACTGTTCTTGGTAGGTCCAGTAAAGGTCTCAGTAATTTAAACCTGAGCTCAATGCCTTATAGCAATGGCACAGAGTAAAAAAGTTCAATTTAAGAAAATGTGTAATGCATTGAGAATTACCAAAACAGTTATTTTTATTTCGCAAAATGACAAAAAAGTGAAAAAATCCAGTAAGGGCACCCAGAGATAAGTATATTTACATTTTTTAATTAAAAAAACTTCACATTTCAGAACACCAACCACAGGCACTGTACTAATACAAAGGTTTCTGGAGAAACATTGTAGTAGATGAGCCATCAGTGGGTAAACTGGATCCAAAGCAGGGCTTAAGAGGAGGGCCCTGATGCGGTCATCTGTGGAGGCTTGGCAATTCCGAGCAGGTGAAATCTTTGCCCAGGTATATCTCAACATCAATTAGATGCTACTCAGTGTCATTTTCAGTGAATCCCCCTACGATCAAACTTTTCAAAAAATCTGGAAGTTGGATTTTCTTCAGCAGGGGTCATCAACAAGTTGAGGCCAACTAACACTTTGACATCCATGGGTGCAGCTTTAATGGCAAATCTGGACTACATTGATTCTCCAAAAACAAACAATAGAAATTAGCTTTAGCTTTATCCAGGATGGATACAGTAAAAGTTCACTGGAAAGTAAACTTATTATTTGGAACCTCACTGGGACTAAAATTACCCATTAAGATTGAATCCTGTATGTTCAATAGAACAACGTGCAATCATTATTAGTGCCATTCATGTGCTACAATCAGGAAGAACACTGACACCAAAAAACAATTCACATCATGATGTTTACTTGTGCCATGTAACTTACATATTTTACAAACAAACTGAGGAATTTGTGAACATTTACATCAGTTATCCAGACAGAAAGTTGACAACACGTTTCTAAGTCCCAGCTATGCCACTTTAAGCAGGAGTAGTACACTTTAACATCAGACAATGGTTCCAGGGCCGTAGGAACAGCATTTGGGGATCAGGACTCACTCCCACAGAAGCCACCATCAGGGTCAAGGATAGGTCCAGTTGGAACTAATCAGGTAAGCTCTTCTAGGAAAATGGGCTTCCTGCAACTTTTGTATCTTTGTAGCTTAATATGAGGTCAGTCAACTGACCGCTGGAGTTCACATCTTAACTCTGGGTACAAGCTCGAGCAGGCCCATCTCTTAGGAATCTCCCAACAGATCTCAACAGCTGGTGCAGTCCTTCTTCTGTCTTCCACATGTCCAGTAGTGATCTAATGAAGGTGCCCAGCGGTGCTACATTTATATCTGGCACTAGCTTAGGGCAAGGGTGACTCGTGTCCGCTCTCTGACCAATAAGGAAAAACGTTCCCAGGTTTAACCCTACCCAAGTTCAAGTTCAAGTTCAAAAGCTTTATTCGGTTTGTACAATACAACCATATAAGCAAAACAGAACAATAAAACAGTATATTAAAAAGGAATCATAAATGGAGTAAAATTTGGTCACAAAGAGGTTAGTTTACATAGCAAAAAGATGCCATATACAATGAGCAAAATGCATTATAGTGTACAGTTTTAACCCCTTTCAATGCCGAGCAAATGTTCCATTAGCATTATTTAGCAGTAAGGAAAAAGAATTCCACATAAAGTGACAAGTGTATAGTAGCTGTGCAAAGAATGCAAAGTGCAATGAAGGCATTATAAAGTGCAATATATATCCATAGTCTCCTCAAATTTTAGAAGTACAGAAAAATTGCTATCAGTGCATGATAATGTGCAAAATAAGCAAATGAATAAAAACTACGCAGGGCAAATCATTGACTTCCTTATAGTTACACATTTTATCACGTAAGATGCAGTAAAAAAACAAATATCTGAGCTTCCTAAAGATGATATTAACTTCATTGCTGTTTTAGTGGACCGAACAAAATAATTTAAAAAGATAGGTTTGAGGTAAAATTTCCTAAAAAAAACTTGCAAAACAGTAAAAAATGGCAGCAACTTTGTTTGGAAATATTGTCACAAGGGCACATAGAGTTAGATCTAGTTCTCATATGCGGGAATGACACTAAATGATGGACAATCCCCAACCTTAAACGGGTTAGAACAAATCGATGAGAGTTGCATGTTACAGTAGTAAAATATGTCTGAAAATCTTTATTCAAATTTAAACCATAATAAAATATTATAGTTGGTAGGTTTCTAAACTGCCTCTCTCTGGCCGCTCTCTTATGTGATAAAAACCTCAGTTTTAGATCTTTCTTTTATATCAGCGCTGCAGTTTCTAGTCTCAAGCGGATATTACAATCATATAAAAGGTTGAACCAATGGTAAATATAGCTCAGCCAGGGTATACGTGATGAATGGTCAAGCCTCAGACAGTCTTTGATAATTGTTTGAGTAAATAGTGTCTCTGGTTTAGACCAAATAGAACGCCAGAGTAATAATGGACGTAATGCAGCTAAATCCGTGACATATTCTATTCCTACTTCCTCGTGAATTAACATAGTTGATGCTGAGGGGGGGACACATAATAATTAAAAAAAAAACTTGTTTTCATCGCTCTGTAAAGAATTCACACAATGGTGGCCCCACACTCCCGCACCATACAGTGCCGATGAAACACACCTGGAATTATAAATGGCTATCATTTCTTTAATTCTTCTTTGTCCCAATTTAGCGGAGAATCTAAATATACTGTTAGTGTTTCTAATCATCTTCAATCTCACGTTCTCATCCTCATTTGCCCATTTCCCATCTCCGGAGAATGTTATTCCTGAAGTACTGGGTTTTTCAGAACCCAGCGGTGCCAGGGAACACACCTAAAGACTTCGAGTCCTTCCTGTTTCAGACTACAGAAACACAGAGTCTTCTTGGTGAAGTCAAAGATCGTATTTATTGGCTGCAGCCAGTAACAGGTATCCTAGAAGTACAACACGGTGTATATTCTCAGGAGACTACTCAACCTTACAAAGCCAGCCTTCTCTTTTTATACAAAATATTATGCTTTAGGCAAACATTCCTTATTTTACAGTTGACTATTCACATATTTTCACTACAAAGAAAAAGCAGAGTCATGATGACAAGCCCATATTTCAGTTTGTCCAGCCCTCAATCAATTACCCGGCAAGGCTCAGTACTTTCTTCAGATATCGACGGACCCCCAATAAAAATGGGCACCTCCTCCTCGTAAAGCAAGTCATAAGAAAAGAAACAGGGACAGGTGTGTGTGTAAGATTAGGCATGGTTTGTGTGTGATGAAAGGTTTTATGATAGGTTGTGCCTTGATACTAATCTCATTCGGCCACTGGGAAAGGAACTGGCCAAACAGGTTTGGCTTCAGGCAGTGGAGTCAGCTTGCCGAGGTCACAGAGGAGTCAGCAAAGGTGTACAAGTCCTTCAGACTCGTTTTTGGCCTTAGTCATTGGCCTATGTGAGGGCAATCACAAAATGGCTGCCGTTCAAATGGAACCCGAGGGTTCAGGACGGAAACTCTGATTTCAGGGTGATTTCGTCACCCGAATATGACGAAAATGCTTGTGCATAGTATTCTAATCATTCTCGGTCTGCTGATACCAAAATCGTCATGATACGATGATGTTTATAACACGGGTCCAGAATTTTCAGCACCACAGACCCTCCTTTTGCCCTTACATAGGCAATAACCTATACTCACGCTAATCTGAGTCCAGGTCTATATTCATAAAATCGTTGAGATGTTGCTGTAGCATCATCCTATTACTTAGCTCGTCTTTTGATACAGGTTTCCTTACACACGATGTAGCACAGAGACCACATATTGCAGGAGCACACTGTACACACAGACAGAACAGGAAAAGAATGGCTAAGTTCATCCCAATGACTATCAGAATCTTCCATCCCCAGGTGGATATCAGTTCCCAGAACCACCCCATCAATGACCAATCTCCTTTATCCACGTGAATAGATTCGGAGATTTTATGCAGTTTGGAAATGGCCTGGTAGACTGTCGGAGCGTTAACTTGAATGAAAACACAGCAACTTGATTGGATCACTTTACATACCCCACCTCGGTCTGCAAGTATGACGTCTAATGCGACCCTGTTCTGAGGAGTCATAAGGCGATCCGACTGGAGCTCAGCCGTCAAATTACTAAGGGCACCGGCGGTTTCATCTACCGTGGATTCAACCACCCATGTCAATTGCCTTATGTTCCTGCTGTTAACCATAGGCCCCCAAAACGGCAGAAAACCCTTTACGAAATCTCCAAGTTCTTGTCCTGTAGGGTCTTCTTTACTGATGACACCTCTAACTATCCTTGTCTTATGGTAATCTGCCGCAGCCGTGTAGGTGGGAGGCAACAAGAACGAAACAAAACATGTGCCTGAGAAGTCAGGGGGCAACCATGTATAGGCTCTATTATGGCAGATGAAATAAGTACCCTTAGCTGCTAAGAACGAAGGGGAAGTCCGAGACGCAAAAACATATGTTTCAGTGCAGATACTTTTCCCTAACTGAGCTCTGGGATTCTTGCCATTACCTTGCAGACATAGGTGACCCTGATGGGGTACAATCCAGATCGGGGAGGATCTCTTTGCTCGCTGGTTCTCACTCAGAGTAACTCCATATCCTGTTATGTTCCATCCAATATATGCTAGTGTCTCATCTCTCGGGATAGTCTCATAGGAAATATCTTCCCTAATCATATCTACTATACCCTTAACTAGAGCACTATTCTTAGTATTATCTTTCACAGAACATAGGGGGTTGGCTTCATGAGCGTATATGAATATCGTTCTATATGCCCACACAGAACCATCATGGCTGAAAGGCAGGACCAGATAAGGGATACCTTTATCAGTAGTATGAGGCATAAGACCACACACCCAACAGTTAGTTGTGTTCACTACTAATTGGTGTTGGTGTAGAAGCTGAACGAATGAATTATTGACAAATTCTAATCTTCTAGCGGACTCGTGTTTAGGCAGAGGGTAAAAAGAATGGGAGGAAACAGTAGAAGGAGGTATGGGCTGTGTAGTGGGTGCAAATGTCACTTGAAAAGAGAATAAAACATATCCTATTAAAAACGTCATTACACTAAGCAACATGAAAATACATAATATCAAAAATCGTTTCTTTGTCATCATTATACACATTCTGGCTTTAAAGTCCATCTGTTTGGCAGGTCTCTCATTCTCGAAAAACTCCATCCTCGCTAATTGCTGCTCGTGGTGGGAGGGTGTTCTATGCTAAGGAATGCTTCTGTCAGTCCAGGGCAACTTCCTTAGACCGACCAGAACTGTCAACCTAACGTCTTCAGCTGCACTCCAAAGGCTTGGGCAACCACGACGCTACAGCTGAACCCGGATGGCGGTTCAAAAAACAAAAATAAGAAAGTTTCTCAGATGAGAGAGCTGCACTTTCAAAAATAGCAAAGAAAAAGAATTTTTATTTGCCCATAGTTCTCGGCCTCAAATTATAACGGCTTTTTCCAGGTACTGTCTGGTTCTGGAACAAGAGTTCAGGCTCTGTAGTGTTCAATCGAATTGACGGTGGCACAGCTTCTTGTAAAATATTGTCACTTTCTCGTTCAGAAAGTGTTCCTTTTACACGTGCATCACTAAAAGGCAGAAAACGAGGCACGGTCTCAGTCTCAGAGTCAGCGATCCCCTCCTGGACCCACCGGTCGTACGGTAGAGGCAAAGGGACCCTCTTGCAGTGTACGCCGTGGATCCAGTTCTTTTTCCCTTCCACTCGAACAGCTGATCTTGTTGAGAGAAGGACGAGGTGGGGGCCGGTCCAACGGGGCTGGTCATTGTTTGTCCGCTGGAAGTTATTGACTAGCACCCATGATCCAGGATCGATAAGATGTCCTGGAGCTTCAGAGACCTGAGGCAGAGTATCGTGAACCTGTTGGTGTAAAACACGCAATTTAGCCGTCAATTCATACAAATAATCAAGCAGTACAGGGTGTTCGATCTCACTGAATTTTGTCGGCCTTGGCACTCCCCATATGTTGGCCGGGAGGCCGAACACAATTTCATAGGGACTAAGTCCCACTCGCAAATGCACAGTCATTCTTGTTGATAGGAGTGCTAAAGGCAGAGCGTCAGGCCATTTAAGACCAGAGCTCGCTTGTATCTTTGCCAATTTTAGTTTTAGCGTGCCATTATAGCACTCTACTAGTCCAGCTGATTGGGGGTGATTTGCAGCGTGGAATATTTGCTGAATACCTAGCCCCTCACATACTTTTTTCATCACTCGACCCACAAATTCACTCCCATTATCACTCCAGACCATTCTCGGCATTCCAAACCTAGCGAAGAATTCTTTGGCAAGGGCTTTAGCTGTGGATAAGGCAGTGTTGTCTTTTAAGGGATATGCTTCTACCCATCTTGAAAAGGCACAAACAACAACGAGTAGGTATTTCAAATTGTTGCACCTTTCCATGTGGATGAAATCTAGCTGCAAAACCTCGAACGGATATGTTGGAGGCGCAAAATGACCAGCTAGAGTTGAGGTTCCCCTACCAGGATTGTATTTCAGACACACCATGCAATTCTTGACCACATTCTCTGCACATTTAGGAATTCCAGCATTTTGCCATACTGGAGCCAACAACTTACAAATCCCTTTCACACTGATATGGGCCATTCCATGAGCCATTGTCACCACTGCAAGCACATACGCATCGGGTAACAACCATCGCTGATGTTCTGACAAGTCAACCCAACAACCATTTTCATCCAATTTACCCGTACTTTCTCTCCACACACTCAACTCTTTCTCTGAAGCTTCAGCTTGAAGAGACTTCACACTCTCTATCGTATCTTCACACATTCCAACGTCACCAACCCATCTTGCAGGACCTGCAACATACATTCGATTCATCACATCTTTTGCTGTTTCTTTTGCGATTTCGTCAGCAAATGCATTGCCACGACCAACATCATCAGTAACCTTCTTGTGTGCACTGCATTTCACAATCGCAACTTGTAATGGCAAGGTCAGTGACTCAAGAAGCTCATTCACCAACTGACCATGCTGAATCTTAGCTCCATGCAAAGTCAGGAACCCACGTTCTTTCCACAATCGTCCAAAACTATGAGCTACACCAAACGCATACTGGCTGTCAGTATATATGGTCACCTTCATTCCTTTCGATAACACACACGCTCTCGTAAGTGCAATCAACTCTGCTGCTTGTGCTGAATTATGTGGTATACGTGCAGCTTCAACAATCGTATGCAAAGTCGTGACAGCATATGCTGCAGTCGTATCACCATTCGGAAGCTTGAAGCATGAACCATCCACCCAGAAGGTACCATCACACTTTCCATGAGGAGTATCTTTAAGATCTACTCTCCCTTTCTTTCGTTTCTCCTTCTGTCCTAAGAAAACAATCATGCTGTTCAACATCATCTGTCTCTACTGAAATCGGCAATAACGTGGCTGGATTCAACGTATTGCACCTCTTTATGTGCACATGACTTGCTAACAGTGTCAACTCGTAACCTGACAATCGAGCACTAGTTAAGTGCTGTGTCTTGGTCCTGTTTAACAACGTGTCCACTGCATGTGGAACCATCACAATCAACATATTATTCATCAGTAACCCAGCAGACTGTCGAATAGAAACAGCTGCTGCCGCTGTGGCTCTCAAACAACTCGGCAATGCTTTAGCTACCGGATCCAAAGTCGACGAAAAATACGCGCATGGATGCTGCTTGTCTCCAAAAGACTGTGTCAGCATTGACAATGCACAACCCTCTTTCTCATGGACATACAGTGTAAAGGGCTTACTGTAGTCGGGGGTACCCAACACAGGAGCCGAACACAATGCATTACGCAATTCGGAAAAACTTTTCTGACAATCTTGAGGCCATGGAACGGGATTCGGTGTATCTTTACAGGTCAATGCTACCAAAGGTTTGGCCAGCAAAGAAAAATTTGGTATCCATTGTCTGCAGTATGATGTAATGCCCAAGAAAGCACGTACTTCTCTCTGTGTCCTTGGCACACTCAATTTTGCAATTGCCTGAATTCTTTCTGGGGTCAGTATCCTTCCCTCCTTCGATAAGAGATGACCTAAGTAGGTCACTTCTTGTCGACAATATTGCAGTTTAGAAAGTGACACTTTGTGATGTAAATCAGACAAATGACGTAACAACAACAAGGTGGCTTCTTTACAAATTTCCTCAGTATCTGCAGCGATTAGTAAATCATCGACGTATTAAATAAGGGTAGCGCCATCAGGTAAAACAATGCGGTACAAAAGGGGGTGGTGATGGACGGAGCATCAGAACCAATCAAACACTCACACCCAGTCAAGAGATCTGGGTTTAATCCATCACCGTTCTTTAGCCCACTCTGCCACCCCAGTTCAGACATGGCCATATGCAAATCAGTCTGACCCTGTGCCTCATGGGAACAGTACAGGCCGAACTGCCAGGCCATGCCTTCCCTGGACCAGAAACAAGATTCCTAGGGCCGGTTTCTGGCATTTCAGCCGTCTTCAGCCAGGCTTGCATGAATCCAGTGGCAAAGTGAGCAAGGGACTCAACGTCTGAGCATACCCTGCCAACTTATGGCGAACAAAGCGGTACAAAAGGGGGTGGTGATGGACGGAGCATCAGAACCAATCAAACACTCACACCCAGTCAAGAGATCTGGGTTTAATCCATCACCGTTCTTTAGCCCACTCTGCCACCCCAGTTCAGACATGGCCATATGCAAATCAGTCTGACCCTGTGCCTCATGGGAACAGTCCAGCCCGAACTGCCAAGCCATGCCTTCCCTGGACCGGAAACAAGATTCCTCGGACCGGTTTCTGGCATTTCAGCCGTCTTCAGCCAGGCTTGCATGAATCCAGTGGCAAAGTGAGCAAGGGACTCAACGTCTGAGCATACCCTGCCAATTTATGGCGAACAAAGCGGTACAAAAGGGGGTGGTGATGGACGGAGCATCAGAACCAATCAAACACTCACACCCAGTCAAGGGATCTGGGTTTAATCCATCACCGTTCTTTAGCCCACTCTGCCACCCCAGTTCAGACATGGCCATATGCAAATCAGTCTGACACTGTGCCTCATGGGAACAGTCCAGCCCGAACTGCCAAGCCATGCCTTCCCTGGACCGGAAACAAGATTCCTAGGACCGGTTTCTGGCATTTCAGCCGTCTTCAGCCAGGCTTGCATGAATCCAGTGGCAAAGTGAGCAAGGGACTCAATGTCTGAGCATACCCTGCCAACCTATGGTTCTGATGCTCCGTCCATCACCACCCCCTTTTGTACTGCTTTGTTCGCCATAAGTTGGCAGGGAAGGCATGGCTTGGCAGTTCGGGCTGGACTGTTCCCATGAGGCACAGGGTCAGACTGATTTGCATATGGCCATGTCTGAACTGGGGTGGCAGAGTGGGCTAAAGAACGGTGATGGATTAAACCCAGATCTCTTTACTGGGTGTGAGTGTTTGATTGGTTCTGATGCTCTGTCCATCACCACCCCCTTTTGTACCGCTTTGTTCGCCATAAGTTGGCAGGGTATGCTCAGACGTTGAGTCCCTTGCTCAATTTGCCACTGGATTCATGCAAGCCTGGCTGAAGACGGCTGAAATGCCAGAAACTGGTCCTAGGAATCTTGTTTCCGGTCCAGGGAAGGCATGGCTTGGCAGTTCGGGCTGGACTGTTCCCATGAGGCACAGGGTCAGACTGATTTGCATATGGCCATGTCTGAACTGGGGTGGCAGAGTGGGCTAAAGAACGGTGATGGATTAAACCCAGATCTCTTGACTGGGTGTGAGTGTTTGATTGGTTCTGATGCTCCGTCCATCACCACCCCCTTTTGTACCGCTTTGTTCGCCATAAGTTGGCAGGGTACGCTCAGACGTGAGTTCCTTGCTCACTTTGCCACTGGATTCAAGCAAGCCTGGCTGAAGACGGCTGAAATGCCAGAAACCGGTCCTAGGAAGCTTGTTTCCGGTCCAGGGAGGGCATGGCTTGGCAGTTCGGGCTGGACTGTTCCCATGAGGCACAGGGTCAGACTGATTTGCATACGGCCATGTCTGAACTGCGGTGGCAGAGTGGGCTAAAGAACGGTGATGGATCAAACCCAGATCTGTTGACTGGGTGTGAGTGTTTGATTGGTTCTGATGCTCCGTCCATCACCACCCCCTTTTGTACCGCTTTGTTCGCCATAAGTTGGCAGGGTATGCTCAGACGTGAGTCCCTTGCTCACTTTGCCACTGGATTCAAGCAAGCCTGGCTGAAGACGGCTGAAATGCCAGAAACTGGTCCTAGGAAGCTTGTTTCCGGTCCAGGGAGGGCATGGCTTGGCAGTTCGGGCTGGACTGTTCCCATGAGGCACAGGGTCAGACTGATTTGCATACGGCCATGTCTGAACTGGGGTGGCAGAGTGGGCTAAAGAACGGTGATGGATCAAACCCAGATCTGTTGACTGGGTGTGAGTATTTGATTGGTTCTGATGCTCCGTCCATCACCACCCCCTTTTGTACCGATCAGGTAAAACAATTGCATCAAGCTGTGTTTTTAAAGCCTGACTATATATTGATGGACTTTCACAGTAGCCTTGAGGAGCGCGTTTGAAGCGGAAGCTGCGGCCTCCTAAACTGAAGCCAAAAATATCCCTGCTCTCCTCGGCAATCGGGATGCTGAAGAAAGCATTCTTCAAGTCAATCACCGAGAACCAGGTAGCGGAAGCTGGAATCATAGTCAATAGGGCAGTGATATCAGGAACAACTGGAAACTGTGGCACAACTATTTTATTGACCTCTCTAAGATCAATCACGAACCTGTAAACAGGTGGCTGAGAAGGGTCTGTATGTTTCAAAACAGGCAGAACAGGACTATTACAAACGTTGCCTCTTGTCTCTTCAATTACATCTTTTTCAATCAAATCATAAATGATCGCTAGCAACGCCTTTTCACCTTCACTAGAGATCTTGTATTGGGGAATGCGTGGCAATTTAACATTGGCTTTCAATGTCACAACATATGGTGGTATTTCCAAAAGACCCACATCATTAGGACCAGTAGCCCAAAGAATATCAGGAAGAAACGACAATTCTGTCGGAAGTTTATCCTTCGACAAATACATTGGAGAGATCACTTTCCTACCCAGTGTAAGTTGTACTCCCGAAGGAGAACAATATAATGTTGCATACAATCTTTTCAACAAATCCAATCCTAACAAGTTTTCACCACAACCTGTCGTCAGAATAAGGGGTGCTTCCAATTCACAAGGTCCAACAGAAAGGGACATAGGACTAGAAATCGGGTTCCTAACCGGGGCGCCAGAAAAACCTACTGAAACATTCATCTCGCCAGACAAAGGTGCGCCAGGGAGTTTTGAGTGCATAATAGAACTCTTTGTAGCACCAGTATCCAACAGAAAAGGCTCTGACACACCTGATGTAATCACCTTAACATAAGGTCCACTCTGATCTACTGGAACTGAAACAACTCCCTCTCTTTGTCTATGGCTGTCCTAGCAATCATTACCTTCGATATTCTCATCTTCTGCATAGTAGTCGTCAGCATAGTACTGAGCCGTCCTACCAGACGCGTTATTTTGCTGGTCAAAACTATTCATTGAATTCTGAGGCGGAAGGGAACGTGCATTCTGGGAGAGACTTCCACGTCCTCTACCTCTAGGAGCTTGTTGAACGCCTCGACCTCTTGCGCCAGAAACACCATTCGTACGCTGTAACAAAATAGGACAACTATACTTGAAATGACCCTCTTCTTTACAATATGAACACTGATTGGGACCTACAGGAACACGTGGTTGAGAAAACTCGAACCTTTGCGAGTTTCTCTGAAACTGTTGAGGTTGCTGATAGTTACTCTGACCACCACGTGGCGGATACGCCTGTTGTAAAAGAACCTTCGTCTTTAATTCTTTAGTTGTCTTTCTGCTCTATCCTTTTCATCTTTATCCCTATTTTCGTAGTACTGTGCAGTAGCCAATATTTGTGCTGAAGAGGAAACGGCCCAATAACTCTCTGAATCTTTCAATTTCTTACACAGCTCGGGAAGCAAATTGTGTACAAACTTGTCAACGAACAACCGTTGACCACCTTCTGTACTCATATCTTGACCACTGTGGTCGATAAACGTTTCCTCAAACCTGGTGAAGAAATCAGACACTGTTTCATCTTTCTTCCGCTTACACGCAGACAATTTATCCCAATTCACACGCATCGCAGGCATTAAAGTCTTCATGTAAGTAATGATCCTAGCAGGGAGTTCTGCTACCAGAGGCTCAGGATTGGCACCACCAACTTGTCTATCATTTGCAGTACTAATATTAGCCCATGAGTCACCTAACTCTTGCGCATGATCTGTATGGCGAATCAATCCCCACAAAGGCTGTGGAACAACATTCCCAAATGACATGTCTATGTCGGCTAAATTCATAATGCATGAGTCTGCAGTCTGTGATAATTCCTTATAATACCCTGCAGGGTTTTTACGGGGGTCAGGCAAAGTCTGTTTAAGGGCTAAAACTTCAGCTCGCTTCCAAGGAACATGTACCCAAACACGCTGAAAATGAGCTGGAACAGCATCAATTTGATTAGCGGCATCAGCCGCAACGGCGTCCTTCCATACCGGAGGGACTTCTCTCATTGGGTACTGTCGCACTTTTCTCCTAACAGAGGAGTCATGTTCAAACAGTGACTGGGAAGGATCCTTATTCCTAAAGGACAACAACGTCGCAACTGCTTTCTCAACATCGGAACCCACAATCGTGCCCTTTGAAAACTCAAACCGTACCTGGCACAAATCAGGCGGATTTGTTTCCAAATCATTATCCTCCAATTCCTCACAAAGGAAAGCACACATTTTCTCAAAAACGTATCTTTGTTTCGGTGCTTCCCATTGACGGAAGACATCCATAACAGACTCCACATCATATCTAAAGGGGTAAGTTACCCATTTACGCGCCATATGGTCAAACGCTTCTCTCTCTCGAGAATCAGGCAGTTGACTACGCGACTGCTTACGCTCCGAATCAGGGGTCTCACCAGATGACCCAAAGAGAGGAAATATAATGCTAGCAACAGTATCAGTCATTCTCTGTGGGATAGAAGGAGAAGTTGACGAAAGAACAGGAGGAAAAACAGAGGGAGGCAAGGCAGACGCAGATGCAGACGCAGAGGCAGTATCAGGAAGAACACCAGAGGAGGCAGTCGATGTAGTAGACAAAGTCGTAGGAAGTACAGATGGAGCAGGTAGCAAAGTCGACGGCCCTTGAGGGGGCTGCACCATAGGAGTAGGAGCCAACTGAAGAGGAGCTGGCGGCTGTGGAAGAACTTGAGGCACAATAACTGGGGGTTGCACAACTAAAGGTTGCGGAGGTGCTGTAGCACTCTACGCATAAGGGGGTGGCGAACTCAACAAGTGTGACATTAAAGGATCTTTCTCAATTTCTTTTGCTGCATCTTGTTGAAGAAGTGGCAAAACTGGATAACATTTATCGATCATCATTTTACGTTGCCTGTGCAACTGCTCACTCATCTGTTCTTCTTCATTATCTTTAAACTGCATAGCAGCTTACATTATCGAGATACCCTTTTCTCTCTTATTTCTCTTTGCTAATTTAATTTCCTTTTGTTTGGCTTCCTTATGCCATAGGCGGAAAGAGTCAAACATCGCCGGCCGGGCTTTCTTCTTAAAAAGTTTAACCTCCAGATTATCCAGAATCTCTGTGTCAAAACTACCATATTGGGGCCATTTTAAAGCACCATCTTTCCTGGTGTATCGGATCCATACTTCATTATATGTGATGGGGCCTACGCCATGTTTCACATATATTTCAAAGGTTGGAGTACCAATCGGAGGAACCGGACACAAGTCCTCCAATCGGGAATCCCTATTACAACCAAGACAAAACAAATTTCCAAGTCTGCTAAGACCAGGCATCTTCGCTCTCTAGTCTAGCTTCAAACTTCAAAGAATTATCGAATACGATAGTCTCATGAATACACGAGTCCCTCGGCTTTGGTACTTGCAAGTTCCAAATCAAAGATCCCAAGGGGATACCAAACTAAGAACCAAACTAAGGACTGGGAGACGCTCCACTTATACTTAACTGAGGTATCGATGACGTCACCAGAAGACTCGTCTATCGTTTCACTCTACCAATCATCAAGGGTCCAAAACAGGGCGATAGTCAGGGCAGCAGTCCTTCGTAGCCGTCGGGAAGCGGGGAACCTCGCAGCAAAGACTTTCAGACCACGTCGACATACAGGGGTCGATGAAGTGGCGGCCTTCCTCCAGAATTTTCACACGAAGCTCCTCACGAACCTCTGGCTTGGACCGGTACCGCTGAAATCGCCCCTCTAGGGCGCCAACTGAAGTACTGGGTTTTTCAGAACCCAGCGGTGCCAGGGAACACACCCAAAGACTTCGAGTCCTTCCTGTTTCAGACTACAGAAACACAGAGTCTTCTTGGTGAAGTCAAAGATCGTATTTATTGGCTGCAGCCAGTAACAGGTATACTAGAAGTACAACACGGTGTATATTCTCAGGAGACTGCTCAACCTTACAAAGCCAGCCTTCTCTTTTTATACAAAATATTATGTTTTAGGCAAACATTCCTTATTTTACAGTTGACTATTCACATATTTTCACTACAAAGAAAAAGCAGAGTCATGATGACAAGCCCATATTTCAGTTTGTCCAGCCCTCAATCAATTACCCGGCAAGGCTCAGTACTTTCATCAGATATCGACGGACCCCCAATAAAAACGGGCACCTCCTCCTCGTAAAGCTAGTCATAAGAAAAGAAACAGGGACAGGTGTGTGTGTAAGATTAGGCATGGTTTGTGTGTGATGAAAGGTTTTATGATAGGTTATGCCTTGATACTAATCTCATTCGGCCACTGGGAAAGGAACTGGCCAAACAGGTTTGGCTTCAGGCAGTGGAGTCAGCTTGCCCAGGTCACAGAGGAGTCAGCAAAGGTGTACATGTCCATCAGACTCGTTTTTGGCCTTAGTCATTGGCCTATGTGAGGGCAATCACAAAATGGCTGCCGTTCAAATGTAAGCCGAGGTTTCAGTACGGAAACTCTGATTTCAGGGTGATTTCGTCACCCGAATATGACGAAAATGCTTGTGCATAGTATTCGGTCTGCTGATACCAAAATCGTCATGATACGACGATGTTTATAACACGGGTCCAGAATTTTCAGTACCACATTCCTAAGTAACAAAACCTACTGACCGTTTGCATCTTAACTTTATCAATATAGAAGGTGCTAACCGGCTTTACTTTCTTGCCGCAAATCATCGCGAAAGTCTTGGTCTTGTTAACTATCAATTTTCTATTTTCAATAAATAACACAAAGTTATCAATAAGACGTTGTAATCCAACCTGTGTTCGCGATAAAAGGACAGCGTCGTCCGCATATAATAAAATCGGAATAGCACTACCGTCTATAATAGGGGCACCCGAAGGTAGCTGACTTAAAATAGAATCAATTTGATTAATAAATAATGAAAATAAAAAAGGCGCTAAAACACAACCCTGTTGGATTCCTCTGGCAACTTTAAAGAACGGTGTTCATTCCCCTGATGGTCCATAACGAACTTTACATGACAGTCTTGAGTAGAGCCGGGCTAGAAAATATACACATTCCTTTGGGGCACCTAGTTCTAATAAAATTTCCCATAAAATGTTATGATCTACAAGGTCAAAAGCACTGCTCAGGTCTGCGAAACAGAGGAACAGGTTGCCCTCCTTAGCAGTTGTGCACTTATTGATAAGGAGGTCAAGATTTACGCACTGTTCCAATGTCCCCAGACCTTTTCTAAAGCAATATTGTGCCCTTGATAAGATTGTGTTATCCATGGTCCAGGTTTCTAGTCTTTTTAACATAATTCTACTCATTATTTTAATTGAGGAATCCAAAAGAGAGATGGGGCGGTAATTACTTGCCTCAGATTTGGATCCTTTTTGCAAAAAGGGGGATAATTAAGGATTGGCCCGATGAGATAGGTAATTGTCCCTCCGCAGTCGCGTTAAAAAGCCTAGTCAGAATAGGGGTCCACAGATGTAACTCAGTTTTGTATAGGTCCAGTGGGACCCCATCTGGTCCAGGGGCTTTGCCTCCTTTACTGTTAATTAGGCTCTCATATTCCTCATCTAGACTTATTTCTAGGGGTAACCTTGGCCATGTGCAATCGTTGTACATTAAAGAATCTAAAACTAGCCTATCAGGATTAAAAATGTTTAAAAAATGTTCGGTCCATGAGTTGCAATCTACATGTGAGGTTATTTCGGGCACTCTGTCATTCTTTAAAAAGGAGCTATTTATAGTCTCCCAGTGGAGTTTGCTATTGTTTGTATCTGCTGCTAAGTTAAGGTTGTTCCAGGCCTCTTCTTGAAGGTCTCTTTCTCTTTTAGCAAGGGTTACTTTGTAGATACCGCGAAATTTTTTAATACTAGTGGAATTATGTGGTTTAGTACTCAAAGCTTGTTTTAAATCATGTAGGGCGCGAGTACAACTTTTGTCAAACCATCCTGAATTAATTTCTTTTTTCCCATTATTTTTCTTAGTGAGCAGGCTTTCTATTGTTTCATTAATCCTGACAATGCTAGTAAGTATAATGTTGGGGTTAACTTCCTCGCCAAGACAGTAGTCTATCTCCTTGCTACATTTTCTTATCACCTCTTCGTGTAATTTATATGGGACGATCCTCGACCATCTAATCCTCATACCATTTGGTCTCACAGCTTCGACGTTATTAATACAATTGTTTCCCTTTGTTTGTTTGTTACCCCAGCATTGTAATATTATTGATATACTATTGTGGTCGCTTAACGCTTGCTCATTGACCCATAATTTAGAGTAAGCAGTATTATTGGAGAGCAGAATGTGGTCAATGTAGGTGTTAGCATTTCTCCCTGTAAAAGTTGGGCAATTGATATTTTCCCTGTTTTTCATGCAACTGAGCATTTCCAAATCAAACTTTGCTATCATATTATTTAGCGCTGTGCCATAGGTGCAATGTGGGAAATGTAAGTAATCAGCATCTTCCATGTTTCCACTCTCCCTTCTAGTCCCACACAAATCACTGATAGCAAAGGGGCATGGGCTAATATTAAAATCTCCCGCCCATAAAATAATAGTCTGGTTACATGATAACGCCAGAGCCCTCTTAATTTCGTTTTGCAACGGGGCTAAGATTTTTCCTCTGTCAAAGCTAAAAACATTATTATAAAAATTAACCCCTTCGATGCGCATGACAGAGCGGTTCCGTCATGCGCATCGGTTGCACTGTGTGGATGACGGAACCGCTCCGTCATGGCCCCGCCCGCGCACGAACCCTTCAGCACAGTGCAGTAATCCGCGCCGTGCTGAAGGGGTTAATCAATACTAAATCTTTGCCTTTATGAAATTCTAGTCGTAACACCTGTGAGTAAATATCCACTGGGGTGCAACTTCTAATTTTACAGGTATTAAGTTTATTTGATATTAGAAGTAGTAAGCCTCCCTTAGCTCTACCAGCGACTGAGCTGACTGCATTCAAGCAGTACGAGGTATAACCCTCGATAAAAATAGGCTCCTTACGCCAAGTTTCTTGGAGGCATATTATATCATAGCCCGTAGTTATGAAATCCCTCCAGAATGGGGTTTCCAATTTTCTGTTTATACCTGCTATATTCCAAGTGACAACACTATAACCCGATTCCAGGTCTAAATTAGCGGCTGCACATCCATTATTTACTACTACAGGAATTTCTGTGGATATGGGGGTATCTTTCATAGATAACTTGACTGGTGTGCTGATGGGTTCCAGTCCCTCTATTGTGCTAGCAGCTTCATCTGTGTTGCGTTTAAACTCAGTGGATGTTTGTGCGGCTATTACTGTGCTAGGTAGGTGGCAGGTATCCTGGCTACAATATCTCTTTTCTCCCTTACGTTCTTCAGATGTTACATTCGGTATGGGGCTTATAGAATAGCTATCCTGGTTTATACCTTTTGACCGGCTAAGTCAGTCAATATCCTCTAGGGTTTCAAAGGCCTTGAATCTATTATATGTTGGGATAGAAAAATTAAAACAGAGTCTCGGATGTTTTACAAGATTATTGTTGGTTGAATGGCTGGGTTCCGATAGGTGCCTATAAAAATAGCCTAGAGGTAATAAAGTTGTATTAAATTCCCACGCCGATGGTAGTGGAGTGCTCTTGGCCCATGATCAAGATTTGAAATTTATTATAACGCAATCCCCCTCAAAAATTTTCCTGAGGGGGCCTACCCAACCCACCCTTTGTGTTAATATAATCTGACTAGCCCCCTCCATAGTGAAATTACAGTTGTTAGCCAACCAGTGGAGGATTTTATTTTTTAGTGTACCATGATTCTCAACTTGCCCATTTCTTAGCTTAGGTATGTTAGTGAGCACTGCCACATAAGCACTGCATTCCGGGGGCATATTGATACAAGGTAAGGACTGTCTAATAGCTTTTGCTGTAGTGTGGGTTTCATTATCCCTGCATAGTTGCTCTATAGGTGTAGTTTTTACGTTAGGTTGTGCTCCCTGGTTTATACTGGCTGTTGAATTTCCTCCCACAGGTAATTGAGGACTTATTACTAAACCTCCACGGGGCTGTCATGTAACATGTTGTTTGCCAACAGGGATGCTGCTAGTGTTTGTGGTAGGAACTGTGGAAGGTTTATTCTTGGTCACGTTTAGTTTTCCAGTATTTCCCTCAATAGTACCCTCTGGTATAATGGTTGCTTCTACACCTGCTCTCTGTAGTTCATGCAACCCATTTTTATCAATGGAGCCTCTTAATTTGTGAACCTCCCTAGCCAAGTTATCCACTTTTTCGTGTAAAGGCCTAATCAGCTCAACCAATTTATCGAAAATTGCTTCTATATTAAGTGTGCCCACGGAGTTTTGCTTAGCCCTTGTACGTGTAGTAACCATATTCTCCATAGTGGTTAGTTTTTTCCCCCTTTTCCTCATTATGTTGCCCTGCCCTGTGGTTTTTTTCCGTGCGCCTTTTGAATTAACCAAAGGGGATGATGGAAGAATAGAGCTATTATCAGTATCAAACAATCTAGGAGTATTCAACATTTTAGACTGGATGCTGTCATTGGTATTAACTCCATCTGGGGTGATCATGCCTATGGCCACCTCGCTATTATGTGAAGTTGCTCTACTGAGGTTTCCTTGGTCTATTGGTTGTGGTGCACTTGATCCCATAGATAATCGTCTTTCTGTTCGATCTATTTCTTGGGTAAGAACACTAACTGCTTTTACCAAATATGTATCAATAGTGTAGCATGCTGTGTCAGCTAGTGCTTTGGCTCGGCGCCTTGCCATATCAAGTTATTTTGCAAAATCCTCCCCCTATCTTTAGTTCTAGAATATCACTGTTGGGCCGTGGACACAGTCTGCAAGATTTACAATTGGTGTAGCTTCTCAAATGTCCCCCATCCGGCCCGACTCAGAGGGGTGGCCTAGCCCGGCCTCCTTCAGCCTCCGACGGCCACAGACGGCCCGCCATTTGCCCGGGCTTAGCCCGGCTTGTCCCGCGCGCCTCCTCGCGGGACAAGCGGCCACACACAGTTTTAAACACCTCCTGGCGCGGATTAACGGGTCAGCAACAGCGTCGCCAGTGAGGGGCTGCTGGGAAATGTAGTGTCCCAGCCGGCGGAGCAATGCCCGGCCGTCGGAAGATCCAAGGGGGGGTGGAGGAATAGTGCCTCAGCGGAGCAGAGCCCGGCCGCACTCAGAAACCCCCACAGCAGCACACCAAGTCCTCGGGGGCACACGCAGCTTTAAACGCCTCCTGGCGCGGATTAACGGGTCTGCAACAGCGTCACCAGTGAGGGGCTGCTGGGAAATGTAGTGTCCTGGCTGGCGGAGCAATGCTCGGCCTTCGGAAGATCCAAGGGGGGGTGGAGGAATAGTGCCTCAGCGGAGCAGAGCCCGGCCGCACTCAGAAACCCCCACAGCAGCACACCAAGTCCTCGGGGGCCCACGCAGCTTTAAACGCCTCCTGGAGCGGATTAGCGGGTCAGCAACAGCGTCGCCAGTGAGGGGCAGCTGGGAAATGCAGTGTCCTGGCCGTCGGAGCAATGCCCGGCCGTCGGAAGATCCAAGGGGGGGTGGAGGAATAGTGCCTCAGCGGAGTAGAGCCCGGCCGCACTCAGAAACCCCCACAGCAGCACACCCTACCCATATTTGCAGCAATTCCTGGGTGTCCTACTGCAAGCAATCCCACAGTGCTTCTCTTTACCCTCTACTTAAACATGGTATAAATTTCTCTTCCCCTGTGCAGAGCTCCTGTGCCCAGCTAAGGAAACTGGCCACGGAATTGAGCAACTCCTCCTCTGTGGTCACTCAAAAATGGTTCTGTGGCAGCTCCTTCCCCACTAGGATTGGTGCCTGTCTGGATAGGGACTAAGGACTATTTTGAATTGATTGCGGCTCTTGGGGGCTGCTCTCTCTTGCTTTCCCAAGCCAGAGTTTGGACCGGCAGCTACTTCCTGGGTCCTATTGTGACATATTAGAGACGCCATTTTGGGTCAGTGCGTGCTCTAGTTGTCAGAGGGGTAGCCCATATAAATATGCGCGCTGCACTGAGGCCAGTACCTTGAGAGGTTACTGAGCGCTGACGTTGCTTGCCATTGCTCCCGCATTAAAAAAAAAAATTATTAGCTGCTATTGTTGTTTTAATTGAATTTGTGTGTTTTTTTAAAACTGTGCATCACTCGTTTTTAGTATACACCCGTTTTTAAAAATCAATCTTGCACTTCCTACCTGCATTTTGAATTGATTGGGGCTCTTGGGGACTGCTCTCTCTCGCTGTCCGGGGCCAGAGTTTGGACCGGCAGCTACTTCCTGGGTCCCACCGTGACATACTAGAGACGCCATTTTGGGTCAGTGCATGCTCTAGTTGTCAGAGGGGTAGCCCATATAAATATGCGCACTGCGCGGATGCAAAAGCACACCTAAGGCAAGCATGTCTGTGCCCGTCAGCGTCCTGAAAGCATCCAGCGCCAGCCATGCTGCCCGCAACTGGTCCCACGTTGCAGGTAGTGGGTTATATAGTAGTAAAGAACTGTATGCACTTCGCCCGCCCCTATGTTCCCACGTCAGCAGCTGGGATGTTCTGAAAGGTAAAAATACAGTTTGCCCCTCATGTGGCTTTAGACTTGTTGGTCCCCATCCTGTCAGGGCGGCTGATAAAAGGAGTAGGTATAAACCAGCCATGCACGCTGCTCTCATTAATGTACGCTTGCTTAAGCTTAAGAAGCACTATCAGGACACCTTTGATCTTTTGGAGGATAAAAAACTCGATTTCCTGTTCATTACAGAGACGTGGCTGGACGAATCCTCTAATCCAACCATTGCACTGGCCATTCCATCTGGCTACAAAATCTCTTGACTGAACAGAGCAAAAGGGAGAGGAAGTGGGGTAGCTATAATATATAGAGATAAGTGGTCCCTCGAACAGGCTCAACACCGGGAGGAGACTGCTAAGATCTGGATTTTTGTATCAATGTTTCACCTCATTTTACCCTAGGGGGATCTTTGATTTACAGACCTCCGGGTCCAGTGGGTGCATTTATCAAAGCTCTGGGAGATGCTATTGTTTCCCGTACTCTGCTTTTCACCCATTACAACATTCTTGGTGATTTAAATATCCATTTTGACCAGGCAGGTTCAAAGGACACTCTAGATATATCTGACATTTTGTCCCTCGCTGAATTCACCCAATGGGTTGGCCTTCCAACGCGTTTAGGGGGCCGCACCTTAGATCCCATCTGTTCGAATTTCTCTATTGCAGTTGAGTCTCCCACTCGTGTGTCTTGGTCGGAACACTTTTTAACATATTTATTCTGGGTTTCACCTTATGGTAACTTCTCTCTGGGTCTGAGAGTGAGCCGGTGTTTTCTAAAATTGACCCATCACTATTCAGCCAAGACCTCCACCTGCCAGAGATCTTGCAGTTAGGCTAGCTGGGTTCACAAGCTGGATCTTGAACACAGTTGATCTCACAGCTCCAGCTATTTGGCATAGGCATTCTAGGGATTCCCCGTCTAACCCCTGGTTCACTCCTAAGCTGAGTTACTGAAGCAGGAGTGCAAGAAACTTGATAGGCAATGGCACAAGGATTATCATCTCGAGGATAAACTCATGCTGAGAATTAAACAGAAAGCCTATTATATGGCTATTGCACAGGCTAAAAGCCATTACTATGGGAATAGAATTGACGCAGCCAAGCATAACTCTAAGGAAATCTTTTGTATAGTTCAAAGTTTCCTGGCCCCAGAAGCACAAGCTAGCATGACCCCATCCTCGGACGTATGGTGTGAACATCTCTCCATTTTCTTTATGGGGAAAATCCGCACTATACAGGTGTCCTTTACCACCAGCAATAAAGTGCAGGATGCCCTCCTGGCCGGAGGCACCCCATTGGCACCTCCTTCTCATCCACTGGCCGCGTTCACCCCATTGACCTCCCCAGTTCACTTAAAGTTTTAAAAGGCCTGATCAGGATCCCTGTCGGACCCGTGCGCAGCTAGACTTCTGGCCGACGTGGCAGATACGGTTAATCCTGAAGTCAACAGACTTATTACCATGTCCTTTACTGAAGCTCTTGTCCCGGCCGCGTGGAATCAGGCCAAGATCCTACCTCTTTTGAAAAAACCCTCCACTATGTCCATCAAATTACAGACCGATCTCCCTTTTGCCCAGCTTGGTCAACGTTTGTGAGAAAGTGGTCACAAGACAGCTGACTGACTACGTTGAAAGTTCAGGCCTTCTCCACCCGGGTCAATCGGGCTTTAGGGCCTCATTTAGTACTGAATCGGCCCTGGTGGAAATCTCTGAAGCCATCAGAGACTTCCTGGATGCCGGCAGGAGGGCCGCTTTGGTGCTGCTAGACCTCTCGGCGGCATTTGACAGGGTTCCCCATGCTCTAATTCTCTCCTGATTGGTGGAGATAGGTGTATCAGGCAACGCCTGGGGCTGGCTCCAATCCTTTTTGGAGGATCGGACACAGGAGGTATGGCTCCCACCGTTTTCCTCATCACTGAAGAAAGTGACCACAGGGGCTCCACAAGACTCTTCTTTGAGTCCTCTTCTTTTTAATATTTACGTCACCCCTCTGGTTCAGTTGACGGAGGACTTGGGAGCGAAGATAATCACTTATGCCGACGACACACAGCTCCTGTTCACTTGGAGGAAAAACAAAGTTTCTACTTCTGCCACCAAACACTGCCTGACCACAGTCTTCCGCTGGCTGGCAGGGGCTGAATTGAAATGCAATGAGGAGAAATCGGAAATTCTCTTATTCTGCAACTTTCCCGCCCGGTTTAGGGAATCACTTTGGCCCTCCGACTTTGCATTGCCTTCTTCCTCAGGGAACCCAGTTAAGAACTTAGGGGTCTCGTTCGAGGAGAATCTCCGATTCTCAACCCAGTTCAAGAAGCTGGCAGGGACTTGTTTCGGTCTCTTAAAGTCCCTCAGGAACTTTCTTCCCCTTCTTCCCCAGGTGGCTAAGGAGTCATTGATTCAAGCCCTTATTCTTTCTCGGCTAGACTACGCCAACTCTCTATATGCTGGTATCCCAAGCTAGCTATTAAACAAATTGCAAGTGGTGCAGAACGCAGTGGCGAGGCTGCTTGTGAATGTTTCCGCCAGATGTAGCGTGAGACAACACCTACGTGCCTTACACTGGTTGCCCATGGCAGAGAGGGTCAGATTCAAGATCCTTGTTATCGCCCACTGTGCTCTTTATGCCACTGGGCCTGGCTATCTTCCGAAACGGTTTTCCTTTTACACCCCTGCAAGAGAACTGCTTTCTTCGACTCAACTCCTGGCCCAAATCCTGCATTTCTGCCTGCAAAGGTCAGGCGGCAGCTCTCTAGCTGTGAAGGCCGCTTTGGCCTGAAACGATCTGCCCTTCGCGCTTCGGGGCATTCAGGACCCGATTCTTTTCAAGAAGAGCTGAAAACGCATCTATTCCCCTAATCTTGGCTCTTGGCACTTCTTTACTCTCTCAAGTTTCGCACCGGGCCACTCTTGCAGTATCTGTGCGCATTAGAAATTCTAAATAACATAACATAAGGAGGCAACAGGTCCAGGTGTTAGCTACATCTGCTTGTGACAGGGTAGGCTTCTTTGAAAATAAGTAAGTCCCTGGGCATTGTCCAAACGGTCATCCTGTCTGAGGATACAGCACCTCCCCACTCCCTAGGCATTTGTCTCAGCTCTGAGAGCAAGTTCATTGCTCATCAAGTATCTATTCGGCTCCTGGATACAATTGGAAACTCACTAGGCAGGTCAAAGGTGACGTTTTACAAATACCTTTTGTAAACTACTTAATACAAATTCGAATGTACCTATTAATTTGATTTGTAGTAAATATATAAGTCCAAGAATAAACTTTCTAGCTGGTTTCTAGGTAAAGATATATATTTTTTCTGAGTTTTACATAGCGAGAACATGATCCAAAGGTATCGGGTATCAAATCGCTTTACATTAGCACCAGTTGTGTTACACAAGGACACATACATTTTTGTTAGGCAACATTAGTTACATTTATTTTAATCCTCTCTTATAGAGCAGCTACTGTGCTACAGTGAAAATAGCATTTGGGGGCTTTTCACAATAAGGAAATGTTTTACATTAAAATTTGACTTAACCTAATTTTAAATATCATGCTCCCTGCTTTATTGGGCACTAAAGCTTACTTAGTGGTGACTTATTATTATTTAAATACTTGACAAGTTGAAATTGTAGTAAAACCTGCACAGCCAGGTTATTTGCGGCAAGCCTGTAATTAGGTTTTGCACTGTCACTCTAGTGGTGGCACAGTATGTGCTGTAGTCCACTAGTGACATTTAACTTCCAGGACCTGAGTACACTTTCTCGTACATATTAGTGACTTATAGATAAGTTAAGTATACCAGTTAGGAATATAGTCAATTTCAGCATGTGTTAGAGGTCAGAGCAGATGTACTAAGGGTTTGTTAGCAGGGTCCCAGTTTAATAAGTCAAAAAACCAGCATCTTCAGTGGTAGAATATTGGGGGTGATTATGCAAAAAGAGGCATTTTCTTACGGACATCTGATTGTTGGTTGTGGTAAACACACATTAGTCATTCAGAAATATTGACTGTGCTATATTCATGCCTCAAGTGCACTATGTTCATGAGGTGAGCAGTTAAATCCGTATACTGACCATACAAATTGTGGCAAAAAGGAATACTGATGGATCATTCCAAATAGTTTGTACATGTGAGTAAAATGCTAGTCCACATAGTGTTAGAATGACAGAGGTTTGATGCATGCAGCAGGGCTTTTTCTGATGACACGTGCATGTTGCATGCATATAGGCCTAACAGGATGTACACATGATCATGCTAATCATTAGAGTAAAAGGTTTAGGGCCTAGGAAACTAATATTTGGGACTGTGATAGCTAAAAGAGTGTGGTGAGATTGCCATAATATTTCATAAACAGTCTACCATAAGTCCTCATGAAGCCGACCATAGGTTGCTTGTGTTCCAGTTGAGGGAGGACCTGGATTGGCAGTTAGTGCTACACTGTTCCCTTTGGAGCAGGTTCAAGACTGATTTGCACGTTGTTGAGTCCAAATTGAGTTGGCATGGTGTGCAAAATAACAATGGACTTGGATGGGGCCTGAATAATTATTAGTGGCTGAGATTAATTTAGGCATTCCATCCCTTACTGTTTGTATACATCAATGGAATCGGTTAGCAGGTGACTCAAGTGAAAGGAGTTTAAAATATTTACAAACTATTGCAGTTAGGTTCCAGATTCAGTAGGACTCGGAGACAAAATCAACAGACACTCATCATCTGAACATATGTGGGGTGCTAACATGCTAGGAATGCTTAACCATAAATAAAATACACTAGTGCCCCCTGGTTCCAAATAATATGCTCTCCTGTGGCAGATCAGTCATGAAAAACAATTCCTCAGTAGCAGCTTACTTAGATGAACATCGGGTCTGAAATCTGTCTGATTAAACACTATGGTATAATGAGAAAATAATTGGGGGCTATTTATAAGAAAATGCTGGAGCTCTGTGTTACGCCAAATTTAGCAACTCCGCGCACCAACATTTGCAAATGCAGGGATGTGCTGTATTTACAAAAATATGGTGCATCCCTGCATTTGAAAAGCACTGGAGCTAAGAAATCTGCCTAGTGCCAGCGCAGGCATCCTTCCTCCATGTTGAAAGGGTGCCTGAGCTGCAGGGGGGATTGTTTATGTGCAGATAAACAAGAAATAATGGCGATCTGCTAATTCTATGTGTGCTGAAAAATGCAGCACATATGGAAAGAGCAAAAAATGAGGAGAAATTAATAATTCCTCTTCTTATCACCATTCTAAGACCAGGAATTACCTGGCCTTAGTTTTAGGCACTGCCCCAGCCTTGTAAATCTGGGACAGCGTACAAAAGCAATGGGTGTTGTGGTGGAATGCCCACAGCAACACCCATTACCTGCCCCTTTGATGAAGCAGATTGCTGCTGTTAGGGGCATATTTTTAAGGTGGCGTTAAGCCACATTAAGTGGCTTAGCGACACGTTGTAAATATGGGGAATGTCGCAACGCCACCAGAGCATCAAAAACTGGATGCTCCTGTGGCGTTGTAAATACGCCCCAATGTGTCAAAGGAATAGGATTATGTTCACATTAGATACTATTCTACCTGCGGTAGATGGAGGCATGCATCGTAACCATTCTTACTTTGTTGGTGGGGGAGAATCAGGTCATAGTCTATCTACCTATGGAATGTATGTATTGCATCATCTTGAATCATTTAGGCTCAGAGAACTGAGTAGCCTATCAGAATACTCACTTTTACTATCCATTTGGAGGAAGTTGGGCTTGCCGACATATGGATCATAATCAGAAACAAATGAGGAACTCAAATTCTGGAGTGTTTGTAACTGGGGCGCCCGGTTGAACTACTGGCAGCTCCTGTCACACTGACCGTATAATGACACATAACATTACTATCCTTCGTACTAAAGGTCCTGCTGCGTGTCTTAATGATGTAGTATCCCTACCTTGCACAATAATCCACCTGTGTGTAAAGGATTTATATTCTGTATTGTGAAGTTGGCTGTGGCATTTTGCCCATCTAGTGTGTTAATGCATAATGTTTGGTTGTACTCCCAGTTGAAATCTATCCATTTGGTTAGTAATGCGAGATCACACCAAATGTTTATTATTGGTTGGTTGGCCATTCCCACAAAATATAAAACAATCAATGTTTACAAATGATAATGTAAAATTACAATGGGGATGGGGTATTATTGGTAGTTCTGAAATGAATGATAGTGGTTGGGTGGCCTTACAGTGACATTATGAGGAAATGATAACACTGCATTGCTCAGTGTCCCCATGCCATTTATAGTAGGCTTACTCTAGTAACTGCCATATATTAATATGACACAAACGTATCTTAGTGAGTGTGATAAATTTACAAATGCATGCAACATACAAAATAAAATTGAAGAAAACAGGACATCTCTATTCTGTTATGTATTCATCTTAGATTGATTGTGTCCAGTTTGTTCATCCAGATAATATTTAGTTATTGTAGTACATTTCGTACTTATGAATTGCTGAGTACTATCTTCGCTACCTGTATTATTCAGTTTCTTGCATTGCATTGGTATTTTTATTGTGTATTTGTTCATACTTTCACTTATTGTATTCCCATTAGCTCTTTAAAACACTCAAGCATTTTAAAACAAAATACCATAAAACTCTCTCTATCCACAGCTTTATGGTCACTATGCACCTAAGCTCATATTATGCTATCTATATCCTCACCTTGCATGCTCAGTCACATCTACGCAAAGAGTCAAGGTGGTTTAGGAGTGGACTCATATTAATTTTTTATTACATAATTTGCGTAATTCATGTACTTTTTCCTTACACAAATTACACAAAATATCAATAATTATGCCCGTGCTTCATTGTGTAGAATTAATTGATGCAGAGGATTAGTTCAATCATTGAGGGCCTTGTTTATGAGCCCTTTATGCCGCAGTTGCGCCAACTTTAGTGGCGCTGCGGCAGCATAAAATATGCGCCACACTGCACCCTACTTACAAAGTGACGCATCTAGGCAGATGTGTACCTTTGTTAAGCCCTGCGCTACTTTATACCTGTACCAGGTATAATGTATGCAGGGTGGGCGCTACCCCGCAAAAAATCCTCGTAGTAGTGACGCAATGAAATCTATGAAATTTTACTATGCCACTTATAGGACGCCACTTCGTAAAATCCTTACACCTGCTTGAAGCAGGCATATGGAGTAACGCAGACCCTTTCACATGTGGCTTGCCCCATGTGAAAGGACACATTGCTAGAGTTGTGTCAGTTTTCAGACACACTCAAGTAATTCGCCAATTTTGAACCTACAGATACGTCAGGAATACTGACGTATCTTAAATCCTTGCGACATGGAGTGTCATACAGTAAATATGCCCCATCCATGGTGTCGTAAAGATGGTGCTATGAAAATGTCACATCGGTGTTTTCCCACAGCGATGCAACACTTTTCACACAAGAGGCCCTAAATGTTTTGCAGGAGACAGGTCAGAGTAGAAAATGTGTAACATGCTGGTACCTCAGTAAGTTTTTGAACGCGGTTTTACTCTAGATACCTCACAGTGCATTTCTGATGATTTTCGCAAATTTCCAATAATTTCAGGGAAAGATACAGGATTTTGCACATCTTTAGTTAGGATTACAACTTTCCATCACAGAACTAGTGATCAACAACACTCTCATATTTTATAGTGTTTGTTTGCCTGTGACTGCACAGACAAGTAAAAAGTCATGACATTTACAGTAATTGGTGGAATCAGATACTGGGCCCCAAGAAATACATTGTTTTACGACAATAACATAAATATTGGGGCAGATTTATGAGCCCCTTGCGCCACTTTTGCGTCACTTTTCCCATGTTAAAAGTGACGCAAAAGTGGCGCAAGGGGCTCATAAATCTGCCCCAATGTATTTAGTTAAAATTGAACAGCAAATAAAAGTATGTTAGCAACACAGACCCTGACTAAAGTGAAACTATTAAAACGACCCGGCAATCCCATGCGACGCCTGCAATACCTTTGTCCTCAAAATCCATCACCTTACAGATTAAATAGATGTGACTGAGAGAAAAGACAGAAGTAGAGTAAGAGAGACCGTTTTAGGGAAATAGGCAGCACCATTAGAGTGGAGAAAAGAAGAAAGATAGGACTCATGCATTCAGAAAAAAGCACCGAAAAATCTCTCTACTCCAGTGGCTGTGAATTCCCATACTAAACAGCCCATCTTCGCCCACGTACCACAAAGGACTTAGTAAAAATGTATAAGAAATTGAGGTAGCATTTGAGGGGGGTGGATGCTCTCTTCTAGTAAAGACCACAGCCTTTATCAGAGTAAAACAGTAAAATTATCACATTAAGCTGAGCTAAAAGACATGGTAGCTATGGCAGACGGTGTAAAGGCTTAATTTAGAGCCAATGTGTAAAATATTTATGTAGTGCTAAAACAGTAGTCAAGACAAGTCAAAAAGCAATGTTTATTTAGACCACAGTCTTTAAACAGCATGAGATGGCGATTATAAATGATAAAACAATATCATTCCATCAATGATTCCATTAGAATAAGTAGCCTAAAGACAGCAAATGGTGACGCAAATATTCCACACTAAATGACAAAATAAATAGTTACATAATATGAACATTTAATAAAGGTTCACGTTGATTTAAAAATGTTGTCAATAATAAGTACATATTAATAAAATGTTGCCTTAAAATCACAAAAGCCCTTCAATTTTTCCCTAAAAAACCTCTTACGGCCTTCATATAACTTCCAATTGCAATTGCAATCTCAAGATTAGGCATGTCTGTAAGTAAGTCCACCTCCTGAGCCTATGACACTGCACCATATTTTAAAAAAAATTGGCGTAAATATAATTTACTCTGGGCTAGAACTGAAACACAGTCTACTAATATGTGCAAACAATCGCTTTTTGTTCCCAGCATACATTTACAGTTTCCATCGGGCTGTATCCTTTCTACTTTTATTTTCTTGTTTGCCAACCAAGAATTAATACCAATTCTTAGTCTTAAAATTTCACATCTGAGCCAATAATTGGGTAGTGTGTCTAGGTAAGGGTACCAGGCTTCATGCAACCAAGAAGCCCTCATAAATTGTACCGATTTTTTCGTACTCAAGTACTCCATGTCTTCCCTCCTGGACAATTCCTGCCCTTGGGAACTAAGTACACTCTTGGTAAATTCTACATGTAGTGATTGTTGACAGATTCTCACCTTTAAGTTCTCTCCAACCGTGTGCAATTTCTTCCTAGTCTCCTTGGCCCATTTTAAGCTGCTAGACTGAATCTCATTTCTGCACCATTGTGAGACCTTCTGTGCCGCACCGGGATCCTTGTGTTTCCAGAACCTTTGCAAGGCCACTGAGCCTGTATGCTCCATGATGTTGTTCCTAGCTCAATTCTAATGGCCTGGAGCATTGCTGAGCCTGGTAGCGACAGTAGGTATTTTAAGCACTTTCCTTCCTCTAAGTCCCAATCACTCTTACCACTTACGTAAAGGACTTTGGCTCCATACAGTATTTGGGGGGGAATCATTGCACTATAGGCCGTTAACAGCGGTCTATGGAACTTATCGCCGTAGTCTCGATTACATTTTTTCAGCACACATAACAATGTAAAGGCCTTTGCTTTCTGGGCTTCTAAGTGCGTGTGCCACTTTAATGTATCATCGAACCAGACCCCAAGGTATTTGTACTCTCTCACAACTTCCAATTGTAATGGGCCTAAAAAACAACTAAATGTGGGGTCTCTTTTCCCAAAACATAAAATCTTTGTTTTATACATATTTACAGTTAAAATCTTTGTCACACAGTACTCTCTAAAATCATTACCTTCCTACGAAGGCCTATCTTGGTCTGATTAACAATTACCAGGTCGTCTGCATACAACAGCCATGACAATTGTTTACCATTAATTTTCGGGGTTGTACTTCTATCGACCTCTAAGGCCAAAGGCAAATCTACTATAAATATGGCAAAGAGCAAGGGGGCCAAGACACAGCCCTATCTAAGACCGTTCTCAATCGCTATTTTCGGCATAAAGGACCCCCCGTATCCTTAATGATCTACGCCCAGTTTCCTCTGTGTAGCTCTTTAATTATAGCTAACAGACCTACCGGAATGTTATAATTTTCCAAAGACCCCCAGAGGCATTTACTGTCCACTAGATCAAACGCAGCACGGAAGTCTACAAAGCAGCAGTATAGCTTCCCTTTGTGCGCAATTGATTTCCGTGCCACTGCCCATAGGGCGAAGCAATGGTCGATCGTGGAGTGGCCTTCCTTGAAGCCCCCCTGCTCTACCGGCACAATCGACCGCTGTTCCACCCAATCCTTAAGTCTGCCTAATATTATTTTTGCGAAGACTTTTCCCCCAATGTCCAGCAGGTTAATTAATCTGTAATTTTTCGGGGCTTTTAAATCACCCTTCTTATGCACCGGTCTGATTGTTGCTCCATTCCAGTTCTTAGTAATACTGCCTGAATCTAAAATGACTAAAAACATGTGGCCCACCAGTTCAACTGATACTTTATTATATTAGCCGGGAGATTATCTGGGCCTGCTTCCCTAGTTAGCTTTAGCTCATTTATCGTGTTCTTCACATTTGCTACTGAGAAGTCTATTTTTAAATCTTCCACTAACCCACTCCAATACAGCGGCTCTCCTTCTTCAGGTGCATTGCGAGCGCCATACAGTTCCTTCAAATATTCCTCCCATTTGGCCTTTCTACCACGCAATTCATTGCCTCCACAGGATGTTCTGCTGCTGCCTTTATCAGCTTCCAGAACTGATGTATATTCTTTGCTTCAAAGGTTTCCAACAAGTTTTCCCAACATTTTTCTTCATAAACTCTTTTCGAACTACTGATTAACATCTTATATTCTCTTCTCAATTCTTTGAGATGTATAAATCTACCAAGGTCATATTTAACTCTGAGGATTCATGCTTCTCTCCTTATCTCCCTCTTCTTTTTTACGCATTCTACGGAGAACCACTTACATTGTCTTCCCGGAATTTTATGTTGGTTAATTGCCCTTGTTTTCTAATTTTTTAGTTCAACTCAGAGGCATTGTACTATCTGTTCTATTTTTCCTCAAACCATTCCAGATTCTTCCCTCTGACACTTCCCAGGTCTAGCTTCTGTTGTAATTTTGCCAACTTTGCTATATAATCGTCAGTTAATCTAGTTGTCACCTGCCTAGGATACTTGTTTTGGGATTACTTTGTCTTGTGAGCTCGGGTTCACTCCTACAACCTCAAACTGCAAGGGGTTGTGATCACTACCTTCCCTTTGACAAAGCTGAAACCCCTTTAATAATGCAAAATTCCAAGCAAAATAAAAGCATAATTTATTGGGCAATTTTGTGTGCCTATTTTAAATGTTTTCTTGGCCGGGCAATCTGTTTCTGTCCTGCCATTCAGGCAAAATAGACCCTCTGTCCCCAAATACTTTCCTAAGTTTATGTCTTGACTTGAGGAAGCATAGTCTGGGAAAGTAGCCATTCTTATATCGTAAGCTTCCAGAATTTCCATAAACCAAGGATCCAACTTATTTGGGTTAAATTTGTGGTTGAAATCCCCCATTATTAAAAACAAATCAGTGCCGTACTTTTCACTTAAAGTGTCCACATCTTCTTTAAAATGCCCCATCTCAGCCCCATATATTCCTCCGGACTCCCCCATTGCATATACACATTTATAAGAACCAAATGTTCATATTTCTTTGTCTGTGACCAGCAGGCATAACCTACACGCATTGAGGCGTCACGTCCTTCACAAATTTTGTCGATAGAAGGGTCATAATCCTACCCGCTGGGCGCCCAAATCTTTTTTTCTTCGCGAGTCGGTGGAGTTGTACAAAGCCATCCATTTTTGGGGTTTTGTCGCATAGCCAGGTTTCTTGTAAGCATATGATTTCAGCACTCCGAGCTAGATCTTTTATACTTTCTTGTTTTACCAATTCTCCAGGACGATTTATATTCCAAGATACAATCTTAAGGCTATGCAACAACCCATTATCCTACTCCACATCATTTGAACAATCATCTTCCCCATTATGCCACTGGGAGGGGCCTGCGAGACTGCTTCTTTGACTCCAGTTCCCCCATAGTTTACTGATATCTGAGTTATTAACTATTATATTAAGGTTTCCATCATCTTCCCCTTCTTTCTCAAGCAACCTCACCTGTCTCTTACCCAATCCTGCATGACACTTTAGGAACCCTCCACCTAGTTGACTGCTCCCCTCGAAGTCTCCGTCTGGGATTATCCTTATTCCTTCCTTCAGTACCTCACACTCCGCTTTCCCAATTGCCACCTTTACCAAGTTGGAGTACACTAATACCTTGGTGATTTCCCCTCCCATCAGAGTTATATCTGAACCATACCTGACGCAGGTTTTTGGTTCTAATTCCTCTCAGGCTCGGACACTTTGAGAATGAGTATATGAGTTGGGACCTGTTTAGTGGTTAACTCTTCCTTAGTCCCCCCCCTTCTCTGCTTGTACGGGTTCAAAATATAACCACTTATTTCCAACTACCTCCTTTCCCATCTTTGGGGTTTTTTACACATGCCTGCCAATTGTACTTCCTAGAAGCTGCTATGGGTTTACTTCTAGCTTCTATTATATCCCTAGTGTAAGTTACTCTTTTTTCCGGAATTGGTGCTTTAGGGCACTCTCTACTAGGTTGTGGAGGTGATTTTAATTGGGCCTTTCTTAAACCCGCTGCGGTACTCTTCTTCCTTCCTGTTTTTGGTTCCTCCCTCTCTCCCTCTTCGCTAGGTATCTTAGTGGACTGGGTCTCTTAGGAACCAAGTTCTGGGGTCCCCTCTTCCTCCCTCCCTCTTTTTTTGACCTTTACCTTCCCCTTCTTTTTGTACCCTCTTTCCTACTCGTCTGATGTAGTTAATTGGCCTATATCTGGATTAATTCCCCTTCTTTTTATCAACATAGGGCATCTTGAAATATATACATTCTAAGAGTCTTCTGGTATCACTGTGACACCAGCAGAGGCCGGAGATTGCGGTTCGGGGATAGGTCTTATCATAGTTGGCATTTGGCCCCTAATTCCTTGTAGCTCCCCCGCAATCTTCTGTAGTTGCGTTTTTTGGGTTTTTAGAATGTCATTATTTAGCATTGTGACTTCTAATAACACTTGTAATGTTCTTTGCAACATCAACATTATGTCCAACATTGATGCAGAGGGGGTTGCTGCAATGTCCAGGTCTAATGTGTGGTTTCGCCCCGATCCTTCTGTCCTTTCGGTTCTCTGGTTGCCGGGCTGCTCTGGGCTCTTGTTCAAATTTTGGCTTTTAGCTATATGTGAGACGTCCCCACCGCCAGCCCTTGAACTCTCGCAGTTATTCTCTGATGGGTCTAGAAACCCCAAAATCCGCGGGGATGAGCACAGCCGGGGTTCCATAATGAGGTTGTTATGGCTTGAAAATTATTGATTTGCCAAAAAAGATGAATCCGATATTTGAACACAGTGTTCAGATGAATCGTTCCCTTTCTGCTGTTCAACCTCTACATCCAGGGGTTCCATTGGTGAGAATATTCTTTTAAAGTGTTTGCCCACAAAGTCCTTTATTGACTTGGAGGCTAACATGCCCCCTTTTATTACCTGTGTGGCCCCCTTAGCTGCTTCCTTGTTTGCTCTCCTCGTAGGTGCTTTTTTTGCCCTTTGTCTTGGGCTTTCCATACTCTCCCCTAAGGCCCTAATTTCCATAGAGGGCTCTTTAGTCATGAGTCCTTGCTCTGTATTCTCTTTGCGAGTTTTGTTCTTTCTTGGGGCCATCACTAGGCACTCGTATTTATTTTGGCTTTCTTAGTTCATATTTTTACAGACAAGTCCAGTATAAATCAACCTAGTCTCCCCAAGGAAATACTTATTGTGCCACCAGCGTCCTTCCTGGCAGCTCCCCGGGCTTTTTTGGCTCCCTAAGCTCTCCTGATGTATTTAGCCATTATTGAGGGAGCTGGAACGATAAAAACAACACACACACTTACCTCTGTTGTGCCATGAGCTAATTGACCTTACCCTATGCCGTGCCACTGCAGTACCGCCACGATTCCTTTTTTGATGCTTATAACGCTATATACTACCACGTGGGGGCCCTGCTCCTTCTTTCATCCACAGGTTCTTTAATCCTTACACAGTACCAGGAACCTTGCCTGTGACAGGTGCAATGAGTCACTTTTAGGGGGACCGAGCCTGGACCAACACGAACCTCCAGCCCCCCCGCTGGTACCTCTTTTGTTCGGCCTTCCTTTCCCAGCCGGGAACCGGGGGCATTAAGGTGCTGCATCCCCCCTCCTTCGCTCGCGTTTTGCTATAGCGTTTGTACCAGCTTGTCCCGGCTTCCTCAGGCATCTCGCGGCATCCCGCAGGCCCACGGTTCCTCCTCCTGTGATTCCTCCTGCATTGTGTCAGCTGACTCGCATACGTGTGAGGCGCGTGAACCGCAACGGCAACAGCTATGGTCAATGAGCACAACCAGAGCGCACAAACAGAGCGTCACGAGAAACACTTCAGCCACGAGAAACACTTCACAAAACAGTAATAAATTCAAAATACAACACAAGAAAAGTCCTAACCTAATTTAGAAAAATAGAGTATGTTTTAAAGAACAAAATGACAAAAATCCATAAGGGAACCAAAAGTTATGAATTTTTACATTTTATCTTCCAAATTGTGCCAAAAAGCATTAAGCATCAACTACAGTCATCTGGTTGTGCTTGACCAGTACCCAGGCACAAGTAAAGGCCAACTGCATTTTAGCATGGGTCGGACAGAAGTTTTACCTTTGGACTTAGGGTGTGATTTAGAGCTTGGCAGACGAGTTACTCCGTCATGAAACGTGACAGATGCCAATTCTGCCATATTGATTGATTGATTGATGTACTTATAGAGCGCAGCTATCACCCTACGGGCATCTTGGCGCTTGCATTGGGAACCCGTCCTGGTTTTTCCCTGTAAGATAACCCGTACTGGGCATCCCCAAGGTGAAAGCCAGGCATCCCGCCGCGGGGGGCCATTGTGGAGATTAAGCAGGCTTGTTGCCCAGAGCTGCATAGTGTGAACTCGTGCTTAGAGTGGGCACCAAAGCGAGAATTATCAAGTCCGTGGACAATTGGGTTCTGGACCCTGCCGCGTCGGGAATCAAACCCAGGTCCTGGGTCTGATCTCTGCTTCAGGGTATGCCTCCTCTAACCAGTGAGCTACACTTCTCCACCCAGTGAGCTACACTTCTCCACATTACATGTGTCATAGGCTATAATTGACTTGTACTTCATGTTTGTGATGGAGTAGGCCATCTGCCAAACTCTAAACCAGGCACTTAATCTCTGAAATAGAAGTAAAATATCCTCAGCATGGCAAGTCAGGAGATTGGGGCCAAAGAGGGCTCCATGTCTTTGGATAGCTGCTCGATGAGGTCTCAGTAAAGCAGTTACCATTTGGCAGGAAATCTCTGATTAGAAGAAATTTGAATTCCTCTTCCAGAGCATGTCTCTCACTTGCTGGATACTTGTGGTGCTCTTGCCCAGTGAAGAATTCTACCTTTGGACTAAGTTACATTTTTGGAGATCATATTGGTCCAAAGGCTGCATGATGTAAGCAAAAAAGGCTAAAAAGACTGGATACATTCTCCGTGAGGTCTCACTGAATCAGATTTGCTATTGCGGAAAAGCTCCAAGTGTGAAAAACCTGAATCTTTAGCCCAGTTGCAACGCACGTTTATCGCATCGGCTTGACAGATTGGTCCCAATCATTTGGAAGTCTTTGCAGCCAAAACGTTTCTAAGTCCCCGTTTTCTGCAAAAGTTAGGAGAAGTACATTTGGACACCAGCCAAGGGTCTAGGACCTTGGAACAGGAACTGAGGGTTATGACTCACTCCAGCAGAGGCTAGCAGCAGGGTCTAGGACAAGTCCAGTTGGAAATGGTCAGCTGCACCGTTGCAGAAAAGGCCTCTTATAGCTTATTGAATCCTGGTATCTTAAAGAAGAGGTCAGCCTTATGAGCCTTGGAGTCCACTTCTTAGTCCCTGGTACAAGAGGGATCATATGCCCAATCGTATAGGACCTTCGCAGGTCACAGGCAGCAAGTCCAGTTCTCTTCTGTTCTTCCAAAATTCCAGAAAGCTTTCAGAGGAGGGTACTTGGGATGTCACATTTATGCCTGACACCAATCTGTCGGTGGGAGAAACTGCTGGCCCTTCCTTGCCAATCAAGTAAAAGTTCCCAGGGTGACCCTACCCACTTTTGAGTGAATCCTGTGTGTTCTACTGCAAACAATCTCACAGTGCCCCTCTCTATCTAAAACCATGATGATAGAACATCTCTTCCCTCTGCAGAGCACCTGCACCCACGCCAGAGGTATGGTGAGGGAAATTAGCAACTCCTCCCCTGTGGCAACTCTAAATCAATTATGGGGGCAGCTACTCCCCCACTTCGATTGGTATCTAGCTGACTGAGGGAGAGGTAGGAACATGCCTAGTTAGCAGGTAACATTTGCCTGTGACAGGGTGGGCCTGCTTTCAAGTTAATCACATTCCTGTACACAGCCCTTATGGACATCCTGCCAGAGGGACATCCAAGCCTTTTTTCTGCTCTGACAACAATTTTCACACCTCATCAAGGGGGCGGTTCGGCTGCCAGGTCACAGTGGGATCTCATGCAAATGGGCCTCCAGAGGCTTTAGGCAGGGAAAAAGTATGTTTTTAATAGTACCTTTTCGAAAATATTCCTTACAAATTTGACTTCATCAGTGAATTGATCTTGTAAAAAATATTTCAAAAACACCAAGAATGAATATTGTAGCTGCTTTGTAGCTGCAGATAGACTTATTAAATGTAATATTGTATCCCAATGCTTTCCTATGGAACAGCCAACTGCTACAGTGCAAATGGGTTCTGGGGCTTTTTCACTGTAAAGACATGTTTAACATTAAACTTTTACATGCTTATTTTAAATAACATCCACACTGCTTTATGGGAAGTAAGGCATACTTAGAGGTGACATTAATGCTTAAATGGATGGTTTAGGCCTATTAAAAGGAGTTATTTTGACAGCTCAAATTAGCGGTTTTAATATTGCACCACCAGGCTACAATGGTAGGCAGCAGACATATTGCACTGTCAGTGCAGTGGAGTGCCCAATGCATGCTGCAGCCACTGGTGACATTTAACCAATAGACCATGGGTACACATTTCGTACCATATGCCAATTAGGGGTATTTCAATGTGATTATGTTGATAGGGGGATCACAGGCACTTTACTGCTGGATAGCAGGGGTAAAGTGCACTGAATTCTACAGCCAGTAAAAAGAATCAAGGCAACAATCTGTGGGTACACCACGCAAATGGTGTCATTTACAACATATACATTATGTGCAAGGATGCAGTAATGTGATTTGCATAGTATGCCCTTGTGTGCAAGGCTTATGTTTGGGTGATACTCTTCGGAGTATCTGTGCACGGTACAAGTGTATATAACATAACATTATCAGCTTACATTGAGCGTGAGACGTATAGGCTTCCCAGCCCTTTACCTGACAGATATTCATAAATAAGTACTGGATTCAGAAGTTATGTGGGGGTGTGACAAAGTGAACAAGGCCTATATTGGTGAGTTGTTCAGACACCAAACGAGTATGGGTTGAAGCTAAAAATAACTGAGCAGTCCAAGAAGATATGGGAAGTTACTTCATGAAACCAAGAGCTGGGAATCAATGAATGCGGGAAAAGGTGGTGACTTTTAGTAATATATTTAAATTACTATTAGCTTAAAGACTTCTGTAGGCCCCCATCCCTAATACGGGGGTGATTAGGATGGCGGTCGGAAAACCACCCCGACCGCCATGGTGGCAGAAATCAACCGTCCATTGGTACCGCGGCAAAAGCGGCGGTACGATTATGATCAATCTCCCAACATTTCCGACTGCGGCAGAACGATGCCACGAAAGACCGCTGGTAGCGGGCGGAGCTTGTGAACATCTGTCCGTGGCAGATGACACCTGCAGCCTCAATCCAGAGGACCCCCCTACCGCGAACAGAGCAGGTAAGAAAATCTGACACGTCACAAGGCACCCCTGCACCCGATGCCCCACGGCCTTTTGTGCCCAAACCAGGGGTGCCTAACCAACCGCCGACATCCCAACTTACCTTTCGAAGTGGTGGTCGCACCCAAAAGATCCTTGTCCCGGAGGTTCTCCATTGAAAACAACAGGGCACCCGACCTCAAAACAGCACCCTGCATCCGGCCGCCCTAGTGCCACTGAGGTTGCAACAACAGTGCATTATTGACCCTGGGGGACCCCTGAGTCTAACCCCAGAACCTTAACTCCCACAGTCGTTTACTTAGCTGCAAACCAATACCCTGTTTTTCCTCCATAGGATAACATTGACAATTTTCCCTCCAAAAAAACTACTGTGTGGAGTTTTGAAAACTAAAGATATACTTTAAAAATCGTATAAATAACCAAAACGTGTTTTCTCACCTGTTTGCAGGACATGTCCCAGTGCGGAATTTAGGCATCCATCACTGAGGTAGAAAAAGTAACGTAAAAGTAACTTACCTGCAATTTGTTGAAAAATCCTATTCATTTCAAAGTACAGCTCCAAAAAGTTTCTAAGTGTGGAGTTTTGAAATCTGAAAATATTCTTTACAAATCGCACGAATAACCAAAACGCACTTACTCACCTGTTTCTAGGAAATGTCCCAGTGCTGAATCTAGGCATCCAGCACTGAGTTAGAAAAAGTAACGTAAAAGTAACTTACCTGTAATTTACTGAAAAAGCCTATTCATTCCAATGTACTGTATTTTCTAAGTGTTGCATACTGTAAATCAAACAAAGTACAATTTCTATTGCATTTTCAAACTGTCCTATATCCAGTAACTTATTACTAAAAAATAATGTAATGCTTACCTGTACCAGGCCTGCTTGGTTCTAAAAATAAACAACAGTATATTTGTATACAAACACAATTGGCCTAGAGTTTAGTTCTTGAGTGTGTGAATTCATTTGCTGACTGACGGTGTACATCAAATGCTTAACACTGTCCTCTGATACTGCCTTACTGCTCGATCAAGCTACCACTTTAGAGTGTGAGGTTCTATCTAACTTTAACCTCTACCTACCTTTGGGGACTCTTGGACTCTATAAACAATGTACCTCACCTTGGTGCAGTATATATAGAGCCAGTTTCTTACAGTCAGGCGATGGCATCACAGTCATTACACAACACTTGTCATCAAGGTACTCATATCAAATCTGACCATGTGAATGCCCAAAGGTACATGTCCACATCCTGCGTAACCAGCCCTGAGAGTAGTTCATACAGCATATGTGTGAAACACCAACACTGCTGGCTCAGACCTAGCTGCTGTACTTGCCACACTTTCAGGCGTAAGTCGAACAGGGCACACATCAACAACAGTATGTACATGAGCAAAGCAACCTACACAGTGAAATATGCACATTGTGTATTCAGACATTCATCACTGTGTGTGTACATGCACAACAATATTGCAAGTGACATGTGAGGGAGTACATGTCAATGTTTGCAATCGTGCACAGACATGGCATGTGTAGTCAGCAGTGGGCGAAATGTTACATTGGCATTGTGTTCACTATCTTGTGCCATGAATCATTTGTCCACTGTAAACTGTTGAGAACTGGGCATTGTCATTGACACAGCATGATGTGCTGTTAATGTGCTCTGCCTCCCAACTCACGGTCATAGGCACCAATGGATAGGAGCCATATCGCGGTAGTGACCGCCTGGCCCCTGTGGTGCATCACCGCCAATGTCCATGCCCTTGCAGCAAATGGGACTCGCAACCGCAGTAGTGATTTACACATTGGGAAATGGTGGGTGGCATGCTCCGCCACCCAAATCATGGTCATAGGCACCAATGGATAGCAGCCATATCGCAGTTGCGACCGCCTGGCCCCTGCTGTGCATCACCAACAAAGCACATGCCCTGACAGCCAATTGGAACTGCAAAGCGGTAGCCTAATGCAATTTTGAAACTCGTGGTAGGCATGCTCCACTACCGCAGGGCCGGTCATTGGATGCAATTGAAAGATGCATGATCGCGGTAGCGGCCGCCTGGGCCCTGCGTGTGTCACTGCCAATGCCCATGCCCTTATAGCCAATGGGGACCGCAATCTCAGTAGCCTAATGCAATTTTGAAACTCGTGGTAGGCGTGCTCCGCCACCGCGGGCAGGTCAGAGGATGCAATTGAAAGATGCACGATCGTGGTAGCGACCGCCTGGCCCCTGCAGTGTGTCACCACCAATGCCCATGCCCTTACAGCCAATGGGAACCGCAATCGCAGTAGCCTAATGCAATTTTGAAACATGCAGTAGGCGTGCTCTGCCACCGCAGTGCCGGTCATTGGATGCATTTGAAAAAAGCGGACCTGGAACACCAATTGCAGCAGCTTAGAACCACTGAAACTACCCCAGGGGGCTATATATGTGTGGGAGAGAGCCTCACATTTCCACTGCTTCCAGACACTGCTGCCTGACACTCCTCACCACCAACTGCTGCTCCTGTCTCCTAGACCCAGACACTGCGGCCTGACACTCTTCACCACCAACTGCTGCTGCTCGTGTCCCCTAGACCCAGTGATGGAGAGGACTGAGAACATCAGGGCACATCCCTTCACCACAGAGGAGCTAGAGGTCCCGGTGGACGAGGTGCTCACACAGTATGGGAGGCTATATGGTGTTCCAGATATCATGGCAAGTGTTTCACAGTGGAAGTGAGAGTACAGGGAGTGCACACATGAAGATGATCTGCTGCAGTATGTGCCTGAGAGTGTGAGTTTGTGTGATACACTGCCGATCATGCTGACTTCAGGGACATGGGGTTATTAGCCTATTGCATACATTCCCCAGGCTGCAGTTCTGGATGGGAGGGACATGCAGTCTTTTTGCAGGCAGACAGTGACACTGCAAGTATGGAAAGTGGGAGTAAGGACAGACTTTGCCTGTGCTAATGGATCTTTGAGTCCATGATGTTTTTCACAGGCTCATTTGTGAAACGAGACAGACTTTTGCCCTCTCAAATTGTACCTGCATGTGGCATTACAGATGCCCCACGGTAAACCTCAGTGTGAGCCCCCCTGGCCTGCACAGTCACTGCCCAATTTGGCAATGTCACATCACTGAATGGACGTATGGGTTGTCTGCTACCCTATCCATCAAAGAACTATCTCAGGCCTGTGGATTGCTCAAGACAGACCTTGTTCGAAGGGCATGAGATTGTAAGATCATGTCCCTAAATGTGACCTCCATGACAAAGTGAGCCATTCACAGGGCAAGGACATTGAAGAGTGTGCAGTGTTGGACACAGTGAGTCTGCCCCAACACATCATTTCCAATGTTATGTATGTCTTGCTCACTCAAAAACTGAATAGCAGATGTGGGCCTCCTTCACACTGTTTACTGTGCTGGCATTGTGCATGTGTATGAGATGGGCAGGTATTGTGTCCATTCTCATGCCTGCATGCATTTTGGTATGATCATCCCATGCTTATGTACTACGTGTCATGCTGTAATGTCTCTGATAATCATATCTGTGAAGTTGTGCTGAGTTTGTGCATGCTCCTGTACTGAGAGATAGTGGTACATAAGCATAACCCAGTGTCACTGAATTTTCCTCCTCTTGTCTCCCATGCCTACAGCTCAAAGTCCACCAGCGGAAGGCCATATGGAGGGCCATTGCATGCAAGGTGCGGGTTCTGGGTGTCTCCAACTGACGACACACACACTGTCACAAGAGGTGGGATGACATCTGCCGGCTGAACAAAAACGTGGCAGGGATGACGCTGGGGCTGCTCCCTCAGACTGGCAGGTTGGTGCGCCAGAACATGACACCACTAATGGCACACATCTTGGCAGTGACACAGCCAGAGCTGGATGCACGTTTGAAGGACCATCAGCAGCAAGCTGGGGGTGAGATTCCTGGGAAGGGTGACTTTGGTTGTGAGTGACTGCATGTATTCCAAGACTGAAGAGTGCTGGGTTCTGTGATGTTTCTAGTGTGATGCAATGGCTTGTAAGTGGCCTCTGTGTTAGGTGCAGCTAACATGCATTTTGTCTACATGTAATTTCTCTATTCATTGATGTAATGGCCCTTGACGTTGCATTCTGAGTTGTGGCCTTATGGCCTCGGCTGCATTGGGGGAGTCAGGGACATCCCATGGCAGTGAACGGCAGTGTGCCTCATCTGAGTGTGCTTTCATCAATGTGTGTAGTGTCTGACCTCACAATTGTGAGAACTACACATCGGACACCAATGTGCAACTGTAGTTGTTCCCCAAAGTACGACATGGTGGATGGCAGGAGCTTGTGGCCATTGCAAACTTACATTTTGGAGTCTCTATCTGTGTTGTCCCCTTATGGTGAGTCCATATGTGACTGTGGCAACATGTTGGGAGGTACATCTTTTCCCCCACAGGGACCTAGGTATGCTCAGAGGAATCAGTATGTCTGGTTACACTGAGGCACGGGCAAGCTATTTGGCTGTATGGACTTCACATGGGCCAATTATGCCAAGTTTACATGATGCCATGCAGGTTTTTGACTTTGGAATTAAGGTTACACAATGTGACTGCACGGGGTGGTGTTCAACATGGGGGTATGATCATCTTGTTTTGTGCTTTGCTTGCATATGATGTTTGTGTGAATGGCACCAAACAGAACCTACGTCTGTTTCTTGCAGCATCTACCGAGAGCACTGAAGTACAGGGCACGGACACCGGGGATGAGGCATCTTGCTCGATGACTACATATGATCTCACAGACACTGATGTGACCAGCGCCTCGGAGGGGGACAGGAGTGTCCTTGAGGAATCACTCCCAGAAACACCAACCTCTACGTCACCTGACACCAGCGGTTACTCATCGATGTTGGCAGGCACAGGGAGTGGAAACTCTGCCTCCTCTTCCACCACACATCCTCCAGGGCCCACCCTCCCAGCTACTTCCACCAGTGCTGCCCCTGTTCGCAGCAGTAAGAAGGGAAGAGTGTCCTTCCCCCAAGGCACCGTTGTCCCTGCCCCTGTCTCCCCTGCTGCCCTCAGTGTTGAGGCTGTGGACCTTTTGCGCCAGCTGTGTGTGGGTCAGACAATTCTCCTGAATGCCTTCCTAGACCATGACACAAGGTTGGCACAGGTAGTTGCCTTCATGGAGGGTATTCATTCAGACGTGGCTACACAGGGCAGTCCAGTCTTTGTCTTCTACAGTTACAGCAGCCATTCAGCTGTCACAGGCTCAGTGTCCAGCTCCAGTCCCTATGGCCACCCCCCTGCCAGTGGCTACATCTGATGAGAGTGACCATACACCACAGCCCACAGTCTCAAGATACACCACACGCAGCACCCCAAGCGGGCCAGAGCACAGACACCAGCCCCCAAACAAACGAAAGTCACCCCAGAGTGCAAGGCAAAAGCACTTCAGGTGACACTCAGGGGCATCAAGCCAAGAAGCAGGTCTCAGGTTCACATGCCTCAAAAGCATCCCAATCCAAGGACACTGCCATCCCAAAAGTGTCTCCCAAAGACAAGCAGATAGTAGCCGTGCCTGCTGTGAAGCTGGTCCCTGCTAAGAGTTCGCAGAAAAAGCCCTCTAAGGCAGATTCACCCACAACCTCAACTCCCATCCACACCCCTGTGAAGCTGGGAAAGGAAGGCACTGTAGGGGGCTCACCTGGTCCACAGGGGATGGAGGAGAAAAGGCAAGGCCAGGCCAAGCGTACTGCCAGATCCAGCAGGTCCCCAGAGGGAGGGCATCCGCCTGCACCTGATGCATCTTTGGTGGAGAGTGTGCCTGTTGTGCATGCCCCACTTCCCACTCCTACCAAGACCAAACTCACCTATTGGATCCTCAAGAAGTGGAAAGGCACCCCTCCACATTCTCCCTCACACACTGTCTCATGGCTGCATGTCTCCACCTCCACATGCCACCACACCACCTGGTCCAAGCAGCCCTCCCGCACCTAAAGCCACTGATGCCTCTACCTCATCTGGTCCTTTCTCTCCCAGGTCCAGTCTTCCAGCTGGCCCGACACTCAGCCACCTCCCAGTCTGACTGACAGCCAAGTCTGAGGCAAAGTCCCCCTCACACACCTGTCTCACAGCAGTGCCTGGACTGCCCATTGTTATCCCCCTAGCTGTGTTGCTGACCATGGCAGTATACAGTCTCACCCAATCCCTGAAGTTTGGTCTGGCCGCTGGCCTTGCTGTTCATTCCTGTGTTTGCCCATTCCCTGTGCAGGTTTTCTTGCACACATGTGCCTACTTTGAAGTTTGGACTCACCACTGGCCTTGCTGTCCATTCCTGTGTTTGCCCATTCCCTGTGCCTTTTCTCATGCACACATCTGCCTACTTTGAATTGTGGACTGGCCACAGGCCTTGCTGTTTATTACTGTGTTTGCCCATTCCCTGTGCTGGTTCTCATGTACCTACTTTGCACTTTGCACTTTGCACTGGCCTTGCTGTTTATACTGTGTATGCCCATTCCCTGTGCAGGTTCTCATGTACCTACTTTGCACTTTGTACTGGCCACTGGCCTTGCTCTTTATTTCTGTGTTTGCCCATTCCCTGTGCAGGTTCTCATGTACCCACTTTGCACCTTGTACTGGCCACTGGCCTTGCTGTTTATTACTGTGTTTGCCCATTCCCTGTGCAGGTTCTCATGTACCTACTTTGCACTTTGTACTGGCCACTGGCCTTGCTCTTTATTTCTGTGTTTGCCCATTCCCTGTGCAGGTTCTCATGTACCCACTTTGCACCTTGTACTGGCCACTGGCCTTGCTGTTTATTACTGTGTTTGCCATTCCCTGTGCAGGTTCTCATGTACCCACTTTGCACTTTGTACTGGCCACTGGCATTGTCGTTTATTACTGTATTTGCCCATTCCCAGTGCAGGTTCTCATGTACCTACTCTGCATTTTGCACTGGCCACTGTCCTTGCTCTTGTCTACTTTTGATGCCGATCTGGGTAATATGTAATAAAGACAGTTACTCCTGTTGTCTGCTTTGTCAGTGTCCTTGCTTAAGAAAAACTTTTCTGTATGTGTATGGTTTAATGTGAAACATGCTCCTTATGCCACTTTAACATTGCCAATGGCTTGTTTCACTTTTTCAGAGTTTGGCAGGGGTGACAGGCACTACAGTTCTTCTTTACTCTGAGGCTTGGGGGTGCAATGATGGTTGTTTGCGATGACCTACTGTTATCCTAATCATTCTATGGTCAGGTTTGCTTACTTTTACACATGTCATGTTTGGATGCACTGCCAGCACATAGGGGGATTCTTTCCCCAGGATTGCAGGCAAGCTGGCCAGGGTCCATCATGTCTGTGTGAGCTTGCTTGATGTGTGAACAGCAGTGTTGGTGTATGGTCATCTTGTGATGGCCTGTCTTCATAGTCACATGGGTACATTTGAATGTGTGCACTTGAGTTATCATGAAGTGTGCAGTGTGAAGGGGTGACTTTGTCAGCAGTGTTGATGTGTGTGTGCCCCTGCAATGGCAACTCCACACATGTGTCACCCAGGAGTTGAATGCCTGTTAGTTTGATTTGTCAGCCCTGTGATTTTGTGCACATGTGGAAGTTGTAGGTTGTGCACTGTGCAGTGTATTGGTGTGTCCTTGCACTCCTGGGTGAAACCTACTTGTTGTTGCTGCCAGTTGTGAGTATGCAGAGTGTGTGACTGCCAAGTCTGTGTTGTGTTTTGTTGATCAGCCATGTGGCTTATTACTGTTTGTGCTCACTGTACAGACCTGCTCAGCCAAACTGACATTTGGGGAGAGGAGTTGGCCTAACGGCTAGAGCGGTTGACCTCGAATCTGGGGTACTGGGTTCGAGTCTCAGCAATGACGCTGATCATCCTGTGATTCTGGGAAAATCATTAAATCCCCAAATGCCTAACAAAAAAAAAACGGAATGTGTCCTAATATAACGCAAATGGTGCTATGTAAAGTGCTCTGATACTCAATTCGGGTCAAATTCGCGCTATATAAAACTCTATTTTTTTAAAAAAAAAACAAATAAAAAAAGTTTCTGTGTGAGTTTTCTCATGCATTGCTGTCACTTGAGTCATTTTTGGCTCCAGTATGGTATGTGGGATGTGGAGGTCTACCATCCCCTAGATTTGCTTCTGATGCATACCCATTGTGAGTGACTCCTCCATGTATTTGTGTATTATACATTCCTGACCTGTCCACTACTGACGTACACACCACTTCACTCTCATGTAAACTATCCCCTTGGGTTGCCAGTGTGTGTGCCTCCCCACTACTTAATTTGTGACCAAAGTGGCACTCAGGAAAGTTTCCCAATTAGTTATGTGTGATTTGCTTGTACTGGTTTGCAGTCATGGTTGCTCATGTGAGGTGCAACTGTTTGCGCTGCACCTTCCTCTGGTCATGTTGTTTGCCCCTGGGTGTCCCTGAGTTGTGCATCTGTGGGTGTTGGGTTAGCTGTATGTGTGTTTGCTGAGGTACTGCTAACCTTCCTAAGTGTGATGTTGTCTGTGTGCTGCGCTGATTTGTGTTGTGGGAGTACCTGGTGTGGCACTGAGATGTGTGTGCTACTGATTTGGTTTGTGTGCACACACTGCTTGTTGTGCATGCAGTGCTGTGAGTGTATGTTGCCTTGTACTTGCCTGGTGTGCATCCCCTGATGTCCAGCTGAGTTTGCAATGTGATGGATTGGCATGTGCATCTGTTGTGTTTTTGTTTTGGATGTATTCAGTGTTTCGACTATGTTGGCTCTTTCAGCTGACAGATGCTCTGTGTGTGATGTTCTATTTGCATGACATTGTGTGTGAGTTGTTTGTGCATTGTGATACATTCTGATGTATGTTGCAAGTGTAGTGTGCATTACTTGTGTGTCTGTCACATGCAGCAAGGTGGATTCTTGTTCCTGGGCTTGTTTTGAGTAACCCTGGGCGTAGTTCGCAAAGTAGCGCTACGAGTAGCTACGCAAAGTGCACTTCGCACTATGCGAGCTACGCGTAGCACTTCGCAAACTGCGTAGTACCCTGTTTGCACAGTGCCAGATGTCATTTTCAATGATCGCACAGTGCGGACAAGCATCCGGCACTGTGTAATCATTGAAAATGGCATCTTGCACAGTGCGAGCTGTAGTTTTCAGCCGCTCGAGTAGATTTTTACTCGAGCGGCAGCTTTCTCAACGCGGACTGGTAGTTTCTCATCGCAAGCGGTCGCGAGCATACGCGACCACTCGCAATGAGGAACCTGACCTCCCCGCGTTGAGAATCTCGCCGGGAGGTTTATTTTCCATGCTCGCGATCGGCAACTTGATGTTACTGATCGCGAACGAGGAAAAAGTCTCGCCGGGATGTCATTTTGCTTGCTCGCGCTTGCCAACTTCACGTTGAGGACCGCGAGCAAGCAAAAAATGACCGCTGCACTACGCTACGCTATGCTACGCTACGCGTGTTTGCACTGTGCTATGTGCAATTCACTTAGTGTGAAGTAGCGCAAACTTCGCAAACTATGCGAGTGTAGTATAGTGCTTTGCCCAGGCTTAGTTTTGAGTGCACATTGTTGGTTTGTCCTATTTTTGACCTGTCACTTGTCAAGATTGTGCATGTGCATGCATGTGGTACACTATGACTAGGCCTGGGCTAAAATTTTGTTCCGTTCACGGAATTGCGATAATTTGACATTTTCGCGTTCCACGGAAAGCGCGAAAATGTCAAATTTCCGCATTCCGCAGCTTGGCGATAATTTGTTTCTTGCTCGCGCTGTAAAATAATACATTCTCGCGCACGCGCGATCGCCTTACCTGAATCCCTGCGTTCGCCAACAAGTTTTCTTGATCTGGTCGCGTTCTCCATGAGATGTTGTATTGTTTTTAGCCATTTGCGCTGTCTCGCGACAGTTCGCGCCCGCAGTGACGTCATGCGTCGCGCGATCACGTCTTTCTTCTCACCGCGAGACAACTGAAAACAAGATGGCCACGCCCGCGAGCAACCACATGGGTAAGTTGGCGAGCCGCAACCATGCAGAAAATCTCGCGAAAAAAACTTCCGCATCTTCGCGATATTTCCGCGTGTTTGCGATAATTTTTAACATTTTCGTGATAATTTGCGAAAGTGGACTTCGCAAATTCCGCCCACCCCTAACTATGGCACCATGTTGACTTGATGGTATGTCTGTCTGTGTTAGCTTATTGTCCCATTGATCCCTGTTTGTGTCCATGATTGTTTTGAGATGATGCACTTCTTCTTTGTGTTGGGGTATGGTGTCTGTGCATTGGTCCTGAGTGACAATGTTGTGTACTCCTGTTCTGTCTGGGGTCCCATTGGGGTCCCATTGCCATTCCACTGTTTATGTGGCCATATGTGGGCTTGTTGGACTTCTGTGTATGCTGTTTGTGAGGTTTTTGTTGGACTATTTGTTTGTGCCAGCATTGGTTCAGGCATCCCTGAATGTGATGGTTGTGTATGCACCCCAGGGAGTGTGATTGTTTGTCAGTGTAGTCACAGGACATTATTTGCACCATTCTGTGTGTTTAACACTGGTGTTGAGTGGTGCAGGTGTGAGGTGGGTGGAGGAGGGGTATGTGTGAAGGATCCAACTTGTGTTTGACAGTCATGCAATGTGAAAATGAGCCCTGTGTGTTGTGCTGATGACATACACATGTCACGTAAGTTGTGACACATATGTGGCTGATCACTGTTTGACTTCAGACACTTCCTATCATCCCTGTGCCTGTGCATGGCTTGCCTTGCTGTCTCCCTGAGTTGTTGCAGAGAGGTCACTGTGGTTTAATTTCACTCACTGTGCCAGCCATGTCTGATTTGATGGCCTAACGGTGTTGTGATATGTTCGTTCTCTTGCATGTGATGAACACATGCTTTGTGGCTTGCGCCATGGCTTTCCATCACTGTCCACCTCACTTTTGACTAGGCCATTTATTGTCCTCCATTGCTGCTGACATCTGGTATGTGTATGTGGCTGTGTGTCAGTTTGGGGTGTGTCAGTGATGTAACAAGCAGTGTGGCCAGTTCAGTGGATGTTCATGTGCAGTGTGAATGTTCATTTTGTGATTGGACTCAGTTTGGTTGACATGAGTGGAGGGTAGGTGTGAAGAGGAGGGTTGCCCTTCCCCTGAGCTTCAGTGCAGGGTGTTTCGCTTCACCCCCACCTTCTGAGACAGGCTCCCTGGTTGTTTGGTGTGTGTGTGGTGCAGTGTCTGAGTACACCTGGCGGGTTAATTGTGCAGGGGGGCACAGGAGGGGCAAACAGCATGTCCCCTAATGGGTGTGGGGGCCTAGTGTGTGAAGGGTGGAGGTGTGGCCCTATGATCTTTGGCGACTGCCCATGCCATGCCTGGCGCTGGCCCTGCCTAATACATAGTGCGCATGTTTACCCGCGTCTGCACTGCTGTGGTGATGTGACCGGGAGATTGCTGTGATTTCGCAGTTGATTGGTGACCTGGATGCGGAGGGGTGTCTGGTGTGGACAGGAACCGTATATCAGCCCAAGAGTTGTGTGTTGTGGCTGTGTGCATTTTTTGTGTGATTGCGTACCTGCGGCGTTATCTGCGACGGTCCATAACTTGCTGGTATTGGATCAGGTACAGCACCGGAAAGGCGTGTAGAGCTGGATCCATTGGGTTCATTACCGGGAGACTGGTTTTGCGCTCTGCTGTCATGCTTCCGCCGTCTCTGGTTGGGTGGTTTCTCCTCTGCGGTGTGACAGGCATTTTGTGGCATCCTGATTTGTACAGCGGTTGGGACGTCATTCCACACGACGGTGGGTCTCTATTGGCTCACACCACTGCGGTGGCATGCTCATTTTTTAGGCGGTTCACGTCGCATGTTTACCACTGCTGGCGTGCAGAAAGTGACATTTTCCGCCACCGCCAGCACCGCCATCCTAATGAGCCCCTATGTGTAAATATCATGCAGGCATACTTGGACCAGATCATAAAAATAGATGGCTGTGGCAGGAGAGCGCTGGGTCTTCTCATCAGCACCCAGAAACACTGGATTAGTCTTACAGGATCTAAGCACTTCAATATGAAAGAGAAACCCCGAGTGGAGTCTTCAGTCAAGAGATGGAGTTACAAAAGAATCTATACTCAAGTCAGGCAAGAGAGATGGTAGATATTTGTACTGTGGGGAGAAGACCTGAAAAGGGTCCCTTTAAGTGTGCTGAAAATACCTACTGTTTCCAAATGGCCACTGCGGTCTTTGACATCAAACAAGAACCAGAGGTCCATACCTCTGAGCTGATTATGAGTGCCAATGGCATATGGGAAGAGGACCCTGAAACTCCTTCACAAGTGCCCAGACCAGGGGTCCTGGGGTATATTACATCAAGATGTGGTATAATAATAATTAGGACAGTGCATCAGCATGCCTGGAATGGCCTTTTTTAGAGGTCAGGGTACAAGGCGGGTACCTCTAGTCTAAAGGAGAGAGTGACTGAAGTCCAAGGAGCATGAATTTGTACATCTTTCATTTTAAGTCTTGCCATGAAGTGGTCCTTTTATGGGATACCAATACACATATATAGTAAGGTCAGGTGCTTTTTCTATATGGTATGTGTGAATATCAGTACCATGAATGAATGAAACACAAAGGTGCTAACGTAATATCTGACTATCACATACATGCATGTGCTTGTATAATGTGTTTATATCCTAATGCCCAAATAATTTAATAATGCTTAATGCAATATAGCAGAAAAAAAGGTACAGAGGAATCAAAGTGATCCCACAAATTCCTGTGGCAATGTGTTCCAGACCAAATTGTAGGGTAGTTAATAGCCCTATTCGCAACACAGCTGCACTTTGATCTATTTGTGCAATTGACGAATAAGGCCCTAGTGGTGTGCGTATGTGGTAACAAAAGGGAAAAAACAGAAAGAGCAAGGTAGAGATAATAACATCATGTGCTGGAGTGATTAGGCAGCATGTCCATGTACTCAATTGAGTAAGCAGAGTGTAACAATGTTACTCCAACATACATCTTTGATAATCCTTTATTTGTAAGTAAGTAAGTAAGTAACAAACACCTCATCCACCCATAAGTGCAAAGGTATCCTCCAACTGCCGACCCCAGAACCACAGCACCTTCTACATTCTAGCTCCCACCCTGAAAGTCCCATGGTTCCAACCCTGACAAACACATTCAAGCACATACCACACATCTTCCCTCTTATAGAGCAGCCAATATAGTGCCAACATTCCTCTTAAAAAAACCTTAAATGAACTACCTAACTTCCTCCTTACAACCATATACACAAACACTGAAACATTACTTGATCTATACAATACACAGTTGTGCACTTTGCCCTATAAGAATATCAAAGCATGAATAAATTGCTTAACATTATATTTTGTGACACATTACATGACACCAATCCTATTATAACGAGATCCCAACCAACACCATAAATAGTGCTTCAATCATGCAAATACCTTGAAATAAGCTGGTGCTTATTTACCCTCATGGAGCACCTTATTCTTTCCTCTCCATCATTCCCAACAAGAGACCTTCCATTTTCTCCCAATCCTCTGGATGATGTATTCTCCTAGCCATCTCTCAGGCAGTTATTTTACCGCATTGTTAAATGTCTAGATCACTCTCATTGGTGTTCCAAACTTTCACCCTTGTTTCATCCCTACAGGTAAACTTATCCTGACCCAATCACCAACAGACACCATGTCTGTTTCACTGCCCATCTCCTGTCACAGTGCTCTTTTCTTTGCAGCATTTTTCCCTGATGCCTACCAATCCATTCAGCATCAACATTTACCTCCCTCTCCTCCAACTGACCAATCCACATCGAGCACACCAAAGAATATGGCGAACATCCCATGAATAGTTCAAATGGCACTCTACCTGTAACCAAAGCCCTGATGACTGTGGGACAGCCACCAACCGGCCGTCGGTGGCGTTCCCACCGCCATCGTAATATCGAATCCCATCCGCCACATCAGGATGGTGGGTGGATGGTTAGCGATTGGAGAGACCGACTGCCACAGATATGACGGGCTGAAGGAGCTCATCGGTCCGTCGGAGGGATTTGTATCCCTATAACAGGGGCAGTGCCTGCCAGGCACCCCCGTACGGATTTTAATGTACCTTCCTGCTGGCGGTTTCATGATTGGTTACCCACCATGACAAGGCTGGCGGAAAGGGACATTGGGGGCCTGTAGAGGGCCCCCCTTCATCCCTGGCCCTCTGACATGGCATCTGGGGGGCATTTATGGTGCCCCCCAACATATCCCTGAACCACGTGTCAGGCACCGCATGGTGTCTGCCACATAGTACAGGGTGCATATTTTGTACTGCAGCATATGCTGCAGCCCGCAACACCGACCACAATGCAAAATATACACTTTGCGACCACCTAGAAGGCAGTTGCATCGTGATTCAGGGTGCAGGGTTGCCGACAGCTTGTAGGGGGGCCCCATTCGGGATATGATGCCGGTCGAACATAAGTCGATGGCCATTATACATCTCCATCCTTGTTTGAATCACCTCCCTCAAATCCTTTGCTTCCTGCCTGGTATTTGAATGGCTTTTTTGAGAACTCGATTCAGCCACTCCACAACACCTTTGGAATCAGGGTGGTAAAGTGTGCACCCATTATGTTTTACCCCATTCTGTGTCAAAACCTCTTCCTTCTCAAATGAGACCAATTGCACCATTATACATTAATAACAAATTAGGTATCTCTTCCCTCCCAAAACCTCACACAAAATTGTTATTATATTTTTTCTCTCTATTCCCTGAGTAATACATATCTCTGGCCACCTAGAGTGAAGATCAACCATCACCAGTACATCATTCGATCCAAGCTTATTAGTAACAGGACCCAGTATATCCAGTGCTACGTGTTGCAATGGTCCCTCTGGCTGTTCCACCATTAGCATAGGTCACGTTTGTGTCACACACCCCTTATCACAGTTTCTACACTCTACACTGTCCCTGATCCCTCTCTCCACCTGTGTATTTAGAACCCGCCACCAGAAATTGAGCCTTAACCTTTCCTTGGTCTTGCTGCAACCCAGGGGACGCTAATGAGCCTGACCTATCAATTTTCTCCTCAAACTACAAGGTGGAATATGTTTAGTTCCTCTCCACAAAAGACCATGATGCCTTGAAAGTTCCTATGCTACCTCCTCAAATCCTGCTCATCCCGAAATCATATTCTTTCTATAGCACCAACCCCGCTCCGTCAGCTGTAAAACTACCTTTCACTATCCAGATTCTCTTTCCACTCTTGCACCGATATAACACCTTAGGTTACCTCACACACTTTACTATTCAGATCCCACTAATCCACATCCACGACCCATCAATCTCAGAGTGATTATCAGTTACATGTACCAGTCTGGATTCTCCTCTCCTGAAATGTATCTCACATTGAAATCAAAATCCTGCTGTGAAACCACCAATTTACTAATCCAGCTTGATATCAAGACCATTCTTCTCAAAAATTTCTTTTGAGAGGTTTATGATCCAAAAACTCTTCAAATTGACTGCCTGGCAAAAGTTTCCTCAATTTCCTGCCTGCCCAAAGATACACACTGCCTGCCTTTCTATTACTGAATAGCGGTTCTCGTTACCTTTGAGACTTCTTGAAATTAACATTATTGTTCTTTCTTCTCCATTTGTCTTCTGTTTTAACACTGCCCCTAAGCCCTTCATGCTTGCATCCATTCTCAAGTATGACTTATCTAGCATGTTGAAACTCTGCAACAAGGGTGCCTTAGGCAAAGCCCACTTTATATGAATATGCACTTTTTCACATTGCTTTCTCCATTGAAATCTTACGCTCCTTTTCAACTAATACCTTATATTATGTGCTCTGCTTCCAAAGTTCGGAATGAACTTATAACAATATTCTGCCATTCCCCAGAACTTCAACAGATCTGTTTTTTTTCTCGTGGGTGGGAAAAGTTTGATGGTGTCAACCAAAACTTTATTGGGTTCCACACCAGCAACCGATAGTTTATCACCCAAATACACTATCTCCTCACACCCAAACCTAAATTTGCTCTCCTTCAGGGTCAAACCTCTCTCCTTAAAACCTTTCAATACCATACACAACTTTTTGTCATGATCTTCCCTTTATTCACAGAACACCAGCACATTGCCTTGATAAATCTTGTCACCCCCTGACCCTCCAACACACTCTCCATCACCCTTTGGAAGGCCAGGGCAGTAGAGTAGATATGAAGCCAAATGGCATCCAATTTAATTAATACACCCCTAAAGATGTTATAAAAGCTATCAAAGATTTTAAACTGTCCTCCTGTTCTGTTTGATGACATGCTCTATGCATATCGGTATTCAGATAGAATATCGAGTTGGAAATGTCGACTTACACTACTATCGAGTTGAAAATTTTGTGACACAGAAATATTGACAGCAAGAATATTGTGGTCAAAAATATTGAATTTAAGGTAAGAGATATCGTTTTTAAAAATATAGAAGTCATGAATATCATTAGCAAAAATATCGGTGTTTAAAATATCGATTTTTTTATTAGTGTTAAGTATTTTAGTTTATATTTTAAATGTATGTGATGTATGTTTTTTTTATAAGTATTGTTTATGTTTTTTAATATATGTTTTACATTTTTAGTAGTTGCCAATTTTATTTTAATTACATTTTGTGTTTTTCAGTTCCGTAGCGGGCAATGGGTTTATGGGGGAAGAGGATGGGAAGTAATTTAATTATAATAAATAATGATTATGTTTTATTTATTAATATTTATTTAATTGAGATTTTATAGTGTTAATTGTGGGAAGTAATTTATTTGTAATTAATTGTTAATAGGTTGGTAATTAATATAAATTAATTAATTGATAACTAATTATGGTAATTGTGTAATTTTTTTAAGTGCACATTGTGGGGTTTATGGAGTAAAGGGTGGGTGGTAATTTTTTTTTGACTAATTAATAATTAGTTGCCAATTTATAATTATTAGTTGCTGGAAAATTAATCAGGAAAATTGTGTAATTAATTTTAGGTGCAGATTGTGTGATTTATAGTGGTAAAGGATGGGAAGTTATTTTATGTTTAATTAATTGATATTCAGATGTTAATTTATATTAACTAATTTATTGTAAATTAATTATGGAAATTGTGTAATTAATGTTAGGTGCGGGTTGTGGGGTTTATTGAGGTAAAGGGTGGGAAGTAATGTATGTTTAATTACTTAATACTTGTTAATTAATAATAATTAATGAATTGGAAATTAAATATATTTATACAGTGAGTGAAAGACCCAGCGGTACTCATCCAGATGCAGGCGTGTCCCCTCTTGAGGCCCCGGGGGTAGGAGTGGCGTCACACGGGTCTGGGGCGCACCTAAAGTACAGAGGAATCCCCTGAGCAGAGGCCAGGATGAGGAAAAGGATGGTTGCTGGCTCTTGAATACCTCTGGCCCCTGAGAAACTGAATAGTGGGCACAGAACAGGATACCAGGGTGCCATGTCGGGAGCAAGCAGACTCCCTTGGTTAAAAAAGCAAAACTTATATAAACAATAAAAAAACTTGTGGCAAACTTCGACCAACTGCGCTGGGAGACTGAAGAGTTCATGCAGCTCTTAAGCCAGATTTTGTTGCCCTGAAAAGACAAAAAAAAGAAAAACATTGTGGGACAAGCACAAACTGTGAGAGAAGAAGCAAGCTGCATCCCCATGTGGAGCAGAACACTTAAGTAGAATGTAGATATAAGACCTGCACAGCATACATTGCACAACAAACACCCCCCCTCGAGCGAAAGTCTAAAATGGGTACCAGCTGTTTCTAACTCCAAGGTCTGCATACCTTGCCTGACCCCAAGATGGCTGCCACAGTGTTCTCTACCATGTTGTGCTACTCCTCTGAGAAAAAAAGACTTTGCTCAGACCTCAAACACATCCCCCGTCCGGCCTAAATGGCAGCCCCAGCTCCTTATCTGGTTTGTTTTTTCTCCCCCCTTCTTTTACCTCTATCCTCTAGTGGGGACATGCTCTTCCAATACTTGACTATGCTACTGTAGCCTATGTATCTATTCAAAAAGATTTTTCCTGATCGCTGAGACCTGAGCAACATGACTGATGCCCGGTGGAGCTGCTAGACAGCTAATGAGGAGATTGGCCCAGGTTTCCCCCTCAACGGTCACCTACCCAGCCAGACATTGGGCACAGTTCTTCCTTGTCTCCCTGCTATGGCTCCTTCTTCCCCTTGTTTCCTACAAATTCTCTCAAGCTCGTTGTTTGTTTATTTCACCTTACTACGCTATTGTAACTGATGTAACTTGTAACGCAATGTTTCTCTGGTTAAGCGCTCTGATACCTACGGGTCTCGGCAGCGCTATATAAATTTCTCAAATCAAATGAACTCAAAACTGGTTTTCCTGAACGCTGAGACCTGAGCAACATGGTTGATGCCCGGTGGAGCTGCTAGACAGCTATTGAGGAGATTGGCCCTGGTTTCCTCCTTGACCGTCACCTACCCAGCCGAACATTGGGCATGATTCCTCCTCGTCTCTCCGCTATTACTCCTTCCTCCCCTCCCTCCTACGAATTCTTGCAACATTGTTTTTTTGTACTGTACCCTACTATGCTCTTGTAACTGATGAAACTTTTAATGCAACAATCCTAAATGTAAAGCGCTCTGATACCCTCTTGGGTCAAGCTAGTGCTATATCAAACTTTATAAATAAATAAATAAATAAATATGAATATTGTGTAATTAATTTTAGGTGCGGGTATTGGGGTTCATAAGGGTAAAGGGTGGCAAGTAATTTATGTTTACTTAATTATTACTTAGTTGATCATTAATATTAATCAAGTAATTGATATTTAAATAGGGTAATTGTTTATATTTTTTGTGTGTGGGCTTTACTTTCATAGGGTAAAGGGTGGAGAGTAAATTAATTTAATTACTTTATAATTAGTTGTTAAATACTATTTGTTTTTTTATTGAAAATAAGTTTTAATTGTATTATTAATGTTTTTTTAAGTTTAATTTTAGCTGTGGGTTGTGGGGATTAAAGGCATAAAGTGAGGGAAGGTCATTCATTTTTATGAGTTTTAATTTGTTTTTTAATGAATAATATTTTTTATTAATTGGTAATCATTTATGTTAGTTATGGAAATAGATTTTTTTTAAATGTAGATGTGGGATGTGAATTGTGTTGTGTTATAGGGTAGGAGATATAAAAAAGTAAATGCATGTAATAGTTAATGTTTTTGTTTCTAAATAATTTCTAGTTAAAATTTTTCGTTTGTTTGAAATGTATTTTTTATTTTATTTAATGTAATATTTGTAGATATTTGACATATGTAGTTAACATTATATTATGGCCTATCAATTTTCTCCTCAAACTACAAGGTGGAATATGTTTAGTTCCTCTCCACAAAAGACCATGATGCCTTGAAAGTTCCTATGCTACCTCCTCAAATCCTGCTCATCCCGAAATCATATTCTTTCTATAGCACCAACCCCGCTCCGTCAGCTGTAAAACTACCTTTCACTATCCAGATTCTCTTTCCACTCTTGCACCGATATAACACCTTAGGTTACCTCACACACTTTACTATTCAGATCCCACTAATCCACATCCACGACCCATCAATCTCAGAGTGATTATCAGTTACATGTACCAGTCTGGATTCTCCTCTCCTGAAATGTATCTCACATTGAAATCAAAATCCTGCTGTGAAACCACCAATTTACTAATCCAGCTTGATATCAAGACCATTCTTCTCAAAAATTTCTTTTGAGAGGTTTATGATCCAAAAACTCTTCAAATTGACTGCCTGGCAAAAGTTTCCTCAATTTCCTGGCTGCCCAAAGATACACACTGCCTGCCTTTCTATTACTGAATAGCGGTTCTCGTTACCTTTGAGACTTCTTGAAATTAACATTATTGTTCTTTCTTCTCCATTTGTCTTCTGTTTTAACACTGCCCCTAAGCCCTTCATGCTTGCATCCATTCTCAAGTATGACTTATCTAGCATGTTGAAACTCTGCAACAAGGGTGCCTTAGGCAAAGCCCACTTTATATGAATATGCACTTTTTCACATTGCTTTCTCCATTGAAATCTTACGCTCCTTTTCAACTAATACCTTATATTATGTGCTCTGCTTCCAAAGTTCGGAATGAACTTATAACAATATTCTGCCATTCCCCAGAACTTCAACAGATCTGTTTTTTTTCTCGTGGGTGGGAAAAGTTTGATGGTGTCAACCAAAACTTTATTGGGTTCCACACCAGCAACCGATAGTTTATCACCCAAATACACTATCTCCTCACACCCAAACCTAAATTTGCTCTCCTTCAGGGTCAAACCTCTCTCCTTAAAACCTTTCAATACCATACACAACTTTTTGTCATGATCTTCCCTTTATTCACAGAACACCAGCACATTGCCTTGATAAATCTTGTCACCCCCTGACCCTCCAACACACTCTCCATCACCCTTTGGAAGGCCAGGGCAGTAGAGTAGATATGAAGCCAAATGGCATTCAATTTAATTAATACACCCCTAAAGATGTTATAAAAGCTATCAAAGATTTTAAACTGTCCTCCTGTTCTGTTTGATGACATGCTCTATGCATATCGGTATTCAGATAGAATATCGAGTTGGAAATGTCGACTTACACTACTATCGAGTTGAAAATTTTGTGACACAGAAATATTGACAGCAAGAATATTGTGGTCAAAAATATTGAATTTAAGGTAAGAGATATCGTTTTTAAAAATATAGAAGTCATGAATATCATTAGCAAAAATATCGGTGTTTAAAATATCGATTTTTTTATTAGTGTTAAGTATTTTAGTTTATATTTTAAATGTATGTGATGTATGTTTTTTTTATAAGTATTGTTTATGTTTTTTAATATATGTTTTACATTTTTAGTAGTTGCCAATTTTATTTTAATTACATTTTGTGTTTTTCAGTTCCGTAGCGGGCAATGGGTTTATGGGGGAAGAGGATGGGAAGTAATTTAATTATAATAAATAATGATTATGTTTTATTTATTAATATTTATTTAATTGAGATTTTATAGTGTTAATTGTGGGAAGTAATTTATTTGTAATTAATTGTTAATAGGTAGGTAATTAATATAAATTAATTAATTGATAACTAATTATGGTAATTGTGTAATTTTTTTAAGTGCACATTGTGGGGTTTATGGAGTAAAGGGTGGGTGGTAATTTTTTTTTGACTAATTAATAATTAGTTGCCAATTTATAATTATTAGTTGCTGGAAAATTAATCAGGAAAATTGTGTAATTAATTTTAGGTGCAGATTGTGTGATTTATAGTGGTAAAGGATGGGAAGTTATTTTATGTTTAATTAATTGATATTCAGATGTTAATTTATATTAACTAATTTATTGTAAATTAATTATGGAAATTGTGTAATTAATGTTAGGTGCGGGTTGTGGGGTTTATTGAGGTAAAGGGTGGGAAGTAATGTATGTTTAATTACTTAATACTTGTTAATTAATAATAATTAATGAATTGGAAATTAAATATATTTATACAGTGAGTGAAAGACCCAGCGGTACTCATCCAGATGCAGGCGTGTCCCCTCTTGAGGCCCCGGGGGTAGGAGTGGCGTCACACGGGTCTGGGGCGCACCTAAAGTACAGAGGAATCCCCTGAGCAGAGGCCAGGATGAGGAAAAGGATGGTTGCTGGCTCTTGAATACCTCTGGCCCCTGAGAAACTGAATAGTGGGCACAGAACAGGATACCAGGGTGCCATGTCGGGAGCAAGCAGACTCCCTTGGTTAAAAAAGCAAAACTTATATAAACAATAAAAAAACTTGTGGCAAACTTCGACCAACTGCGCTGGGAGACTGAAGAGTTCATGCAGCTCTTAAGCCAGATTTTGTTGCCCTGAAAAGACAAAAAAAAGAAAAACATTGTGGGACAAGCACAAACTGTGAGAGAAGAAGCAAGCTGCATCCCCATGTGGAGCAGAACACTTAAGTAGAATGTAGATATAAGACCTGCACAGCATACATTGCACAACAAACACCCCCCCTCGAGCGAAAGTCTAAAATGGGTACCAGCTGTTTCTAACTCCAAGGTCTGCATACCTTGCCTGACCCCAAGATGGCTGCCACAGTGTTCTCTACCATGTTGTGCTACTCCTCTGAGAAAAAAAGACTTTGCTCAGACCTCAAACACATCCCCCGTCCGGCCTAAATGGCAGCCCCAGCTCCTTATCTGGTTTGTTTTTACTCCCCCCTTCTTTTACCTCTATCCTCTAGTGGGGACATGCTCTTCCAATACTTGACTATGCTACTGTAGCCTATGTATCTATTCAAAAAGATTTTTCCTGATCGCTGAGACCTGAGCAACATGACTGATGCCCGGTGGAGCTGCTAGACAGCTAATGAGGAGATTGGCCCAGGTTTCCCCCTCAACGGTCACCTACCCAGCCAGACATTGGGCACAGTTCTTCCTTGTCTCCCTGCTATGGCTCCTTCTTCCCCTTGTTTCCTACAAATTCTCTCAAGCTCGTTGTTTGTTTATTTCACCTTACTACGCTATTGTAACTGATGTAACTTGTAACGCAATGTTTCTCTGGTTAAGCGCTCTGATACCTACGGGTCTCGGCAGCGCTATATAAATTTCTCAAATCAAATGAACTCAAAACTGGTTTTCCTGAACGCTGAGACCTGAGCAACATGGTTGATGCCCGGTGGAGCTGCTAGACAGCTATTGAGGAGATTGGCCCTGGTTTCCTCCTTGACCGTCACCTACCCAGCCGAACATTGGGCATGATTCCTCCTCGTCTCTCCGCTATTACTCCTTCCTCCCCTCCCTCCTACGAATTCTTGCAACATTGTTTTTTTGTACTGTACCCTACTATGCTCTTGTAACTGATGAAACTTTTAATGCAACAATCCTAAATGTAAAGCGCTCTGATACCCTCTTGGGTCAAGCTAGTGCTATATCAAACTTTATAAATAAATAAATAAATAAATATGAATATTGTGTAATTAATTTTAGGTGCGGGTATTGGGGTTCATAAGGGTAAAGGGTGGCAAGTAATTTATGTTTACTTAATTATTACTTAGTTGATCATTAATATTAATCAAGTAATTGATATTTAAATAGGGTAATTGTTTATATTTTTTGTGTGTGGGCTTTACTTTCATAGGGTAAAGGGTGGAGAGTAAATTAATTTAATTACTTTATAATTAGTTGTTAAATACTATTTGTTTTTTTATTGAAAATAAGTTTTAATTGTATTATTAATGTTTTTTTAAGTTTAATTTTAGCTGTGGGTTGTGGGGATTAAAGGCATAAAGTGAGGGAAGGTCATTCATTTTTATGAGTTTTAATTTGTTTTTTAATGAATAATATTTTTTATTAATTGGTAATCATTTATGTTAGTTATGGAAATAGATTTTTTTTAAATGTAGATGTGGGATGTGAATTGTGTTGTGTTATAGGGTAGGAGATATAAAAAAGTAAATGCATGTAATAGTTAATGTTTTTGTTTCTAAATAATTTCTAGTTAAAATTTTTCGTTTGTTTGAAATGTATTTTTTATTTTATTTAATGTAATATTTGTAGATATTTGACATATGTAGTTAACATTATATTATGGTGCCGATTCCGATCCGGGTAAACATTTTTGCGTTCGACTCGTATCCGTATATTTTCATGTACGAATCGTACAAGCACCGTACAAACTGCGAAGTACGATTCGTACGTGAAAAATACATACGAGTTGCGTCGGGAAAATGGTCCGAGAGGGAGCCGTAAAGTTTTACGTCCGAATAGCGTCGGGAAAAGTGTCCGATCGGGAGCCGGACATTTTTACGTGCAAATCGTAAAACAGAAGTCCGAGCGTGCAAGTATGATCCGTACCGCCCGTCCGAATACACAACTGCATGTAAAAGGCCCCGTACGGAGCGGACGCTGTAGCACACATCTACACGGGTAAACTTGTGCCCGGATACGAGTCATACAGCCCCCCCTCACCCCGCACATGTCAGCACCGTACCCCCGTATGTCAGCACTGTACCCCCCTCCGCACCGTACCCCAACACCGTAGCACAGCCCCGCACCTGTACGCGCCGCACCCCAGGCCCGTCTCCCAGCCCCGCACCTGTACGCCCCATACCCCAGGACCGTACCCCCAGCCCCCGACCTGTACGTGCCGCACCCCAGGCCCGTCTCCCAGCCCCATACCTGTACGCAGCATACCCCAACACCGTAGCCCAGCCCCGTACCTGTATGCACCGTACCCCAACACCGTAGCCCAGCCCAATACATGTACGCAACGTACCCCAACAACCTAGCACAGCCCCGCACCTGTACGCACCGTACCCCAACACCATAGCACAGCCTCGCACCTGTACGCACCGTACCCCAACACCCTAGCACATCCCCGCACCTGTGCGCACCATACCCCAACACCATAGCACATCCCCGCACCAGTACGCACCGTACCCCAACACCGTAGCACAGCCCCGCACCTGTACGTGCCGCAACCCAGGCCCGTCTCCCAGCCCCGCACCTGTATGCCCCGTACCCCAGGACCGTACCCCAGCCCCCCACCTGTATGCGCCGCACCCCAGGCCCGTCTCCCAGCCCCGTACCTGTACGCACCGTACCCCAACACCGTAACCCAGCCCCGTACCCATACGCACCGTACCCCAACACCGTAGCCCAGCACCGTACCTGTACGCACCGTACCCCAACACCCTAGCACAGCCCCGCACCTGTACGCACCGTACCCCAACACCGTACCCCAGCACCCTCCCCAGCATCGCATATGTACGGACCTTACCTACGCGAAAAATACTCGTACAGAACCAGGACACTGTAAAACAGCACAAGGAGGGTCAATTCGACTCACACAACACCACAAAACACGTCAACATGACAAAATACGTCTCTATGACTGACCTGGCACATCCAAACAAGCAAACAGAAGCCCTAAATCACAACCACCTCTTATGACACACCCACCACAAATTCAAACCCAGTCACACCCACAAATGGACCAATAAAAAGGGCCCACACACACAACCCATGAGCCTTTGCAACAGACCCACTGCTGACAGACCCCACAGACAAACAACTGCACCTTACTTACACCTTAACTACACCTTAACTTACACACCTTCACACAGACTCCTTCACAAACACTCCCTCTTCACATTTACACACACACCGTCACATTCACACCCACACACCCACAACCATCCACACCCACACCCCACACCATGCCCACAGACAAGAATCCAAAGTTCACAAGGGTGGAGCTGGACCTTCTCGTCAACGAAGTCATCAGAGTCGAGCCAAAGCTGTTTGGAACATTGGTCAGACAGACCAGCATGGCCCAAAAAACAAGACTGTGGCAGAGGATTGTCGATAAGGTGAATGCTGTTGCGCCCATCCGAAGGACCAGGCATGAATGCCAAGCCAGGTGGTATGATCTGCACAGGGCAATCAAGAGGAAAATGAACGAGGAATACGCCCAGAGTAACACCACTGGAGGCAGGCTGCCCCGCAGACCCGTACATTACCATCCCTGGGAGGAGAAGGTGATGGCCATGCTTCCGCCGGTGGGAGTACACGGAGTCGAAGGAGTCGCAGAGCCTGGTGAGTACACAAACAACTCACTTAACATGGGGGGAATGGCATCCACACCACAAATACACCAAATGCACGCAACTTCCCCCAAGCCCTCACTGCACACAACCACACTCAAAAACCACGCTCATGCCACTAACGTCTCCATGCCCTATTCACAAATAAAGGCAATGCCATGACCCAGGCCACACCAACCACAAACCCAAGACTGGATGTCCGGGATGCTGGGAGGGTGGGGCTCACACAACACATTGTGCAACTCAGAAGTAGACACCAATGCCCTCAGCCCATATGGCCTAGGTACATACCCATGCACCATGCCCAATGCACAGGGACTGGCAAAGTACTGACAAGGTAGCTGACACTTGGCCCTGCTGTATGCAGCACAAGGCCCTCCTGTGACCACTGTACACTCAAACACCAACTACACAAGCTCAGATATCTAGCACAGGCACTCAAACTCACTGTCATGCCAGCATGCACCATGAGGGGACAGACACATCACCTGGGAGACCCAATGACAAATCACACTACACCCAACAGCAGGCCTGGTCACACACCCCCCCCTCACACAAGCACACACCCCCAGGGCAGGCAACGGATTTACCCACTCTCACAATGGACATGTGACGCAACAAGACCAATCCATCGCCAAATAAGCATACGAGCCAAAATTCTACTGGTCAAACACTCAGGAGAACATACCAATCTGTCGCCCACAACATACCCATCCCCAAGTGGACATTGAGAGGAATGCTAGGCACATCCAACTACCTGGAGGAGCTGTGACAACTTGAATATGTATGAAACATGGATGTGGCATGAAACAGCATTAACATTGTCTCTCTCTCACACACAGGACAACGTCATCGGCCTCCCCCCAACAATGGGGGGAACAATCACAGTCCCAGGCTCAGCGTGAAGATGATCCCACCGGCAGCGACAACTCTCACCACTCCGTGGATGACCCCGACCAACCTGGCCCCTCTGGTGCCCAAGCCCCTGCAGCACCTGCGTCTGGTACATCTGTGCCAACCCCCACCCCCATTCCTACCACATCCCAGGAGACACCCAGGAGACACCCAGGAGCCCTGCTCGCACTGAACAACAGAGCCAGTCTGACCAGGAGGGACAAGGTTCTCCAGGCACCCAGGAGGAGGCAGACAACCCCGCAAATGCCATTCCTCAGGGGTCCCGTAGACCCGATGTGCCCACAACGGCAGGCCAGGCTCGTGTGGGCAGGGGTGGTGGGGGTGGAGGCAGGCGGAGGCGCGAACCTGACCAGCCAGCTGAGGGAACCGGTATGTCACACATACGCCACATCCTGGACACATACCGGCGTGACACCGGGGGCATCAGCCAGGTAGTGTCGATCCTCACAGAGATAAAGGGGACCCTCGACGAGATGAAGAACCTGCAGGCAGAGCAACATGCCAGTCAACAACAACACCAAGGACGGATGGAGGCAAGACTGGCTGAGCTCCTGGTGGTGCAAACGGACTAACCCTGGGCGTAGTTCGCGAAGTAGCACTTCGCGAAGCTACGCAAAGTGCAGTTCGCACTACGCGAGCTACGCGTAGCACTTCGCGAACTGCGTAGTATCTTGTTCGCACTGTGCCAGATGTCGTTTTCAATGATTGCACAGTGCGGACAAGCAACCGGCACTGTGCAATCATTGGCATCTTGCACAGTGCGAGCTGTAGTTTTCTGCTGCTCGAGTAGATTTTTACTCGAGCGGCAGCTTTCTCAACGCAAACTGGTAGTTTCTCATCGCGAGCGGTCGCGAGCATAAGCGACCACTCGCAATGAGAAACCTGACCTCCTCGCGTTGGGAATCTCGCCGGAAGGTTTATTTTCCATGCTCGCAATCGGCAACTTGATGTTGCTGATCGCGAACGAGGAAAAAGTCTCGCCGGGATGTCATTTTGCTTGCTCGCGGTCGCCAACTTGACATTGAGGACCGCGAGCAAGCAAAAAATGACCGCAGCACTACGCAATACTACGCTACGCGTGTTCGCACTGTGCTACATGCAGTTTGCGTAGTGCGAAGTATCGCGAACTTCGCAAACTACGCGAGCGTAGCGTAGTGCTTTGCCCAGGCTTAAAACGGACATGAGCCGTTCACTCCGTCGGATCGCCGACAACATGGGCAACCCTCCCTGTGCCACCAGGCGAAGACCACCACCAGCCACAGGGAGGGAAGAGGAGGAGGATTCGTCCGACGGAGCATCACAAGCATCGTCAAGGCCTGCATCTGAGGGTCCCCCCAGGAAGGTGGGTCATCCACGGAAAAGACCGTGAGAGTCAGCGGACCATCCACATCTCCCAGGTCACCTGGCCTGGCACCTGGCCCTCTGGCGCAACAGCAGCACCTCATCCAATGACCTTCTCTGCCACATGGACTTGCTGGTCACAGTCTGACCAATGATGACTAACACTGTGGTCTGGACTCTGATGACTCAAACTGACAAGGATGCCATCTCCCCCTGTGAGCTTTGGATTCTATGCACCCGGTAGAGCACCTTAGTACATCTACCAAAAGACTTACCCCACCAAAAATAAAAAATATTTTTTTTCATGAGATGTTGCTGTCATTTGGCATTAGTCCACAACAGATGTGTGTGTAAATGTCAAACTATGCCTGAGTGTTGAACTAACTCCAGCCATCCATACCCTGGGATCTGAGTCTGGTATAGGACTAGGGGTGGGCGGAATTTGCGAAAGCGACTTTCGCAAATTATCGCGAAAATGTTAAAAATCTCCGCAAACAAGCGGAAATATCGCGAAGATGCGGAAGTTTTTTTCCCGCCCGTTCGCGATATTTTTTGCATGGTTGCGGGTCGCTAACTTACCCCTGTGGTTGCTCGCGGGCGCGTCCATCTTGTTTTCAGTTGTCTCGCGGTGCATGATCGCGAGAAAGAAGACGTGATCGCGCGACGCATGACGTCACTGCGGACGCGAACTGTCGCGAGACAGCGCAAATGGCTAAAACAATACAACATCTCATGGAGAACGCGACCGGATCGGGAAAACTTGTCGGCGAACGCGGGGATTCAGGTAAGGCGATCGCGCGCGAACCAGAATGTATTATTTTACAGCGTGAGCAAGAACCAAATTATCGCAAAGCTGCGGAATGCGGAAATTTTGACATTTCCGCGCTCTCCGCGGAACGCGGAAATGCCAAATTATCGCAAATTCCGCGAACGGAACGGAAATTTTGCCCAGGCCTATATAGGACACACATGGGTCACAATTTCTTGCAATACTGTGCGGACAGATCTATTTGGAAGAGTATCATTAAGGCGTAGAGGTCATGCCTCATTTGGAGGTTCCCGGGGAGGGAGTCCCAGGTATGTGTTCCCAGGTGGGGGAACTATGTCCTGCATGCTGGAGTACGGTGGATCTGAAGAATGGTGGCCTGGTCTCGGTTTGATGCACGGAGATGGCACTACGGGTTCTCAGATGACAGTGGTACAAGGTTGGTGTTGGGTTGGGGTTGTGGCCTGCCTCCTGAGTGTGGGTGGGGAGTCTGAAGGTCATCCTACAGCACACAGTGATCCATTGCAGCTATCTCTGCTGGACGGTGATGTGGCTGGGGCACGGGATGTTGCAGCTGAGGTGTGCAGATGCAGCCTGGATGTGGACAAGTGTCCTGGGAGTTTGGATGTGGCTGCCCGTAGAGGGCAGGGCAGTATTTGACACGGATGTTGTCGTGGACCTGTGGGATGGTCCGTCTTTCCTTGGAGTGGATCTATCTGGAGATCATGTGCATAATGCAGAGGGTGTTGCAGTCTGAGGCACAGATGCTGGTGATTACCATGGCAAATGTGAGCAAGCAATCCATGATGCACACCTTCTTGTGTGCATGGACACTGGGTGCTTGTGCGGGGCTTCTGCGGGTGGGACACAAGCAGTTGACCCAGCTGTAAGGGGACAATCCTCAGATGTTGACCTCAGTCCTGTACAAGTCCAGCCTCAGGTGGCTGCTGTTCTGCCATTCATCAATGGATCTCATGCAATCTAGAATATTGGAACTGGCAATGTCTGCATCCTTGGTGAGGGTGAGGAGCACCTGGCTGTCAATGGCATACGAGTTGATGAAGAGGTTGTGTGCGCATGTGATGGTGGAGAGGGGGGTCCTGGACACATTGTAGATTGACACGCTGAGAGATGATACCTGTGCCATGTGCCTCACAAGGACAGCATACTACATGCAGAAGCCTTGAGTCCCACTCCCATGGCCTTGCCGGGGTACAGAGCCGGTGGGGAGTAGGAGGGACATGACCTGGTGGGTGTGACAGGGCCTGGAAGGCGTGGCAGCGCTGTGTAGGCAGTCGGAGTTGCACACTCATCATGCAAAGGTGTTGTGTGCGCGCTTAGTGTATGCCTGAAAGCTGGCGGCAGATGTGTGGATGGACATTGCTTGAAGGGTGGCTGCAACATCAGACTGTCGTGTGATGTGGGTCATGCAAGGACATGAGGCTCGTACAATGTGCACGTTGCATGTGCAGACGGTCCAGCCTTTGGCACCGCGTGGCCGCAACTGTGGCACAGACAAGCTGATGACAGCCAAATGAATGGGTTGATGGAGGAAGGGAGGAAGGGAGGAGCATCTTTGATGTGTGTGTGTTGCCAAATCAGGAAACTTTGTGTGCCCTTGCTGCAGTGGCTGCAACAGCAGGCGGCATGTCCTGGGAACTATGCCACAATTTCCACACAAAGACTAGGATGTCAGAAAGGACAACAGGTGTATGTCAAGGAAGGAGTGCCCGGTTTTCAATGGCACACCCAGAGACAAAGGATGCACAATCCCCAAAGATGACTGACGCCGGATCATGAAACTGAAGGCCAAGCTGCGCACAGGAAACACACCCCAGAAGGTGTTGACGGCCCGTTGTGGGGACCAACATACCAAAACACATACACAGCCATGGACTTCCTGCACAATAGAGAATCAAACACATGTAGAACAGCATGCAGGTTGCTAATCTACACATAGACTCATATGCACAATCCTTGACAACCATGCCAGAGATGGCGCATGCACAGCGGCAAGAGACCTGCATTGACAGAGATGAGGCACCTTGGAGGCTGAGGAACACCTTTATTACTCAGGCTCACACCTATGGAAATGCATCAATATTAACAGACTCACAGGTCTTTTGGATTAACATGTGGGACCTACACTGGACACCCCCTTCGCACCACAGATGCTGTAAATCCATGGGAGTGGCACACAAGTGAAGGGGGTGAGCCAAACATCCCCTGCTGCACACGGAGAGGCTGCAATTCCCCATTGAGCATCTTATGGGGATGTCCCGCAATATGTCCACCTGTAGCCTCCCGTATGTTTCCGAGGGAAGTTGTACACACATTGATGCCTTCATCAAAAACCACAATCCCATAACAGATGACTGTCACGAAGTGTGACTATCAATTCATGTGAGTCATGCTACATGTCATGTACCCCATGGTGAGTCGACATGTATGCATAGTAACAAAACCTGCACAGGAGCAGTGCCCACACATTACAAACAACTACCACACCCAAAAAGCCTTGCTGCAATCCTTACCCAAAGGAGACTTTTCACCATGTCCGTGCATGTAACGCTGATTCAGCACACGTTGCATTACTCATGAGGAATAGCAGGAGCACAACGATGCCACGAGCAGACAGCATGCGCTACTACCTGGGGATGAGAGACACACAAGAAGTCAGGAAAAACATTCATCCGCATGCATGGTCATGTACTCTACATGAATAAGGTTGACACCATGCTAGTTGTCAATTGAGTGTGTCAGCTAAAATGTGTGGAATGACATCCGCACACGAGTGACACATCAGCACACACCTCAAAGTCACTTAGCATACAGTCAGCTGGACACACACATTGCAACACATGCCACACAAGGCTCCAAGCGTGCACACTCAGACCCAGGGACTCACCATTATGAGAAGAAGTTGCATATGAGCTGACTCCGGATGTCCTCCTCCTCCTCCTCCTCCTCACTTGCCTCGTGACCAAGCCCGTCATCCTCCACGGGTGGATGTTCCTACTCATCGGGATCCAGGATGAGTGGCACAGCTTTCTCCACTGCCATGTTGTGCAGCATGCAGCACACGAGGAAGATTTTGCAGACCGTCACCGGTGCATATGGGAGAGACCCGCCGGTCTTGTGGAGGCAACGGAATCGGCTCTTCAGGAGGCCAAATGTCCTCTCAATCACTCGCCTGGTCTGCCCATGGGCGTTGTTGTAACGGTGATCTGCAGCTGTTCTTGGGTTGCGGAGAGGCGTCACCAGCCATGGCATGTTGGGAAAGCCAGAGTCCCCTACATGGAAACATCATGTAAAGAAGTGGGTCAGGAGAGGTCACATACTAAGATACAGCTGAATACTGGACAAACAGTCTACCCACCAACAAGACATGCTCGTTCGTTGTGCAGCTGCAGCATCATTTCTGGCACCCTGCTATGCCTCATTATGTAGGCATCGTGTGCTGACCGTGGAAAACGTGCACACACATGGGAAATCACCATGTTAGCAAGACACACCACAAGGGCATTAATGGAGTGGTCATGTTTACGGTTTCTAAAGGCTACCTCCTGTGCCTGTGGTGGTACCAAAGCCACATGTGTCCCATCAATGGACCCAATTACATGGGGCATCCCTCCCAGGGCATAGAACTCACCCTTGATACCTGTCAACTGCTCACGAGTTGGAAAATGGATGAATTCATCCAGGTGCTCCAACATGGCTTCTAAAACATCATGCAGGACACGGCTGAACATGGTCTGGGACATGCCACCCACATCAGCTATGGTCAATTGAAACGTACCGGTAGCAAAGAAATGTATGGCTGACATCACCTACATCTTGGGGGTCAGCGCAGTGGGATAACTGTGTTGCGGTTGGAGGTGTGGGGCTAGCCTGTGTGTCAGGTCCACAATTAACTGTTGGTGGAATCTGTAGCGGCGTATGCAGTCACGTTCCCTCATGGCAGCCAAGTCTGGCATTGGTCGGGGGAGAGGCAGTGCCCTGCAGAAATGAGGAAGGAATAACCAAGATTGAGTACATAACTACACCAATGTCAATGAACTGAGCACATGTTCAACAGCTAATACACATATGCTACATACAGATTCTGGCCTGAGCAATACATCCTGCACACGTATGCCAGCAAGGTGATACTCCTACCAAGAGCCAGCTACAAACGTGGATTGTGAAGGTCTACATGACATGCCATGAAAGTAGCTGTGGGCCAGTGTGAGTGAACAGCCAGACACATTACAGGAGTGACATACATCCACATATGTGCATTTGAAGGATGTTATCTCATACAGACAGCTGCCGGCAAGCTAGACGCACAGGTCACATGTCATGGAAAAAGGACAGACTACACACCTTGCCATGAAGGGGTACATGTCAAAAATGATCACACAGACATTGAGACTACACAGATATGTCCTAAGCTCGCAAGTCCCTGTTCGATGCATACAGACACATGTTACGTGTTATTCCACATGTGTCCTGGTGTGCGTAATAGTGTGACATGGGCATCTACACACAGACACATGTTGGATGCAGCTACAACAGATGCCATTGACGGAACACCAACAGCAAGATCATGGGAACACATGACACACACATGACATAGTCACATCGGGGCACGCTGGTAGTGAGATGTCAGGTGTCATCATCCATGTACCTGGCATCAGGGGACAGTTGCAGGTGTTGGTGACTGTGCCATGCCAGTGATGCAGTGCTTGACAAGTTTGAACTACATGCACACATGTAAAAGGTGTGAAGGGGAAGTGCGCCACATAGTGCCCCATCACACATGACATGTGTACACAGGTCATCACACAACTATTGGGTTAAAACATGAGGAGACATGTGCCACTTCACTGCCTGACACACCTAGGCCCTACACATGAAAGACTGCACTGACAATGACTTGATGTCCATCCTTGTGCGAGTCAGACACCTCCATTCCTTTCCTGTGCGCCTCCTATCACCAGGGTAAGCTGTGAAACGCACCGTACACACGCTCTGAGAGCGTGGGTACGGTCGTATCACTATATGGGGTTTGGGTAGGAGTACGCGTGTGTGTACGGACCGTACACACGTACGTGTACACACTGGTCCTATCCCTATGGTAGTGTCGCCGTAGGCGTATGCCATAGAGATACGGCTCGTACATGCGTGTGTAGGGCCCGTAGCACTATGGTAGTGTTGGCATAGGCGTACGCTACAGTGCTACGGGCCGTACCCGCGTGTGTACGGACCGTAGCACTATGGCGTATGCCTACGGCAACACTACCATAGTGCTAAGGGCCGTACACACGCGTGTATGGCCCATAGCACTATGGCGTACGCCTACGGCAACACTACCATAGTGCTACGGTCCGTCAATGCAGGGAGCGAAGTCCGATAATACGGCAGCTACAATCGCAGTCCTGTCTTCACCCACTTGGTAATTGCCGGAAATTCGGACCGCGCTCCCCGCATTGACGGACCGCTGCCAATATTCTACAACTCTGCGTACCTTCGCTGACAACTACCAGCCTCCCTGATGATTCTGTCCAATAACGGCCTCAACCGCCTCTAATTACCGTTACGGAATTATCCCCACTCATTGTAACGAGCACGCCACAGGTTCACTGCTTCCTGCGGCTATTCAGGTTACACTGTACAGGCATAATCAATGTTGTCCTGATGATGATCCTAATATTTCTTTTACAGGATCGAAACGCCGTCGACACTTGTAAACACCCTATATGTTCTTAGTAATACTAAGTGTGATACCCTGGAGGGGGGGGCAGAAAGACTGTGATAATTGGGGGGTGGGGTGGCGGCATGGGCCAGCCCGTTTTGGGAAGCCCCCACCCCTATTTTTTTTTTTTACCATTCCCTGGTGTCTAGTGGTCTTTTTGCCCCCCCGGGGGGGGGCAGATTGGGGGCCAATGTCCCATCTGCCCCCCAGGGGGGGCAGAAAGGCTGTAATGGTGGCGGGTGGGTGGGGGCATTGACGTGCACCCTAAAAAAACGGAAAATAAATCCCTGGTGTATAGTTGGCTTTCTGCCCCCCCCCCGAAGGGGCAGATTAGGGGCCAATGCCCCATCTGCCCCCCGGGGAGGGCAGAAAGACTGTGATAATTTGGGGGTGGGGTGGGAACATGGGCCTGCCCGTTTTGGGCAGCACTCACCCCTATTTTTATTGTCAAAAAAATTCCCTGGTGTCTAGTAGGCTTTTTGCCCCCATCTGCCCCCCAGGGGGGGCAAAAAGACTAAATGTGCCCAAAATTATTTGGGGGGAGCAAAGGCCCTTGCCCAAGGGGCCGCTCTCCCCTCCCTGGTGTCTAGTGGGTGGATCCCTGCTTGGGGAACGCCCTCCTGTGGCGATCCCCTTTCCAACGATACCTCTCCCGTCTTTCTACGTGCTCAGGGGGCTGAGATAGCCCCCTGAGCACGTACAAAGTGAAACCTGAAATGAGCCTCTTGGCTCATTTCAGTTTCACTTTCACTGTAATGACGTCGGCGCGACGTGCGCGCCGATCGTCATTACAGTGAAAGGCGGGGGGGCCTTGGGAGCTGGGGAAGCTCTTCCCCAGCTCCCGAGGCTATTTTGGTTTAAAGGGAATCCCTCTGGTGCCCACACCAGAGGGATTCCCTAGGGAATGCCTCATGATGAGCTGGACTCGTCATGGGCACAGCGCGGCTGTGCTCCATGACGAGTCCAGCTCGTCATGGGCATACAAGGGGTTAATGAAGCCACCATCATTGTTCTCCCAAAACCAAATGAAAACTTATAATCAGGATTGCAAAATATGCACCAAAATCTTAGCAAACAGGTTATCATCTATACTCTCCTCACTTATCCAACCTTAACAGACACGATTTGTAAAAGGCAGACTGTCAGCTCATAACACTCATTTATTATGTTCTCCCTTTTGCTAAGGATCTCAAATATCCTGTAGGCCTGCTGGCTTGAGATGCGGAGAAAGAATTGAATAGATTAAATTGGAAACTTTTATTTAAAACACTAGAAACTTTTCATTTTGCCCCCCCCCCGTTTTTGAAAATGCTTAAAGCAATATACCCAGCTCCTTCTGCTCCCATTTACATAAATGGTACCCTTTTTACTCCATTCAATCTACATAGAGGTCCCTGTGCTGCCCACTATACCCTTTATTATTTTCATTGCCAATGAACTTCTCGTATGTGCTTTCCACATTAATGGACAATATACTAATTTTGTTTTTAAAATTACTATGATAAATATTTCTGCATATGCAGATGATGTTTTATTATATGTAAATGATCCTATTACTTCTCTACCTATTATTCTTGATATGCAGACATCGCTAGTTATTCTTTTAATATCAATAAAATTGAATTATTTCCATAAATATTTTATGTAATTCTACAACTATAGCAAATACCAAAATATTGTGGCCACCAATGACACTAAAGTATTTGAGAATTACTTTTGCTGACTCCATTAAAAACACAATTGAAATCAATTGCACAAAAATGCTAACCACGAACGAGAAACTCGATAAATGGTCAACCCTGCTTTTTTTTTAAGCAATTAAAATGACTATGCACCACAAATTCTTTACATTTTGTCTATGCTACTCTTCGGTGTCCCTTCTACTTTCTTTAACAAATTATATAACCTACTTATTCAGTTTATTTGGAACAACAAATCTGCTCACCTTAGTCTTAAAACTTTACTAATTCCCAAAAGTGAAGGAAGAGTTGGCCTACCTGATTTCAAGAAATACCACGTATCTTTTCATGTTGCACAATGATAAGTATGATTCCAAAATATTTATCCTTCAAACTCCCTCAAATGGCTTACATTAGGGAAAACAGTAATAAAGCCCTATCCCCTGCTTGCTCTTTTGACCATGACTAAGAGCAAATTCGGTAAATTTTCACCCACCATTGCCCTTTCCTCTTTTGATGAAAAATGTCCTATTAACATTAAATCATCTAAAAAAGTTTCCCTTTGGTTTAACCCTGAACTCAAATTGAATAAGCATATTTCTTTCTGACTCTCATAGATTAATGCTGGTATTTTTTATATCACTGATATTTGTCAAGCAAGTATATTCTCTTCATTTGGTGAATTAAGCTCCAAGTACCATTTTCTTCAATATGAATTTCCTAAATATGAATTACTCTGTAATACCATCCTTAATACATATTGTGATTTGTTACCTTCTACTAAGTTATTTAACATTGAGTTCTATCTAGGCCTGTTTAGCCAAACATAAAAAATAGATTTTAAAGTGTATAAAAAGCTTGCTATTCACCCTTCCCCTTTTATGGCTCTAAATCAAAAATCTTCCTCAAACATAAATAAACAATCCTCAAATGTACAATAGAAATCTATTTTAGATCTATTATCACTAGTTATCTCCCAGCCAAACTTATAAAAACTAATATTTATGAACTATACCAATGTTTCTGGTCCCCAGTTAAATTATTTAAAGTTAAAGTCTTATATTCACCGAACTGTTGGCATTGTAAAACTACTACTAGCGATTTGCAGCATATATTATATCATTGTCCTATCATTTTAAAATTTTGGTCTGAAGTTTGCAAAATTATTATCCAGCTATTTAAAATCCAAGTACCTTCATTTTTTGCTATAATAATATACAATTCTTATTCTTTTGAAACTGTATTCTCTCCTAATGATTGTAATTTTTTTGATTTATTTATTTCCACTGTGATTAAATCCATTATTTTAAATGTGAAAGATGCACAATTGTTATTGGTTAATACTTAGTGGGGAATGGATTATTTTCCTGAGACTAGGAAAATCCTCAGTAATACATCCTCGTAAAGACTGCTCTGTTATTAGGCCCAATATGAGGTGTACTTTGGACTCACATATTAATACATGTAACTCATTGTAAAATGCATACTATTTCATTTTCTCTCATACTTCTTACTGCAGCTCTCCTTCGTTTTCATTCCTTTGTTTCTGTCTAATTACTAATATGGGTCACTAAACGATGTCAGTTGATTTTCACATATTTCTCATGTAATGGCTCTCATATCTCCTTCCTTACAGTTACGGTGATAGTTTTTGTACTGCGCTCAATGGGGGATATTCTCAAGAACGCGTGATAAGTATCGCAAAATTAGCTTAACGCAACTTTGCACCTCGCAGTCTATCATGGGAAAATAACGCCGTGTCAACGGTGTATTCTCAACACGGCGGTACCATGCGATAGTCTCACGCTAACGTGTCAAATGACCACGATAAAATTACCGTGACGGCAAAAAAACGCAAAACACAAAGACGAAAAAAGTTGCAATGTGGCCAACCGCGATAGAAAAATCTGCAATAACCAGCAACAGACCTGCAATTCCCACGTGTCATGCGGAAAAATGCACTATAAAAGCACCGAAAAACACAAACAAAACAATCCAAATGGCATAGCACCATGGAGGAAGCCGGAGCAAGTACAGAGGGCGACCAGAAACCCACAAGCTCCCAGGAGGACCAGCCTGGGACCTCGGGCTCACGGAAGGGCAAGGAGAAGAATACGAGGAAGACGAGGTTCAGTCCGCAGGAAAACAGGATCATCATCACAGAGGTGATAGATCACCACCAACAACTGTTCGTCACCTCCATCATGTCATTGAAAAATAAAAATGCATTATTGCAGGCCATCCTGGACAAGGTGAATGCAGTTGGAGTGAGGAAGAGGACAATTGGAGAGGTCAAGAGGCACTGAAATGATGCGAATCGCAAAACCAAGAAGAAACTCGCTGACAACCATCAGGCTGCAATGTCATGTCCATAATCGATCAAGTTTGAAAGAATGGATGAATGTAAGGACATTGATTGCACAAAAAGGTACGCCCTGGGAAATGAAAGCAATGTGCATGTGTGACCGTGACACACATAGGCAGCGAGATGACTGGGAATGTGTGCACTAGCCGTGGCCTCATTGCTCTGAAACAACAATCGCGCAATTTTGCAACTTTGCCCCACGCAATGTTGGAAATAGGGCTGTGTATGAAATGTCAAATTCGTTGGCAGACCTAAAGTAGTGTCCCCATCATATTTGACAACAGAACATCTCTTCGCATACCTACTCACACTTAACTGGGCGGACACAGCCTGTAGTGATTGATCACATTGATCCACATGGCAAGAAGTTGGACACCATACTCACATTGCTGATGACACCAAAGAGCACAGGCTATCAGCAACTATCCCAACCACAGTGTCGGGCTCACAGAGGTAGAGCTGGCAATAGGGACTCACCTCTAAGTGAAATGCGTCTGTCAGTCCCTCACTGTGAACCGACAATGCTCATTGAGGTACACGATTTGCCATTCTAATCAACACTCATCACAGTTGAACCCTAGTGAAGTCGTGTATACTTAATTAGCATGTGCGTGTCAGTACGGGCAAGACAAGGGCCAAAACATGCAGACCAATGCATCAGACGCTAACAGGCAGCATTCGGTCACGGTACAGTTCAATGTGACAGGCGTTGTGCATGTGCCCGGGATGTTCTGCCATTGCGTTGGTGTCTCTCGTAGAACCGGCACTCTTCTGACCTGCGGCAGTTATGTGGATGATATGCCACATCTCGGAGTAATGAGTCGTATGTGTGTGCAACGTTTGGACGTATGAGTTGTTGTTTACATAAGTGTCAAGGGCATTCCATGCAAGAGTACCTCGGGCAAGGACTTCTTTTCTGTGTGTGAGGTGTGGAAACGTTGCTCTTTCATTGGCACTGTGCGTAGTGTGGGAGTCATCATGATCTGCTATGGTATCGCTCTAAGGGGTGCCTGTTGCATGCAAGACCAAGGTCAGAGGTGCAGATGTCCTTCCACCTTATGTATTGAGACAAAGGTGCTTTCATCCCTAATGTTAGTCTGACTACTGCTTGCATTCTGGAAATGTGATGTGAATTCCGTGAAGCGAATGAGGCTAGGACTTAGGCTTATGGTGCACCAATAGCGATACACACACAACAGTTGGCATGTATGAGCCAAGAGCCCGAGCGGTCTTGCGCTCTTTGTACAATCTCTTTGTGCGCGGCTGCCCATCAGGTGCATGCAACATTACAACATTGTCGATTGCAGGTCGTGTGGTGCCGAAACTGCGACAGAGACACATGCATCTGTTGGTTTCCTGTCCAGCCCAGAAATGAATCATGCCCAGAGCCCAGGGATAAAAATTCACACCCCTACGCTGGCCTGGCATACGCCGACCCAGCCCAATCAGCTTACGTATAAAGGGGGGATGACGTCGTTATGTGTCCCAGTTCATCCCTCACTGCCGGAGGTCACATGGCTGCGTCCGCCTGGCACATCATGAGACTCAATCATAAAGGGTCCATGACTTTCGTTGCACAGACTTGGTGGCACCGGATTCACTGCGGTCGGCACGGGCCTACCGCCATGGGATGGTGACTTTCGGTGCACTGAGGTAGGGGCACCTTAAGTGCTGAGTGGGTGTGCAGCCTGCCATGATGCGCCGTCCTGGCTGTCCGGACTGGTAAGGATTTGTGTGAGCCCTGCTGGACCGTAGTGTAGGCCTGAGCCAGCGGGTTCACAGAGTTAGTGGCACCTAAAGAGCTGGGTGGGTGTGCAGCCTGCGATGATGCCGTGTGCACTGATATGATCTTTGCCATTGCGAAATCAAGACCCAGAATCACGTGTGTGACCTTGTGGCCCACGATGCGGGGCTGCATGATGTGGAGACTGCAAAGGTCACGGGCCCCGGGCTTGGAGCTTGCACCGGCACGTGGTGGGCCGCTTGGAGACACGCCACTGGTGGAAGGTGAGCAGTGAGGTCTGGGTGCGCAGGGGTGGGCAATCACAGCTGGGCGGTGGAAGGGGCTGGGGTGCAGCAGCCTGTGTGCGCAGGGGTGGGCAAGCGATGATGGCGTGTGCAATGGTATGATCTCTGCCATGCATAAATCTGGACTCTGTTTCAGATAAGGGACCTGGTGGACTGCAGTGTATACCGGCACGTGGTTGGAGACACACCGGCGGCAGCAGGTGAGCAGTGAGGCCTGGGTCCGCAGTGTCGGCACTCTCTCACCCTCTCCCTCTCCCCCTTTCCCTGTCTCTCTCTTTCTCTCTCTCTTTTTCTCTCTTTCTCTCTTTCTCTCTCTCTTTCTCTCTCTTTCTCTATCTCTTTCTCTCTCTTCCTTCCACTCTTTCTCTCTCTCCCTTTCTTGATCTCTCTCTTTCTCTCTCTCTGTCCCTTGATGAGTGCATGACACACCTTCCTAACTTGAACTTTATCTTGCAGGCTGTGACTTACAGATTGTCCAGAGAAGACCCGCCATGACTCTTCCAAATAGTTGTACTGAATTTAATTTAAAAAAAAAATGTCTTTGAGAATTCAAAGATTAATAAATGAGTCTCCTTTTTCTGACCACACATGAATGTTAATTGTTGTAATCGTGCGACATAAGGTGAATTGTTTTGTTCATGCTTTCATAAAGTTGATGTACATTATCTTTGTCCGGGGGTGGGGGGTCCTGGGGGTGGTGGCGGTGGGTGTTGTGGCCATCTTGGGGCTCCGAGATGCATGATCAGTGGCTCCATAGCATTAGTTGTTCTTCAGGGGCTGGCTGGGCTGGGCTCCCTTTTATGGTGCAGGTTGTCGTCCGACTTAACAACAGGTAAGAGCAGGTGTGAAATCCCTGCTGCTAACGCGCATTATTGCATCTTTTGGGATCTTAGCGTCGATCTGGTTGGTCGTTGGGAATACTGCGAAGTGGTGTTGTCGCGTTTTTTTGCACGGGAATGCCTACTCTGCATATCATTGACGTTAGTTGTCGGGGTCATTTGTGGCGATGTATCGCAGGAAAACTGGTGATATCGGCTGTTGGCACCAGCTTGTGAATGGGGCGATACATTTATCGCCACTTTGTCTGTGATAAAGTGCTGTAACTCGGCGATAAGTCCTTGAGAATATGCCCCAATGTGTATTATATTTAAAATTAATGAATATTTCTGAACTTTAAAAAAAGTATTGGTTGATGTGTGTATGCATCAATAATATAACAATTAGGTCTGTGACATCATAAGTGACCTTTGTAATGATCAAGCTTCTCAACCATGTGCTTACTGATGATGTAGCTCTCAAACAAGGCTGACATTGTGCACAGCTGCCACAGTCAACAACAACCAAAGACCGGCACAACAATCACTGGGCCTCAGTAGGACCATTCTTTCCATTCTTCAGTTTATGCTTTCACTCACAGTACTGATGCAGAAGTTGGATCTTCTGGGCAATGATCCGATCATACTCCAAACTCCCTCCCGATCTTTAGAGTAGAGGCAGGAGAGCAGTTCACAGTGTTCTCCTTTGGTGGATGATATTGATCCCATCCTTGTTGCCAGTATAGAAACTCAAAGCATACACATATATTGAAATGTATTTCCAGTTCAAGACCAACAGTGTAGGTCCTGTATTATATGGAGACCATCAGCAATTACCTTGATCAGACCATTCCATCATAGTCAACCTTGAACAAAGCCTATTAACCCAGTCTACCAGAATTAGAACTTATGACGTATGGTAACTGGGATCGAACAAACAGTCTTCTGATTATACTCTAATAGGACTTGTTTTGTCTAAGCACTGGTGCAACGCAATTGGCACTCATTTAATCTTTAGTGCAAATTGTGACATCTCTGATACATCTCTGATTTTCTCACATGCATTTAACACAGGTTTGACCTTGAGATGATTCAACCAAGTTAAATGTTAAAAACTGAATATAAAATACCAATTGCTAAATCTGTTTGTATATACTATTTCTCATTAATTAACATTGATTTAATAATCAGGTCAAAAGCCTCACCTGATATCCAGCTCAAATTTGCAGTCTAGCTTTCATGTACTTGTCAGAACTACATGAATAAAGCATCCTATCACCTGTATATAATAAGTTCATTTGATATCAAGCTCCTTGTTGCTGGTGCACTTTGAAGAATCTTTCAAAAATTATTGTGAAAAAGCATAACCAGGAGACACACGTGCACTCATATACAGTGATTGAAAACCTGCACACTACAAGCACTAAACAGGTGTTGGACTTGGCCCTTCTGGCAGGTTCACCCCTGAACTTTTTGCTTTTTATTGGTGACTTGGTGTGGTGATTTTTGGTTTCTGCGCACTTTTCCTGTGTCCCAGGGTAAAGTGCGTGCGCGCTCTGAGTGCATGTGATGAGATAGGCCTGCCCTCCCATAGGAATACATGGGGAATGTATGTGTCCCTAGGAGTTCCTGATGCGTGGGGTGTGCAAGCCCGAGTTTGGTATGTGCAGACTCGTGTGATTGAATGCTGCGCGATGATGTGTGCGGCGTGCATGTACCTAGTGTGGAAGTGCCACTTCTAGAAGTGGGCACTTCGATGTGCAGTGTAAAATGTGTGCCTTGTCGCATGATTGGCTGGTTGAGGTCATGTGACGGGCTAGGGATTCCCCAGAGTCAGGATGAGTCACCCAGTGGTGAATGGGGAGATCAGCAGCTAGATGGGTGGGAGGAGTACACCTGGGTCCTGAATAGGGCAGGGCTTTCCCCACACAATGCTGGCTCCGCCCCCTGTGGTGCGACTGACGACCCTAGCCCTGTCAGTGAATAGAGTGAGGGGCTGAGCACATCAAGGGTGCTCCCCAACCAGCTGCGACTGGTTTTCCCCCTCACCCTGAACCCAGAACAAAGGGATTTGGTGTATAAAAGAGGGGCTGTGACCCCATGAAAATGTTCTCGTTCTGTACTTGAATCTGCCAGGGGCGTGCTGCTGCTGGGGCCCAGGGGAAGGCTTGCCTCCCTGGGCCCTGCCCAGCCCCTGGATGCCCTGGACGCTGGAGGACTTCTGGGACCATTCTTTGCCATTGCCCCATACTTTCCAAAGACCTCTTTGCTGGAAGCTTTTTGCTCCATTTCTTTATGCCTCCAGGACTTTATTGACCTAGCGCCTGGTAAGCGCTATCTTTTCCCCCAGGAAGGAGGAACATGTGGGCCTTGGCAGCGCTGGGCTGCGATCTCCGCTGAGGGAATCCCAACGTAGGGATTCCCCCGTAATGCTGGTCTCGCGGGTGCCCACCCCGCTGCCTTTGCGTTAATTTTATGCAGGTGCCCACCCTGCGTCTTCGTTTCCGTATTATAACTAAGCGGGTGCCCACCCCGCGTCATGGTCGCCTATTTTGATATTTGAATAAGCGGGTGCCCACCCCGCTGTACGATGTCCTAACCGAGGGAGCCTACCCCTCTGTGCTGCCAAAGTTTGCCGCTGCCGCCCGCAGCCCGCCTGGTTGTGGGCGGGGCCGCGGGACGGAAGCAGAAGTGCCGCCATTTTCCCCGGAGCCTCGCAGGCTCCACCAGTGAAGTCCCGGTCCCGAGATGGGGGACCGGGCGAAGACCGGCGCATCCAGGGACGGGGCTCTCATGAGGTGAGAGAGCCCCGCCAGTACAGAGAAGTCCCGGTCCCAGAAGAGGGACCGGGCGAGGAGAGAGCCCCGCATGTAAGGCGCCGCTCCGGAGTCCCCGGAGACCGATTCCTGCCTCCGCCTCCCCCAGCCGGTGAGTGTGCGAGAGAGTCCGGGTGGGGGGGAGGCAGTGTCAGAGCGGCCCCGTCTGGCAGCGGGCCGCTCCACCGAGGCAGGCATGTTTGTTGGAGCGCCCCTTCGCTCCTACGATTACGGGGGCATGGTTGTTTTTCTGTTTGGTGCCTGGTGAAGGCACAGTACCGGTGATGTTTAGAGCGGCCCCGGATGGCAGCGGGCCGCTCCAACGACGGGCATGATGATTTACAGAGCCTACAAGGCTCCAACGCTGGGTGCCAGTTCCTCGTGTGGGGACATGTTCATTTCAGAGCCCTGAGTGGCTCCAGCACATGTGCCAGTTGTTCTCTGAGCCAGATGGCTCCAACATTTGGCCCCCCCCTCAGTTCCCTAAGAGCCAGAGAGGCTCCCACCCAGCCTCGTTTGCCCAGAGAGCGAGGGCGCTCCACGGTACTTTGGGGCAAGGTCCACTTCTATGTTGGCGCATAGTGATTTCAGGAGCCCGTGCGCTCCATGGGGGACATGTTGTTTCTAGAGCCTGGGTGGCTCCCACGTTTGGACAGTATTTCAAGAGCCTAGAGGGTTCCAAGGATTGGCGCAGGTTGTTCAGTGGGTTCTGAAGGGCTAATGAGGGATGTATGACGTTACAACGCACACTTTTACAACGCATGCACTTACAACGCATTTTTTACAACGCATAATCCATTACAACGCATGACATTACAACGCATGACACTACAACGCATTTTTAAAAAATACCTTTACAACGCATTACCATTACAACGCATACTACCTTTACAACGCATACCATTACAACGCATAATATTAAATTACATTTAAGGTAAGTATTAGATAGTATAGGGGTAAAAATTACTATTCTAACTCCAGGGGGTGCAACAGTAGGGTAAGTGTTGGATAGTGTAGGGGTAAAAATTACTATTCTAACTCCAGGGGGTGCAACAGTAGGGTAAGTGTTGGATAGTGTAGGGGTAAAAATTACTATTCTAACTCCAGGGGGTGCAACAGTAGGGTAAGTGTTGGATAGTATAGGGGTAAAAATTACTATTCTAACTCCAGGGGGTGCAACAGTAGGGTAAGTGTTGGATAGTATAGGGGTAAAAATTACTATTCTAACTCCAGGGGGTGCAACAGTAGGGTAAGTGTTGGATAGTATAGGGGTAAAAATTACTATTCTAACTCCAGGGGGTGCATCAGTAGGGTAAGTGTTGGATAGTATAGGGGTAAAAATTACTATTCTAACTCCAGGGGGTGCAACAGTAGGGTAAGTGTTGGATAGTATAGGGGTAAAAATTACTATTCTAACTCCAGGGGGTGCATCAGTAGGGTAAGTGTTGGATAGTATAGGGGTAAAAATTACTATTCTAACTCCAGGGGGTGCATCAGTAGGGTAAGTGTTGGATAGTATAGGGGTAAAAATTACTATTCTAACTCCAGGGGGTGCATCAGTAGGGTAAGTGTTGGATAGTATAGGGGTAAAAATTACTATTCTAACTCCAGGGGGTGCATCAGTAGGGTAAGTGTTGGATAGTATAGGGGTAAAAATTACTATTCTAACTCCAGGGGGTGCATCAGTAGGGTAAGTGTTGGATAGTATAGGGGTAAAAATTACTATTCTAACTCCAGGGGGTGCATCAGTAGGGTAAGTGTTGGATAGTATAGGGGTAAAAATTACTATTCTAACTCCAGGGGGTGCATCAGTAGGGTAAGTGTTGGATAGTATAGTGTAATATTATGCGTTGTAATGGTATGCGTTGTAATGGTAGTATGCGTTGTAATGGAATGCGTTGTAAAGGTAGTTTTTAAAAATGCGTTGTAGTGTCATGCGTTGTAATGTCATGCGTTGTAATGGATTATGCGTTGTAAAAAATGCGTTGTAATGGTAGTGCGTTGTAAAAGTTGCGTTGTAAAGGTTGTTCCCCCTAATGAGAGCCCCCCTACGCCTATTTGCCTCCCCCAGCTGCGCAGCACTTAGTGCCAGCTGCAGCGTGTAGGCCCTGTGCTTGTCCCCAGCTGCCCAGCAAGTAGTGGGCAGCTGCTACGTTTAGGTTCTGGCGCGACCTGGACTCTGATGTGATTTTGGTGGTAGGAAATGTACTGTGTAGTATGTTTTGCGCCCCCTTTATTCATGCTTTTGGTGCTAGGAAATGTACTGTGTATAGCATGTTTTGCGCACCTTGTATTTTATACCTCTAGATAGGATTTCTGCCTAGGAGGTTGTTTTACCTGTTTAGGTTTCTGTTAGGGAGATTGTACTTCCCTGTGCGATGTGCACCCTAGTATAGCTATACTTAGGTGGTTAGGTCTAATGCGTTAGACTAATGAGAATTGCATAATGTGATTTATGCCCCTGTGATAGATGCAGGATAGGTTTTATACCTGATGCTAGTGTGATGACGCTGAGGTCATTATTGCGCCAGTAGTTACTGGTTGTGCTCTACAGTGATAATTTGTGCTACAGTTAGTATATGTTCTACATTTACTATTGGTGATTTGTGCTAAGTTCTAAAAGTGCTAATTCCTGACAGTGGTCCATGTGGCCCTGTCCCCTGTACATATAATCCCTTGTAAATTCTGCCCGTGCCTGTTGGCACATTGTAAAGTGTGTGTTTTTATCTAATGTGTTTTGGTATAATACAAAGGCTATTTTTATATAATACCTTGTGTGGAGTTTCCTTTGTGGTGGGCCTTGGGTGTTGTTGCTGGGTGCGCGCGCAAACGCTTTACACATTGCCTCAGAGATAAGCCTGACTGCTCGTGCCAAGCTACCAAGGGGGTGAGCAGGGGTTATCTTTGGCGTGTAACTCCCCAGCCCTGACTAGAGTGGTGGTTTCTGCCTGGCTTTGGCGCAAGCCTCAGCCAACCAGAAATCCCATTTCTAACAACAGGTTTATCAGTTTTAGTGCATCTGTGAATTGGCTGGTGTAAATTTTAATTATTTCCTTGCCTTCTTGCCATCCTTACTTATGAGGTGAGGCCGAGGTCTGAGACAAAAAAGTCCAGTTGAAAAGCTTATAATGCAGTCTCCATAAACCCTGCGTGCCAACATTGATGGTGGCATTATGAGCATCCTCCTTTTTTGTCTGTTTCAAGATGGGGGCTCAAACCTACCCCTGTCAGAAACCTTCCTGTGGGGTTTTGGGTTGTACAGGGATAATTCATGATATTCTGTGCCAGGGAGGATGTATGAAGATGTCCCCTGCTGACTCAACAACAGACATTATGATCTATAACTTTGCTCCCTTTTGATATTTTCTTCATTTTTCGGATTGCAGTGGTGTACACAGGGATTAGGTCGTTCAGGGGATGTTGGTGGCCTTCAGAAATGCAGGCTTTTATCCTCTCGTATGCTAGTGGGTTATAAAACATGGCAATTCAATGCATCCACCTCTTTTTTTTCTTCTACATGAAATGCATAGCAAATTAAATCATTAACGTGTTTTAGTACACTCAATATAGAGATCTTGTGTGAGTAAAAGGATTTTACTTTTGAATTCTTAAAGATCATTATTTATTCAATAAACATTAGTCTTTTAAGAATGCAGGGTTAGCAATTAATATAATCTAATGGTTGGTATTTCAATATAAGGAAAACATACAATATTTGTAAAAAGTAAATTTAAAATGTAAATAATACAGCAAGATTGTTCCATAAAGTAATTTCCCTAATCTTAATTATATCAGGTTGGAAAAGTATTTAGTGTCCGTTCAGATACCCAACTAAGAGCCTCATTACAATGAGGCCTGGAAAACCTCTGACCACAGGTCGGAGGCTTGCAAGCCTCATTGCGGTTTCAATTCTGCCTCGATCAATCAAGGAGCCCGTCGGCCAGTCGGAGACCGGCCCGTAATCCCTATAGATGGCGTTTCCACTTTAGGTATTACAATGCTCGGTTTCCGACAGGCTTTCCATGCCGGGCTTTCTGGCATGGAAAGCCTGTTGGTAAGTGAGTTTGGGGCCCCTAGCAAGGCCTTGCGGCCTCTGTTTGGGGCCTATGGTGCCCTGCTGTTAATCCCTGCACCAGGCATAGAGAAATGGCAGTACGGTTGCATTGTAATTGCAGTGTCGGGACTGCTGACCGGAAGGCGGTCAGTCTGGAGACCATGATGGTGTCAGTCGGAGACAACTCTGACAGACATTGGAATTGAGATTCGGTAACAGGTTACGGAATCGCAATTTGGGTTTGATACTTGTGAAAAGCCTTTTTGTGTTCACAAACGGCCTAATTCTGTGAATCAGCCCATTTGTGACCTCAAAAAGACTTCATACATGTGGGCCAAAATCTCAAGGAACACAGAGATGAGTCTCCAGAAAATGTGAGTAGGATAAGCCACCCTCTACTCTATGAACATGCATTAATATAAACACAGAATTTTCTAGAGGGTAACGTTTATTTTTCCTCTTTGACATTGTCCAATCGTTTTTCAGTAAACCCTCTGAAATAGGTAAACTCCCCATCTTCTCACATCTGCACAATGGACTGAAGACACTAGTCCTTGAAAAGATACATTGTCCACATTTTGTGCTTCCGGACAGTTTTTCCCATGAATCATCCTTCCTGTTGTCTCCTCTCCATCCAGTGAGATCCTAACTATCAGTTGTCTAATACAAAACAAATGCCTATTCACTAACTAACAGATGACTGCTCGAAAATTCAAAAATCTGTAGCATAAACGAAAAACATTTAGTGCAAACAGGCCTTTAAGTGTTGTGAAATTTCGGTTAATATGGTATCTACAGTTCAGCTAGCTTAAATTAGCACAATATTATTTCATATATGTATGCTTACATTGTCTAGGTATGATTACCTACCAAAATTTGCATTAAAATATACGTTTTACTTTAACATAGACATTTGCACTTTTCGGTTAAATGTGGTTATTTTGTAATATGAAGAAATTTGCTCTGTCACTGGCTTCTGTTTCCTTCTGGTTTCTCAGTGCTTGCTGAATGGTCACTGGCTCGGCCATTGTGCATCTTTAGGCTTTCTTTCCACTCATTCTGTGAGGGTGCAAGAACTCTGAAAGATGTAGCAACCTATTGAATGCATTCTGATATGTACCTATTTACCTGAGGGTTGGGGCAGACGACTTCATCTTTGGGGAGCACACCATCTTTGGCAAGGAGTTTCAGAGGTTCCTATGATGAGTAAATGGTTGCTTATTTCAATCAAGCCAGAGAAACAACTAAATAGAGAACAGTCTACTTCTGGCATCTACTGGTATTGAATCCCAGCAGGTTCACTCATCCTTTCGTCCTGATGGCAATGATGAAATCAGCACTAGAACATTTAGATAACAAATAGGACCTACTGGTTTTTTTGTTGTTTGTTTTTTAAACAGTGTTCATTTGCTTCTGCTGGCTGTGGAACTCCAGTGGGGGATCAAGGTCCTTTTTATGTCTTGAATTCTCAGCTTTTCAACTAGACATTTCTGTCTGGTAGTTAGGACTCAGCTCACAAGGGGGCATATCAACAACAACCGGCGATAATTATCGCTAAGCGCACTTAGCGCTAGGATAATTATCGCCGGCTGGCGCCGATTTTTATCGCTGAGATAGCGTGCTATTAGCAACGCTTATCTCAATAGCGATAAAAATCCTGACGCTAAGGGGCTAACGTGAGATTATCGCTGGAAACCCAGCGATAATCTCACGTTAGCTTGTTGATAGGGACAGACAAACTTAGCCATGATATCCTCCTTCCATAGGATATCATGGCTAAGTCAGAAAAATACCAGACGTAAAAAAGCAGCGTTAACCGCAATTTGCATGTTAGCACCCTGTTGTTGATAGGGCGCTAGTTTTATCTCTGCTTTTTTGGCTTTTAAAGCCAAAAAAGCAGAGATAAAGTATTTGTTAATATGCCCCAAGGATTGTGATGTGGAAGAGTCAGTCTAAGCGCAATGGAGATTACTTTTAAGTAATCAGTTATTTGTAGTGGAAAATACCCAGATTTGCATTTTTGTGGGTGCCATGTTTGTTGTGACACTAAACACCTTATAGATAATATGTTCATTAGCTCAATATTGTGAGGTATCCTGTGATAACTAGCGCTCCACCTCAATGTAATATTTGGGTGTGTCGGTGAAGCAGAACACTGCAAGAGATTAAGTGGAGTCAGCTGTAACTCGTCCAGTGATTAGTAAAACCCGAGAGGTCTTAAGGAGCATAAAAACACATGGTTTCGTTGTCCCCGGAATATTTCACTTCCCTACGACATGAGGACGGCAATTGAAAGTTGGAGAGGTGTCTTTTGGCGTCTGAGGCCTTGATGATATACATTTTCAGCAGCAAACATCTTATAATCAAATTTCCTACGTTGCATAGCTTGTTTTAGTGATTCCATTTCACGCTGTATTGGTTCCGTGTCCCATAGATCACCGGAAAGGAAACAGTGCATGGGGGCTGCAATTGAGCTGTCACCGGATGAGAGACTGTGTCTAACATTAGGAAATCCGTGTCACTGTGGAATTCAAAACAGGAGCCCTGCGCTAGCCGCAGCGTATCTCGCTGCCTTAGACTGGCACAGAAATGATTTTATTAAAATGACGCCATTAGCGTTTTAAATAATACAGAGGGCCCTAATAAAAATGCATTGAAATGCAGATTAAAAATGAGCCTGTCAATTAATTGCAATCATTTAGAGCTAAAGTCAGGTTTCGTTACTTAATACAGTGTTTCCTTGATATAATTACTGACAGCATAATGGCAGTTTTGATCAGGACCTGTCAGAAGGAATATTAAGGCTTGTATTAATTTTGTAATTGCAGACTCAATCAAACAGGTCGGCTTGAATGCAATGGAAAAATCCAAAGGTCTCTGCATGGTGGTGAGTGTCCCCCCCTCCTTCCCTTAAGGACGGGCGCCTTTATAGTGAGCACAGTATGCAATTGTGTGCTGCGAAGACAGTTCCTCCAATAGACTGTCATCACATATATATGTCAAAATCCTGAAAAAAAACACAACAGTTGCAATAAAAGCGGCAGTGTATGTTTAGAGTTGCAGACTGGCTATATTGCTAACGGTAATAATTACAATTGTGACCCCTGACCCAAGGTTGCCAGTGGCCATCTTCCTGTTCTGACAAGAAATGAGCGTGAACCCGGAATGGGAATTCTTGTGAGCAAGCTTTGCGCTATTGTTTCAAGGCAGCAATGGACGAGGTTGAGACATATGAACCTGGCTATGTCATGCAGGCGTCATTAAGGGGTATATTAACAAGCGGCAGTGATAACTATCGCTGGCCGCTCTTAGCGAGAAAAATGTTATCGCTGGCTATCGCAACGCATAGAGCAATGGGGATAATTTCCCAGCGATAGCGATGTTTTCCATGGAACATCGCTGGTTTTCCAGCGATGTTCCATGGAAAATGGCGATAACCTTGCTGATACGACCCTGTGGTCGTATCCGCATAATCCACCCCCAATGGTAAGTATAGCTAAGCCTGCATTTTAGCAGACGTTAGTTTTTGGAGAAAACAGCTGTTTTCTCCAAAAACTAACGTCTGCTAAAATGCGTGGGCAGCCTTGTAAATATCGCGATGTGTACATCAGCGATATTTACAAGGTTGTACTGCCCAGTGACGCTCACTTTGCATCTCATTAGTGCATTTTTCAAAGTTTTTGCAAATTACTGACCAGTTTAATTGCTCGGTAATTTGCGGCCCCAAATAGCGAAATCGCTATTTAAATGTGGCTCTTGCATTGCATTTAAGGAATTGCAAATTGAGATTCCTTAAATGCAACCACAATTTAAGAAATCGCAATAAATTTCGATTTCTTGAATTGCAATTGCCTTACACCCTGATGCATTGCAAAAACCCTTTTTGCAAGCGCAAACGAACGATTTTTGCAATTGCACCGTTTGCGCTCGCAAGAAAAGTTGATACATGTGCCTGTTAGGGCCTTATTACGAGATTGGTGGTCTTTGACCGCCACTGCTGCGATCTCAGGATAGGGCTCCCTTACCTGCATTTTGGCCACCCTTTTCATGGGCGGTGAAAATGAAGGTCATAATATGCCGGCATTGGTACCCCTATCATATTCAGGCCTTACAACGACTGCCACCACAGCTGGATCCTTGATCCCGACAGAGGTGGCGGTCTTGTGATGGTCCCTCTGCCACACATGTAATAGGGTGGACAGGCGGCGGTGGTTGGACTGCCACAGCGAGTACGACAGTCCCAGGACTACTGTACTCGTAATAAGGCCCTTACTTATTTTGACTAAAAATGAAGCAGCATGTATTGAAATATCTAAAGTACACAACATAATATAACACAATAACTTGCACAATGGGCACAACACAAAAACCAATCAAAATAATATACAACAAAACAATCTCGCTACAACTCAACTAAATCAAACTGGAATATATTGACCAAACACACAGCAGCACAACAAAACAACAGGATAAATCTTCACCACAACAAGATACTAGAAAACAGTGACACAACATTCTTGCCACACATTACAACCTCCATTATCCTAATTTCATAATACAGTGGTAAAATGTGTTTGGAGCAAGCACGACCTTCATTTATCACAAAAGGACATCAATCAATCTATCAATCAATCAATCAAAGACATTTGTACAGCACACAGCTGCCTCAATCAAGGCCTCCCGGGGCTCAAAAGCAAGACTGACAAACAGATTCGGACACTCATATCTATATTTGATTAAAGAGGCAAGTTTTTAAAGCCCTTCTGAAGCAGTGTTGAGACTCGCCCATGGGAAGATGGATCGGCAAGGTGTTCCAAAGGATAGCCATCAGTACTGAGAAGGACCTCCCACTAAGGCAAACCTTGGTAAACCTTAGGATACATAGAAGTTGCAGGTGATTAGATCTTAAGGCTCTCACCTGCTGGTACTGTCTGATCCTGTTTCTAAGGGGTTTTGCCCCCTTGCCGCTATTGGCTCTAAATGCAAGTGTCAGGGCTTTAAATTCAACCCTCTTAGCCACCGAAAGCCAATGAAGCTGCTTCAGATGAGGGGAGATATGATGAGGAAAGGGTGCCCGTCAAAACAGCCTGGTCGCTGCATTCTATATTATCTGGATTCTATGAATCAAGAAGGCCGGAAGTCCCAAATATAAACTGTTAGTGTAATCCAAGCGTGATGTCACAAGCGCATGGAGTACAATCTTTCATGTCTCTGCCGGCAACAGGCGCAATAGTTTCCCAATTGATCTTAATTTCAGAAAGCAAGATGATGAGATCTGCCGAATTTGAGTGGTGAAAGAGAGGTCAGAATCAAGCATAATCCCTATGTTTCTAGCTCAAATGGCTGGTATAGGTGGGTGATTCAATTCAATTGACCGCCGGAGACTAGAAGGGGAGTGTGTCATATGACTGAAGAAAAGCACCTCCCTTTTGTCCGCATTCAATTTCCGAGAATTGATGTCCATCTCTTTGGCAATGCCCTTTGAAATTGAAAAACACAGCTTCAAAACATTCTTTAAATGAAAATGCAAGTTGTGTATCATCAGCATATGAAACTACCTTCAATCCCCAGGTTTCAATAAGGGTGGCCAATGGGGCCAAGTAAAGGATGAATAGCAACGGACTGAGGGAAGAGCCCTGTGGTACCCCACAAACCAAAGGTTTAGGCGAAGATGAGAAAGGGTGAAGGAAGACCCGTTGAGCTCAATCTTCTGAAAATAAAATTGAATCTATGACAGCACAGTGCCCTAAAAGCCAAAACGGCATAATCTAGCAAACAAGGTAGAATATGCAACCGTGTTGAATGCTGCCGATAAATCCAGTAACACGCCCATTGCAGAAGCACCACCATCCAAAGCCCTCTGACTGTCCCCAAGACTTCCAGAAGAACTGTCTTAGTGCTATAACCTGCATGGAAACCAGACTGAGAATCATGAAGCAGATCATTAGATTCAACAAAGGCAGACAATTGTCGATAAACCAGTTTTTCCAAAATCTTTGCGGATGCAGGTAGCAGTGAGAGGGGCCTAAAATTGCTAAGCACCCTAGAGTCCATGTTAGGCTTCTTTTGCAATGGTAGTAAGAATGTCTGTTTCCACAAAGCAGGAACACAGACAGATTTGATTGGAGCATTCCAAATCCTATTAAGAAAGGGCAGCCAGTTTAAGAAATTGAGAAGGGCAGGGATCCTCAGGAGAGCCACAGTTGCACTTTAGTAACTCCTCAGGAGAGTCTTTTTCAGAAATTGGGCCGAATTCCAATATCACGGTTGTTGGAATGTCAGGCAGTATTAAAGGACTAACTGAACAGCCTTCTGATGAGAATGTTGAGGAATGTTCTTGAATCTTCTCATCGAAGAAATCAGATAAGCTAGTGCATAGGGGCAGGGACAAGTGGAAAGCACTCTTTGTCACCTTTAGTGTAGTAAAAGATTTTACAATATTAAAAATTTCACTGGACGAATTAACAGAATTTGCAATACTGACTGAAAAATGCTCTCACATCATTTGCTTCGTTAGCTTGCAGAATGTTTTGAGCGCAGCCTTACAGGCAAGTTTTGCTGCCAGGTCAGAGGACCTCCTCCAACACCGCTCCAGCCTTTTACAAAGGCCTTTTTCTGCTCTAAGGTTTGCTAAAAACAGGGAGCAGGTGGCTTAGATCTGTTCGCTGTTGCTGTTTTTAGGAGAGCAAGCAGGTCCAGCACCTTAGAGATCCATAGATTGAAAAGGATTGAATCACTGTTAGAATTGCCTGTAAAGGCTGGCAGAGTAGACTGAAGAAAGGGCACAAAGAATTCCTTTGTAATGTTCTGCAAATTCCTCTTCCTTTCAGGTGATATATTTGTCTTTGGCTTGTTGCCCGCACCATAAAAGGTGAACAAGACGATAAAATGATCCATCCATATCAGGCACGAGGGGACCTCAGTATGAAAGCAGGTGATGTTAGAAATTTTTTGATCCAGTATGTGTCCTGCTTTATGAGTAGGGGTGGTAACTAACTGAGTCGGATTGATGCCCTCCAGCATTTGAATCAGCTGGGAGGCCTGTGAACAGTTTGGGTCATCGACATGCATATTAAAGTCTCTCAATACCGTGAAGTTGGTCATATTGTAAGGATAGTAGGGCGATGGTCTCGCACATTCAGGGAGGCCACTCAGTCAGGGTGTTTATATACCAACAAGCCTGCAAAAGAAAAAGAAGGGGTAAGTTTAATGCAAAAAAAAAATGAAATAGCACCGGTCATAAATGTTTTGTGATCCAGCTCCAAGTCCTCCAAAAACATACCTGTGAAAGCTCCACACCTTTCTCTTTTTAAGAAAAATTCATGTTTTCTGGATATCAGTCTAAATATTGGTGTTCAGACGCAAGCTGCAGTAATCCCGAGAGCTCACCTGAGCAGAATCAGAAAAACATTTTAACTGTTTCTATTACGTCATTGGTGATAAGTAAGACAGTGCTTGCTACAAACACCTGTCTCCACTCTCTAATGAAAACAGATTTCTGGAGGTGGTAATGTGTAGTGTGAGCGGCTGGCTTAGTATATGATGCTCACTTATGTAAGTGTAGCACCCATCACTAATCCAGATGACCCTTATGGTGAATTTAGTGGTTTAGACAACCTTAGAAGTGGTAGCTGTGGAGAGCAGCCTTCAGGCTTAGTCTGGGAGGGGTGTAAATCAGCTCGGTTTACCAATATCCAATCCTTAGTATAGTCTAAATTAAAAAGAACCACACAGTGTACTGATAAAAATTGATATATTGATTACAGTCAGTTATAAACACTATACAATATCCCCTGCCCAGAGATATACTGTCAATGCACACAATACCTCAAAATAAAACAGGAAGAAGCACCCATACATAGTGGTCCCCAGGGGGAAACCACAACATATATCAAAATAGTGGAATGCAAAACACAATAGTAGATGAGATTGGACCCAGAAGGGGTAGAGAGTTGGGGACCCAAGATACCACCCCAGGTGAGAGTCTAGGTACCCTATGATAGTCGTATGCCAAGAGGATACACAAATGCATACACAATACTACTCAGGGTACATTGCAGTTGCAGTCTTGAAGTAGAAAGACACTTCCCAGTGGACCCCAAAGATACCCATGGAAGACAGAAGGTTGAGGAGCTACCCCACCTGTGGAAACCCTCAGAATCAAGATATATACAACCACTGTCTGGCACAATTGAGGCCTACAGGATGAGACTGCTTTTGCAGAAGGCTGAAAGAGTCTGTTGACGCAGGTTCGTGTCAAAATGTACCTGAAAGCAGAGGGGACAGAGTCTATGCAACTCGGACGTCCAGGGGGCATGGAAGACAAAGGCCACTCGTGTTCAATGAAGACAGGTCAGTTGAAAAGAGGCCTCTAATATGGGTACACCAAATCTGTAGCTCTACTCGAGCCACCGTGATGCTAAAGACAACATCCGTCCAACCAACCGCATCAGCGTGGGTCAGTTATAGCAGGGACAGACTCGTCGACAGAACCTTTAGATGTATCTGACTCCTTTGACAAAAGTCAGTCATGGTACCTGATGTGGTTACCGTGTGATGAAGTGATGCAGCGATGTGGTACACAGGGGTTCGGTTGCAGGGTGTTCAACAAGAGTTGCTGGCCTCAACTTGGAGAGAGGACAACTCAGCCTCAAAGGAATGCAGAACCACCACCTGTGTTGCTGAGCCTTTTGGAGTCCATTGGAGCCCTAGGTTTGGCAGACCAGTCAACTGTGTTGCATTGCCTGTGGATGCAGCGGAGTGAATCCTTCACTCCAAGGAAGATTCCTTTGGATATCTTTAGATGGCCACAGGCCCAGGACGGAACCTGTATGGAGCACGAACACTGATGGTGCAGCTGGTTTGCAAGACAACGAGGTCAGGAGCAGACAGTGTCTTCTCAGTTGCAGTCTCAGTCTCAAAGCAAAGGACGATGCAATCAGTCCAGCATGGTCAGCACGACTCAGCCAGGATGCCCAGACGGTCAAAGATGAAGTGGAGTTGGAGCTGAATTGAATCCCACAACTAATCTAGGGTCCCACCCACAAGTAAGCCTTTAAGGGGCATATTATCAAGACAGGCTATAAAATTATCGCCGCTTTAGCGGCAGAAAACTGCTGCTAAAACGGCGATAATGGGCTTGAAAATATGCTCTATGGAATTCCAATTGAAGCCCATGTTAGATGTGAAGGACATCTAACCTGAGCTTCAATTGGAATTCCATAGGGCATATTATCAAGCCCATTATCGCTGTTTTAGCGGTAGTTTTCTGCCGCTAAAGCGGTGATAATTTTATCGCCTGTCTTGACAATATGCTCCTAAGTACCCTCAGGAGAGGGTTGGGATGATTCAGGGGTTCCTCCCAGAGTTTGTCCAGTTTCGTGCCAGAACGGGAGCCTGAGCAGGTTTGAACAGGAAACCTATTGTCTTACCTTCTACTGCTCGGGCTTGGCACAGCAGCAGGAGGGCAGAATTATGTCTGTGGTTGGCAGCCGCCCTAGGTGGCTGTCAGGCTCTGTAAGATGTAACATAAGTCCCCGGAGCATGGAGGGCTTACTGGAGGGGCCCTACCGTGGATGGAATCATACCTCCAACACAGGATACAGTGTTGGGGTATGATTCCAACATGTTCGATACCAAACATGTCCATGTTCGTTCCAGCCAGTTTAGAGTTGGTCATCACATAATGTTGCATGCTCTCTCTATCATAATGGCTGATTAACTTAAAAAGTCTAGATAATAGACTTCCGGGTTTGTAGGGCTGTCTGCTCGTGGAGGGCCACCCTCACACTCAGAACTGCACACCCTGCCTTTGGGACTGGGAGGCCTGCTAGAGGAGTGAGTCATAGGTTTAAGTGTAGTGATGTAAGATATAAGGAAACTTACATGATTCGTGAGAGGAGCATGCACCAACTCACACAGGCTGCAATGGCAGGCCCATAGTGGAAGTTTGGAGGGTCCCTCATGGGTGGCATAACACATGCTGTAGCCCATAGGGGATCCCTGTGGTACCCATTCCCTAAGTACCTTAGCACCATATACTAGGGACTTACAAGGGTTCCCCAGTAGCCAAATAGAAATGTACCAAGGTACTCACCATAACCAATTTAGGGAGGAAGCACAGTGACTGGGGTCCTGATCTGGAGGACCTGAGTCAGACTTGTCAGAAAATCAGTAGAACACCAGCAAAAAAAGAGGGCTTAACCCTGAAAGCAGATCCTACTTTCCTACATGTATTATATAATGTTTATGCACATTTGAAGTGTACACTTTTTTGGGGGGTTGGTGAGGAGTCATGTTAATTTTGTATCTGTTTTGTTTTTGTTTTGCAATATTGCAATGTACTGTTGTGTTGTAATGTGGCAATTGTGTAACGTTCTTTTTTGACTTTTTTGTTTTGCCCTGTTATATTTTATTTGTGCAACAATGTAAATTTATGTTACATTATTGAGTTACGTGCTTTACGTGCTAACAAATGCTGATACATTTCTAGACAAAGTAGTTTTATTTGGTTATATAACTGCATGGACCTTCAAAGCTCTGCATAAAGAACTGTTGTGATGTAGCATGGTATAGGCTACTGTAAAATATGAGACCACTGTACCTTTGTAGAGTACAGGCAGGATTACAGGCATTGATGAGGAGCAGAGTGTGAGCATGAAGCTAGGAAGCTATCAGTCAGCATGCTCTGCAGGTAGGGTTATTTTCACAAAACCATTAGTTTTTTTATGTGTAGCCCAGATTACATCTGTAAAATAAATCACATGATTTCCTGGATGGCCACCAATGGTTGGACAGGGACAAAGGTATGCAGATGTCGCAAATTTATCCACTACTGCACACTATGCTCCACATCACCATCTGTGCATCAAGCACCATAGGGTGGAGAGAGATGTTTGCTCAAAAGTGGAACACGTCATATTTGATAGCTTATGTAATTGGAGACAGCATGATACATCATGAGAGGAGTTAATTTTAGGATTTACCCGCATTCTTGGGAATTCTAGAAGCAGGCATTGTCTGAAAGGGATACATTGTTCTGAAAAAAAGTTCTTCAGATGTGCCAAGTTGACCTACCTATAGCAGAAATTCCACTTCCCTCCTAGAGGAGGTGCAATGACTGTAAATATTGCAGGCAGTATTTTCTGTGGTAAAGATTTAAATCAGAACCCAAGTTTCAACATTGCACATCTACCTGCAACTGACATTATCTTACTCTGAACAATGAAAAGTGGAGCGCATCATGTGGGACATCAAACCTTAGTTCAGCAGGTTTCAAACTTCTTCTTGGCAGATAAATCCATCACATATTCTCCCAAATAGACTGTATGAAAACAAGTTGACACACGTTTAAACTTACTCTCAAAATTGAAAGGTATCTTGTTACTTCATCAATGGGTGTTCTTATTTCCATCACAACATCTCTCCTTTCATACAATCCCAAAGGATAAAAGGTTGACTTATCTCCGCCCTAATTGGAATTTGTGATCTGAACATTACCTTTATATATGTACAGTAGCAGCAGGATTCCTAGGAAATTGCCAGAAAAAAGAGAAGAGACTGTTATATATATATATATATATATATATATATATATATATATCTATTATCTACTGGCGGTCGCCAGTAGATAGTTATAGTTAGGACCCTCTTACCATAGGAGATCCGCAACATTCTATTTTGAATAACTTTGGCGCCGGTCGACGAATCCTCGCAAAATTTTCAAAATAGGTGGGGCGTTGAGCTCCGCTCCTACCCTGAAAGTCTCGGGGGGATTCGTCAAGCGGGGGCTGAGATAAAAGGGGGGTCCCAAAACGCGTTTTTCCCATGCATTTTTCCATAGGACCTTTAGACAGAGCTACAGCCCGAACGGCTGAACAGAATTTAATGAAATTTGGCAGAGAGGTAGTCCTCAGGTCAAGGAAGTGCCTTTTGTAGGTTTGGTGTAAATCTGTTCAGTAGATTCTGAGAAAATAGCCTTTAAATCAATATATATATCTGAGCCAGCTTACGGTGCGCTTACCGTACGCGTACGGTGACGTGCGCGAGCGCGATTCTGATTGGCCGTTAGATCTTAGTAAACATTCGAATCGGTCGAAACCAGGAAGCGGCGGCCGCCATTTTCTCTCTCGCACTCTGACAGGGGGTTGAAAAACAAAGTGCAAAAGCATGTAAAGGGGCTGTTTAGACAGCTCCCAAGCACCTAGCCATGTCGAGGGAGTCCCCAACGATCCCCCAAGTGAAAAAAGGCAATTTTCATTTTTTTCGAAAATGTCGCCGATTACGCTTACCGTACGCGTACGGTAATAAATAATAATAAATAAAAAAATAATATCCACATTCTCCCCACCCCATGTGCAAATGGTGCCCGAAGGGCACCATTTGTGCATGGCTTATGAGAGCAAAACAAAACATATATTTTACCTGTCACAATGATGCTCATCATATGCGCACGGAACGAACTGCGTTAAGTGGGCGCGCACGCCACAAATGGCGTAAAGTAACTTAGCATTTAAAAAACCGTACAAATTCACTGAAAAAACCATAGGTTTCACACACGTTATAGTTAGGAATTAGCATTTAAAAAACCTTGCAAATTCACTGAAAAAACCATAGGTTTCACACATGTTATAGTTAGCTGGACATTTTACTGATAAAAAACCAATGAAATTCCCCCGTTATAGTTACTGTAGGCAACTATAACTCACGCGACCGTAATCCTCGGCTGATGACATATGTGTCTTTATGAAAAAAAAATATTTGTAATATATGTATAGCTAAAATTTAATGGAAGAAGACATGGGCAAATAAGTGTCTAAATACAGTATTAGCATCAGCAGAGGATTACGGTCGCGTGAGTTATAGTTGCCTACAGTAACTATAACGGGGGAATTTCATTGGTTTTTTATCAGTAAAATGTCCAGCTAACTATAACATGTGTGAAACCTATGGTTTTTTCTGTGAATATATATATATATATGTATATATATTATCTACTGGCGGTCGCCAGTAGATAGTTATAGTTAGGACCGTGTTTCCATAGGAAATCCGCAACATTCTATTTGGAATAACTTTGGCGCCGGTTGACGAATCCTCGCAAAATTTTCAAAATAGGTGGGGCGCTCCGCTCCGCTCCTACCCTGAAAGTCTCGGGGTGATTCGTCAAGCGGAGGCCGAGAAAAAAGGGGGGTCCCAAAACGCGTTTTCCCCATGCATTTTTCCATAGGACCTTTAGTCGAAGGTACAGCCCGAACGGCTGAACAGAATTACTTGAAATTTGGCAGAGAGGTAGTCCTCAGGTCAGGGAAGTGCCTTTTGCAGGTCTGGTGTCAATCTGTTCAGTAGTTCCTGAGAAAATCAAAAGTAAAATCATATATATATGTGGGCGGAGCCAAACCACACATCTCATCCTGAGATCTGATTGGCTGTCAGCACTTCATCCAAGAAGTGTTGGCAGCCATCTTGGGACCAATATACATGATAGCACCTCATTAAAAAGCATTGCAGTTAATAGAAGGTTTTAAGAATTTAGTTACATTATAAATAATTTGTTGATGGTATCATACTCATTTTAGGAATTGTGGTATGTTCTAAGGTGATTTCACCATGTGAAAAAGCCTTCTGCTGGGATATCATGATTGAGAGAAAAATATTTTCTCATGCTTTCCCCACAGAGGTTTGGAAGGTGATCTATAAGCTAAACTGAGAGCTTATTTTCTGTAAATTCACATTATCTTTCTCTGTCATGTGAGAATGAAGTCTGACATTCTCAGTAAAACATGTACATCCAAAAAGGGCAGAGACTGTCAGTTGATTCCTTTGTGTTCTACTGCAGCTTCCCAGAGTGTTCCAAAGAACAACTAGAGTTCTAACAGTCCTACTTATGATAAACGTATGGCACACCTGAAGCCATCTTGCTTGGATTAAAGTGGTAACTCTTAAAACATTTAATTTAAAAAGGAACAAAATGAGGGGGTTCATTTTTCCATAAAAAGTATGATTAGTGCTCCAGAAAGAAAAATTAGGGCACATTTTGAGTGACTTCTCAAATCCTCTTCTATTTCATTAAAAAATTCTGACATGCAGACTGAAACATGCACTTTCAATACCAGCAGCAGTTTTCCCTGGTGAGCAGTAGCTTTACTACAGGGATCTAATGAGCAAAAAGAGTGCTAACATTCTGAATTTATGGCAAATGTGTGACACATCTGAATGCCTTCTTGATGGAATCAAAGTAAAAAACTGAAAGTATTTCCTACTGAGGAGACTGCAGTAAATGAGGAAATTAGGAAACTTCATAACAAATAAGTCTCCCAAGATGGCCACCAGAGACAAAAGAGCCCAAATGTAGCCCAAATATCACCCACATGTAGCCCAAGTATAGCCCAATGACAGAATGTCCCAGAGTGTTCTTAAAAACAACTAGAGCGCTTACTGTCTTCATTATGACAAAAGTATGGCACACCTGAAGCCATCTTGATTGGAATAAACTGGTAACACTTAAAACATTTAATTTAAAAAGGAACACAATGAGGGGGTTCATTTTGCCATAGAAATTATGATTAATGCTAAAGAAAGAAAATGAGGGCACATTTTGAGTGACTTCTCAAATCCTCTTCTATTTCATTAAAAAATTCTGACATGCAGACTGAAACATGCACTTTTAATACCAGGAGCAGACTTCCATGGTGAACAGTAGTTTTACTACAGTGATCTAATGAGCAACTAGAGTGCTAACATTCAGAATTTATGGCAAATGTGTGACATATCTGAATACCTTCATGATGGAATCAAAGTAAAAAACTGAAAGCATCTCCTACTGAGGAGACTGCAGTACATGAGGAAATTAGGAAACTTCATAACAAATAAATCTCCCAAGATGGCCACCGGAGACAAAAGAGCCCAAATGTAGCCCAAAATCACCCAGATGTAGCCCAAATATAGCCCAATGACAGAAGTGTGCAAAACACTTATTATTTTGTGTTTTTGCAGTGTTACATAGTGCAGACTTGTCAGGTATTGGAGTGCTTTACATGAGCATTGGTTACATCACACAAGAACAAATTCATTTTGGTTGTAGACATGGGGAGACAAAGTGATTTGACCAGAATCACAGAATGTCGAGCTGAAGCAGAAACTCCAACCTGGTTCCCCAGTTGCAAAGTCTGCAGTTCTGGAAGTAACACCACATCCTCTCCCCTAAGTGCAACATTTAATCAAGTGGTCAACTGGATAAAAAAACATAAAGATAACAAAAAATTTAAAAGTGCTTTGTCGCTATTTGAAAACTCAGAAAATATGTCCTTATTTTAGTCTTTTAGAGCACTAACCATAATTTTGATGCCAATAAGACCCTCTCATATATGTAATTTCTAAAGGAAATGCTCTAGGTATTACAGTTTTGATTACATCAAGATGACGTCAGGCGTTCCACACTCTTGTAATAAGTATAGAATGTTAGCAATCTAGTTGTTCATTAGGATACTGTTGAGAGGCAGAGGCCAGGGGCACGGACTCTGAAAATTGAAGGCAGGTAGGAGGGTGCAAAGGCAACAATTTAACCACAATGAGCAGGCAGGAAGGGCCGTGGCAGCACAGCAGACTATGGAGGGCAGTGGAAAGGGGGGCAGGGGCAACAAACCAACAATACAGGACTTGCAAGAGAGGCTGTGGCAATGTAATAGACCATTGTGGGCAGAAGGAAGAGGCAATGGTAGTACAACCATACATGCCAACAGACCCGATTCAGCCAGGAAACGTCCAATGTTTGTAAGCTCAAATGGGCTTTATTTGATCTGTCTCCTGTCTACAATCTCCTTTTTTCAATGTAACTCAAAGGGGAAAATCAATACACCTGTTTTTTTTCAAAATCTCCCTCTTACCAAGTTCAAAATGTTCGCAGGTATGGTACATTGGATCATGGAAGGAAATGGGGTAGGGACATGGACTTGGATAACAGAGGACAGGAGGGACATGGAGAGGCGCACCAAACTGACCCTGCAGGGCAGGCATCAGGGTTTGCAGCAGCACAATACACCACACAGGGCATGCGGGACGGGAGTGCAGCACAACAATCCATAGAAAGCAAGAGGGAGGGGACAGGACCATGCACATGGACAACAGAGAACAGAGGGTAAAGAGGCAATGGTAGCTAGCTGACCATAATGGACAGACAGGAGAGAAAGCTGCAGCATAACAGACCATAAAGGGCAGGAGGGACGGATCAGGGGCATTACAATGGAACAGACAAGCCAGGAGGGAAGGAGTAGGGGTCTGCACATGTAAACAGAGGGCTGGGGGCAAGGGGGCAGGGCAGGAGCAGCAAGATAGCCATGGAGGTCAGGCAGGATGGGTACTAGAAGCAAGACACACCATGAAGAGCAACAATGAGACTGTGATGGCATACACACAGACCATGGAGGGAAGGTAGGAGGGGATCAGGGGCAGCTAACTGACCACACAGGGAAGGTGGGAGGGGCTATGGCAGCACAGAAGACCATGCATGGCAAGTGGGAGGGTTAGTGGCAGCACAATGGGTATGATGGGCAAGAAGGAGGGTGCAGGGGCATGCACAAAGGACGATGGAGGATAGAAGGAAGGGTCAGGACCTGTGCACAAACAAGAAAGTTCAGGGGAAGGGGCCTCACAACAGACCGCACGGGGCAGGCAGGAGGAGCAGTTGCAGCACAACAGACCAGGGAGGGCAGAAGGGTGTGGCAGTACAATGGACCATGTAGTACAGGAGGAAGAGGATAGGGGCATGGCATGTGGACAGGCAGGGTGGAGGTGGCAGGGACAAGTTACAGTCATCTGACAATGCTAGGCAGGTGGGAGGGGAGTGGCAGCTCAACAGAACACTCAGAGTAGATAGGAGTGGCAGGTCCATGGAACATGGTGGGCAAAAAGGATGGAGCAGGGGCATGCACAAATACGTCGGAGGGCAGGGGGAAGGAGAATAGGGGCAGCAAGCTAAGCACAGAGTTTAAGCAGGAGGTCAATGATGGGGCATAGAATTGGGCAATGGAGGGCAGGAGGAGTGGACTGGTACATCATACTAAATTGAGGGCAGTGGCAGCACATCAGACCATGCATGGCAGGAGGGAGGAGGCTAGACCATGGATTCACACAACAGAGGATAGGGAGGAGGGGGATGGGGCAGCAAGCTAACTGTTCAGAGAAGGTGGGTATTAGGAACTTTATTGTTTTTAAAACGTGTGTCTGTGCGAACTACTTAAAATATGAACAAGTATGCAGCATAATCTCACTTTTATTCAGGAAGAAGAGGACGTTTGTGACTGTGACTCCGGGCTCACGTGGCAGAAACACCCCCTGACCCTCCACCCCCTATCGCAAAATGTAATGCCCGTGAAAAGGGTAGGTGAGCACAGTGTTATACAGAACATAGTCCTGAGAGCACGATTGAAAATGAAAACTAGATATAGTGCATGGTATAAACTATGCACCAAAAAGTGTGATATAAGATGAACCGGGCGTGAAATATAATATGCAATACATTGTGCGCAATGACAGATTCATTGGAGAGCGCGAGATAGCACAGGCACTAGCGCGTGCTATGCGATATGCGCCTTGGAGTGTAATATGCACAGGGCAGTGTTGTGTAACCTAACTAGTCTCTAAAGTTGTAATATAAAATATGTGCTGGGGAGTGTAACGTTGCATATGCACTGTGACAAAGATATGGATCCCAGATTGTAATATGTATGGCATAGCACTGTGCGTTTTAACATAGGCATCGAGGAAGGCACGTTAGATGGGGCAATATAACCCGTGCGAAGACAAGTGTGGCATGACATATTCACGGGGTGGTGTTACAGTGCACATGGGCTAGAGAGTGTCATAGCATATGCACTAGCTAGTGAAATACAACACAGAGGTGTGTGGCACTCAGCAGGCAATGGTGGGTGTAACACAGCATTGGGCTCTGCCAGGAGCGCGCTGTGACTCTCAAGTGATGTTCGTCCCCTTTCCAGAGAGTAAAATAAAAAGTATTACACATCCGGCAGTGGATGTGTGTTTTATTATCCGTGAGGGGGGTTTCTTGCATAGTTTTGGTCAAATTTTTGTCGAATCCCCTTTGAATGGCTTGGTGTGCATGTGTATTAAATGTGCCCGTCAATAGCTACCCATGTTTGTATAAATAAACGACAAGGGTGTCTACCGGGATTAGGCACGGTAGGGCATCAGACATGTCAGAGCTTCACTAGTGGTGTAAATACATTCCACGTGGATTCATTGTATGCATAGTCGCCTTTTAATGAATATCACGCAAATCGTCATGGTGATAGGTACGTACGGTTTGTCCAGCATGTCCTAGGTGTGTCTATAAATATATATTTTTTAAAAATAATAAAAAACAGTGGCCGGCCCTGGGGATTGGGGTCAAAAAAATATAATTAGGAGACAGCCCCTGGGGGATGGGGTCATCAGGGCCAATAAATTAGAATAAGAAGGGGAACCACACAGCCACCCTTCTTAAAAAATTAAAATAAATAAAAGACTGGCATCGTGCCGGAGGCCACGCCCCCTCCTTGCAGCACTCTGCAAACGCACCCCCTGGCGAGTTGTAAGTTGGGGAATTAATTCCTCTTCAATACTGAGGGTCCCTGAGGGCCAACTAGCCCAACAGGCATCTCCAGTATGCGCCAGGGAGCTGCGCTGCAGACAGGTGTTCTGAGGCCAAGTCCCTTTTTACACCTCTCTGCAACGCAGCTCTGTGGCACTTACTGGAGGAACCTAGTGGTCTAGTTTGATCCTAGGGACCCTTAGGATTCAAGGGGACTTAATCCCTCAACTTAGAACAGCCACAGGGCGCGTTTACACAGTGGTGAAGGGAGGGGACGGGGCCTGAGGTGACGTGTGCAAACACACACTATGGCACGTTTTAAATTGGGGATATAATTTCCCTTCAATACTGAGGGCCCCTGGGAGCTAACTAGCACACCAAGTGCTTCCAGTAAGCGCCACTGAGCTGCATTGCAGAGAGGTGGGCCAGGCCGTGCCACTTGTTACACCTCTCTGCAACGCAGCTCTGTGGCACTTACTGGAGGTACCTAGTGGGCTAGTTGGACCCTAGGGACCCTCAGGATTCAAATGAACTTAATCTCCCAACTAAAAACGGACACAGGGCGTGTTTACACAGTGGTGAAGGGAGGAGACGGGGCCTGAGTTAACGTGTGCAAAAACGCCCGGTGGCCTGTTTTAAGAGGTAGTTTTAATCCCCCTGCCCTATTATATACTAGGGGCTTACAGAGGAGGTCATGCTAATCACAGGGGAACCCCAACGCATAATGTTCCCTAGTGTATGTAGGTGTTTTTACTGTATTCTAAGTGTCTTTTAACATAGCACTGGCTCTAGGACTGGTTAGTCAGACTCAGTTACCACCAGTATCCGTCTGAAAAAGTTGAGGGTACAGGATGATTTTGCAACAAGGCTTCTTTCTGCTCTTCTTTTTGTTCTTTCTGCACGTTATCCTTCTACCTGCACTTTTCTTCATCTTTGAGGACTTCTGTTGCTTCTTTCTGCACTTATTTTTTTTCTTTCTGTGCATTTTTTCTTCTTTCTTCACATGTCCTATCTCTGTAGGTATAGTTAGAAATTAGCATTTAAAAAATCTTTGAAATTCACTGAAAAAACCATAGGTTTCAGGCACGTTATAGTTAGGAATTAGCATTTAAAAAACCTCAGAAATTCACTGAAAAAACCATAGGTTTCAGGGGTGTTATAGTTAGCTGGACTTTTCACTTGTACAAAACCATTGAAATTCTCCCGTTATAGTTAGTTCAGCTAACTATAACTCGCCCGCCCGCAATGCACTGCTGATGACGTCACATATTACATCACTCATGGTTTCATACCAAACAATTCATGGGCATAGAGGAAGGACTTCAATGGTAAACTGCCACTTCCTAGTGCACACAACAGCGCCATCTTTACATGTTGAATAAGTGTCTAGCGACATTGCAGTAACCAAATACCAAAGACTGCATGAACAAACAATTCATGTTCAATTAGTATACATGCATTAGTTTCAACTGTATGTTCACAAACTTCCTTTTAGTGAACATTCTTTTGTCTTGAATAATGGAAGTTCAAACTTTCGTTGTCAACACTTAATTTTGCTGTTGTACGCACAAAAGTAATTCATGGATTATTAATGACCACGAAACCCTCGGATGCTCCGATGACTTGTTGATTCAAATCTCAATATACAAATCATCAAAAATCAAAATACTGAAAAAACATTTCGCCCCAGTGGGCTCAAGTCTCCTTAAATGATGTGACAAGAAAAAATCTCGCCTATGTGTTGGGGTCCCACTGTGATTAGCATGACCTCCTCTGTAAGCCCCAAATATATAATAGGGCAGGGGATTAAAACTACCTCTTAAAATGCACCACAGGGCGTGTTTGAACACGTCACCTCATGCCCCGTCCCCTCCCTTCCCCACTGTGTAAACTCGCCCTGTAGCAGTTTTAAGTTGGGAGATTAAGTCCCCTTGAATCCTGAGGGTCCCTAGGGTCCAACTAGACCACTAGGTACCTCCAGTAAGCGCCACAGAGCTGCGTAGCAGAGAGGTGTAAAAAGTGGCACGGCCTGCACCACCTCTCTGCAACGCAGAGCAGTGGTGCTAACTGGAAGCACCTGGTGGGCTAGTTGGACCCCAGGGTCCCTCAGGATTGAAAGGGAATTATTTCCCCAACTTAAAAACGCGCCACAGAGCCTGTGGACGTTCTGAGTTGAGAGATTAAGTCCCCTTGAATCCTAAGGGTCCCTAGGGTCAAACTAGCCCACTAGGTACCTCCAGTAAGCGCCACAGAGCTGCGTTGCATGGAGGTGTAAAAAGGGTCGTGGCCTCAGAACACCTGTCTGCAACGCAGCTCCCTGGCGCATACTGGAGATACCTGTTGGGCTAGTTGGTCCTCAGGGACCCTCAGTATTGAAGGGGAATTAATTCCTCAACTTACAACTGGCCAGGGGGCGTGTTTGCAAAGTGCTGCGAGGAGGGGGCGTGGCCTCCGGCGCGATGCCGGTCTTTTATTTTTTTTTTTTTAAGAAGGAGGGCTGTGTGGCCCCCTTTCTTTTTCTAATTTATTAGCCCCGGGGACCCCATCCCCCAGGGCCTGCACCCTAATTTTGTTTGTTGAAAAAAAAAATGTGGCCCTCCCAAGGCCTTGATCGGCCCCGGGGACCCCAACCCCCAGGGTCAAGGCCTTTTTTTTATTTTTTTATTCTTTAGGAGGGGGGCTGTGTTACCCCATCCTCAGGCCACTTATGGCCCCGGGGACCCCATCCCCCGGGGCCGGCCTTTGTTTTTTTTTTTTAAATATATTTATAGAAACACCTAGGACATGCTGGACAAACCGTATGTACCTATTACCATGACGATTTGCATGATATTCATTAAAAGGCGACTATGCATACAATGAATCCACGTAGAATGTATTCACACCGCTAGTGAAGCTCTGGCATGTCTGACACCCTACCGTGCCTAATCCCGGCGCCCCCGCTGGAGGGTACTCTCCAAGTAGACACCCTTGTCGTTTATTTATACAAACATGGGTAGCTATTGACGGGCACATTTAATACACATGCACACCAAGCCATTCAAAGGGGATTCGACAAAAATTCAACCAAACCATGCAAGAAACCCCCTCACGGTTAATAAAACACACATCCACCGCCGGATGTGTAATACTTTTTATTTTACTCTCTGGAAAGGAGACAAACCTCACTTGAGAGTCACAGCGTGCTCCTGGCTGAGCCCAATGCTGTGTTACACCCACCAGTGCCCGCCGAGTGCCACACACCTCTGTGTTGTATTCCACCAGCTAGTGCGTATGCTATGACACTCTCTAGCCCATGTGCACTGTAACACCACCCCGTGAATATGTCATGCCACACTTGCCTTCGCACGGGTTATATTGCCCCATCTAACGTGCCTTCCTTGATGCCTATGTTATAAAGCACAGCGCTATGCCATACATATTACAATCTGGGATCCATATCTTTGTCACAGTGCATATGCAATGTTACACTACCCAGCACATATTTTATATTACAACTTTAGAGACTACTTAGGTTACACAACACTGCCCTGTGCATATTACACTCCAAGGCGCATATCGCATAGCACGCGCTAGTGCCTGTGCTATCTCGCGCTCTCCAATGAATCTGTCATTGCGCACAATGTATTGCATATTATATTTCACGCCCCGGTTCATCTTATATCACACTTTTTGGTGCATAGTTTATACCATATACTATATCTAGTTTTCATTTTCAATCGTGCTCTCAGGACTATGTTCTATATAACACTGCGTCCACCAACCCTTTTCACGGGCATTACATTTTGCGATGGGGGTGGAGGGTCGGGGGATATTTCTGCCAAGTGAGCCCGGAGTCACAGTCCCAAACGTCCTCTTCTTCCTGAATAAAAGTGAGATTGTGCTGCATACTTGTTCATATTTTAAGTAGTTCGCACAGACACACATTTTAAAAACAATAAAGTTCCCAATACCCACCTTCTATGAACAGTTAGCTTGCTGCCCCATCCACCTCCTCCCTATCCCCTGTTGTCTGAATCCATGGACTAGCCTCCTCCCTCCTGCCATGCATGGTCTGATGTGCTGCCACTGCCCTGCATTTAGCATGATGTACCAGTCCACTCATCCTGCCCTCCATTGCCCAATTCTATGGCCCATCATTGACCTCCTGCTTAGCCTCTGTGCTTTCCTTGCTGCCCCTATTCTCCTTCCCCCTGCCCTCCGATGTCTTTGTGCATGCCCCTGCTCCATCCTTTTTGACCACCATGTTCCATGGACCTGCCACTCCTATCTACTCTGAGTGTTCTGTTGAGCTGCCACTCCCCTACCACCTGCCTAGCATTGTCAGATGATTGTAACGTGTCCCTGCCACCTCCACCCTGCCTGTCCACATGCCATGCCCCTATCCCCTTCCTCCTGTCCTCCATGGTCCATTTTACTGCCACACCCTTCTGCCCTCCCTGGTCTGTTGTGCTGCAACTGCTCCTCCTGTCTGCCCCGTGCGATCTGTTGTGAGGCCAATTCCCCTGAACTCTCTTGTCTGTGCCCAGGTCCTGACCCTCCCTTCTATCCTCCATGGTCCTTTGTGCATGCCCCTGAACCCTCCTTCTTGCCCATCATAGCCATTGTGCTGCCACTAACCCTCCCGCTTGACATGCATGGTCTTCTGTGCTGCCATGGCCCCTCCCACCTACCCTGTGTGGTCAGCTAGCTGCTCCTGACCCCCTCCCACCTTCCCTCCATGGTCTGTGTGTGTGCCATCATAGTCTCACTGTTGCTCTCCATGGTGTGTCTTGTTTCTAGTGCCCATCCTGCCTGACCTCCATGGTCATCTTGCTGCTCCTGCCCTGCCCCCTTGCCCCCAGCCCTCTGTTTCCATGTGCAGACCCCTATTCCCTCCCTCCTGGCTTGTCGGTTCCATTGTAATGCCCCAGATCCGTCCCTCCTGCCCTTTATGGTCTGTTATGCTGCAGCTTTCTCTCCTGTCTGTCCATTATGGTCAGCTAGCTACCATTGCCTCTTTCCCCTCTGTTGTCTGTTGTCCATGTGCATGGTCCTGTCTAGGGGTGGGCGGAATTTGCGGAATTAACCTTCGCAAATTATCGCGAGAATGTTTAAAATTATCGCAAACAAGCAGAAATATCGCGAAGATGCGGAAGTTTTTTTCCGGCATGTTCGCGCGATTTTCTGCATGGTTGCGGGTCGCCAACTTACCCATGTGGCTGCTTGCGGGCGCGGCCATCTTGTTTTGAGTTGTTCTCGCGGTGCATGATCGCGAGAAGAAAGACGTGATCGCGCGACGCATGACGTCACTGCGGGCGCGAACTGTCGCGAGACAGCGCAAATGGCTAAAAACAATACAACATCTCATGGAGAACGCGACCGGATCAAGAAAACTTGTCGGCGAACGCAGGGATTCAGGTAAGGCGATCGCGCGCGCGCGAGAATGTATCATTTTACAGCGCGAGCAAGAAACAAATTATCGCCAAGCTGCGGAAACCGGAATTTTTGACATTTTCGCGCTCTCCGCGGAACGCAAAAATGTCAAATTATCGCAATTTCCGCGAACGGAACGAAATTTTTGCCCAGGCCTAGTCCTGTCCCCTCCCTATTGCTTTCTATGGATTGTTGTGCTGCACTCCCGTCCCGCATGCCCTGTGTGGTGTATTGTGCTGCTGCAAACCCTGATGCCTGCCCTGTAGGGTCAGTTTGGTGCACCTCTCAATGTCCCTCCTGTCCTCTGTTATCCGAGTCCATGTCCCTACCCCAATTCCTCCTGCCTACCATGATCAAATGTACCATACTTGCGAACATTTTGAACTTGGTAAGAGGGAGATTTTGAAATAAAACTGGGGTATTGATTTTCCCCTTTGAGTTACATTGAAAAAGAGAAGATTGTAGACAGGAAACAGATCAAGTAAAGCCCAGTTGAGCTTAAAAACATTGGACGTTTCCAGGCTGAAACGGGTCTGTTGGCATGTATGGTTGTATGACCACTGCCTCTTCCTTCTGCCCACAATGGTCTATTATATTGCCACAGCCTCTCTTGCCAGTCCTGTATTGTTGGTTTGTTGCCCCTGCCCCCCTTTCCACTGCCCTCCATAGTCTGTTGTGCTGCCACTGCCCTTCCTGCCTGCCTAGTGTGGTCTCTCCTACCTGCCTTCAATTTTCAGAGTCCGTGCCCCTGGCCTCTGCCTCTCAACAGTATCCCAATGAACAACTAGATTGCTAACATTCTATATTTATTACAAAAGTGTGGAATGCCTGACGTCATCTTGATGTAATCAAAACTGTAATGCCTAGAGCATTTCCTTTAGAAATTACATATATGAGAGGGTCTTATTTGCATCAAAATTATGGTTAGTGCTCTAAAAAACTAAAATGAGGACATATTTTCTGAGTTTTCAAATAGCGACAAAGAACTTTTAAATTATTTGTAATCTTAGTTTTTTTATCCAGTTGACCACTTGATTAAATGTTGCATCCACGGGGAGAGGGTGTGGTGTTACTTCCAGAGCTGCAGACTTTGCAACTGGGGAACCAGGTTGGAGTTTCTGCTTCAGCTCAACATTCTGTGATTCTGGTCAAATCACTTAATCTCCCTATGTCTACAACCAAAATGAATTTGATCTTGTGTGATGTAACCAATGTTCATGTAAAGCACTCCAATACCTGACAAGTCTGCACGATATAAAACTGCAAATACACAAAAAATAAGTGTTTTGCACACTTCTGTCATTGGGCTACATTTGGGCTACATCTGGGTGATATTTGGGCTACATTTGGGCTTTTTTGTCTCTGTTGGCCATTTTAGGAGATTTATTTGTTATGAAGTTTACTAATTTCCTCATTTACTGCAGTCTCCTCAGTAGGAAATGCTTTCAGTTTTTTACTTTGATTCCATCAAGAAGGTATTCAGATATGTCACACATTTGCCATAAATTCTGAATGTTAGCACACTAGTTGCTCATTAGATCACTGTAGTAAAGCTACTGCTACCACGGAAGTCTGCTGCTAGTATTAGAAGTGCATGTTTCAGTCTGCATATCAGAATTTTTTAATGAAATAGGAGAGGATTTGAGAAGTCACTCAAAATGTGCCCTAATTTTTCTTTCTTCAGCACTAATCATAATTTCTATGACAAAATGAACCCCCTCATTGTGTTACTTTTTAAATTAAATGTTTTAAGTGTTACCAGTTTACTCCAATCAAGATGGCTTCAGGTGTGCCATTCTTTTGTCATAAGTAAGACACTAAGCGCTCTAGTTGTTCTTAAGAACACTCTGGGACATTCGGTCATTGGGCTATACTTGGGCTACATCTGGGTGATATTTGGGCTACATTTGGGCTCTTTTGTCTCTGGTGGCCATCTTGGGAGATTTATCTGTTATGAAGTTTCCTAATTTCCTCATTTACTGCAGTCTCCTCAGTAGGAAATACTTTCAGTTTTTTACTTTGATTCCATCAAGAAGGCATTCAGATGTGTTACACATTTTCCATAAATTCTGAATGTTAGCACTCTAGTTGCTCATTAGATCACTGTAGTAAAGCTACTGCTCACCAGGCAAGTCTGCTGCTGGTATTCAAAGTGCATGTTTCAGTCTGCATGTCAGAATGTTTTTATGAAATAAAAGAGGATTTCAGAAGTCAAAATGTGCCCTAGTTTTTCTTTCTGCAGCACTAATCATAATTTATATGGCAAAATGAACCCCCTCATTTTGTTCCTTTGTAAATTAAATGTTTTAAGTGTTACCACTTTATTCCAATCAAGATGGCTTCAGGTGTGCCATACTTTTGTCATAAGTAAGACTGTTAGCGCTCTAGTTGTTCTTTAGAGCACTCTGGGAAGCTGCAGTAGAACACTAAGGAATCAACTGACAGTCTCTGCCCTTGTTGGATGTACATGTTTTACTGAGAATGTCAGACTTCATTCTTACATGACTGAGAAAGATAATGTGAATTTACAGAAAATATGCTCTCAGTTTAGCTTATAGATCACCTTCCAAACCTCTGCATGGGTGTGGAATTTTCCAAATAATCTAGTTTTCCAAGGGACAAAATGCCACTGAGATCTACATGTCCTGTAAAATCCACTTGTCCCACCTACCCCCGTTCCACATCAAACCTAAGGGCTCCGGCTGACAAAGAAACATTAATATATTTTTGCTTTATTAAAATCAGTAAACCATTGAATGCTGTGCAATAATAATGCTAAAGGAAAACTTGTCAAGGGATATTATCGCATCCCTGCCCCCCTGCACCCCCTCCCCTTAACCCTGACGGCAATTCTTTTATTTCTATTCCCCTTTCTTTCCATTTTTTTTGGCTGTGTATTTATTCCCACAAAATACGTACATTTAAAACCATACGTAATGTACTAATTTACCGTCACCCTTGGCTGTGTATTTATTCCCACAAAATACGTACATTTCAAACCATACGTAATGTACTAATTTACCGTCACCCTTGTAAAAACGTATGGGTGGGATATAAAAGGTGTCAGCCAGCGTGCCTCCTGCCATTTCCCCCTCACTTTTGCAGCTGGCCAGACGTGAGCCCTACGTTCCTTGCGAATCGGTAAGTTCTATCGAAAAAGAAACAGCAAAGTTGGGAGCTTCCTTTAATAATAAGAATCGTTTTTTCGCCAAATGTACCCTCTTTGCAACATTAATCAATTGTGTAATGTATATTTGTCGGTGTGTTTACGCAGTTTTGGGCTGAAAGTTAATAGCTTACTATTCTTTATTAGGACTTTAAGTTATAAATTGCAAGTCACCAACGGATGTCTCTTTTGAAAGCATTAATCTGCAGATCTGTTCCCATCATATGCACTCTGTAATCGACTTCGTGCATGTTCTTTGCAGCAGGCATATTAACCCTCTGCACTAACTTCACCGAGGTCACAACCTCAACTATACAAAACACGGATCTCTTTCCAGGATGGTAATTCATCACACACGTTTCCTACACATTTCTGTGAGGCCTGGTAATGGCCGGCGGAAAGAAACGCTGCAGCAGGTGCTTCGAAAGCTTTTAGTGCTGGCTGCGCCGTGTGCGACAATGTTTTTTTGCCCATAAGCCAAGGGAGTGAAAGTGTAGGAGTCACATTTCACCCATACTGGTAGGCAGTAGTTTAAGAGTGCTTGGTGTGGAGAAGCACAAATGCAGAGTCGAAAAAGAAACAGCAAAGTTGGGAGCTTCCTTTAATAATAAGAATCGTTTTTTCACCAAATGTACCCTCTTTGCAACATTAATCAATTTTGTAATGTATATTTGTCGGTGTGTTTACGCAGTTCTGGGCTGAAAGTTAATAGCTCACTATTCTATAAATTGCAAGTCACCAACGGATGTCTCTTTTGAAAGCATTAATCTGCAGATCTGTTTCCATCCTATGCACTCTGTAATCGACTTCGTACATGTTCTTTGCAGCAGGCATATTAACCCTCTGCACTAACTTCACAGAGGTCACAACCTCAACTATACAAAACACGGATCTCTTTCCAGTATGGTAATTCATCACACAAGTTTTCTACACATTTCTGTGAGGCCTGGTAATTGCCGGCGGAAAGAAACGCTGCAGCAGGTGCTTCGAAAGCTTTTAGTGCTGGCTGCGCCATGTGCGACAATGTATTTTGCCCATAAGCCAAAGGAGTGAAAGTGTAGGAGTCACATGTCACCCATACTGGTAGGCAGTAGTTTAAGGGTGCTTGGTGTGGAGAAGCACAAACGCAGAGTCGAAAAAGAAACAGCAAAGTTGGGAGCTTCCTTTAATAATAAGAATTGTTTTTTTCGCCAAATGTACCCTCTTTGCAACATTAATCAATTTTGTAATGTATATTTGTCGGTGTGTTTATGCAGTTCTGGGCTGAAAGTTAATAGTTCACTATTCTATATTAGGACTTTAAGTTATAAATTGCAAGTCACCAACGGATGTCTCTTTTGAAAGCATTAATCTGCAGATCTGTTTCCATCTGCAGTATGAAGGCTCCGGACCCGCGATGTTAAACCCGCGTTGCGATGGCAGCGCGTGAATCTGAATTCGTTGTAATGGGTGTTTCCCCCATGAAGCGGTGGTAGAGCAGCGCGCCTGCTTGCGATACGTTTTTTTGACGTCCTCATCTGGGGCGCCGAGGCAGGCCAGGCCTAGGCTTTTGTACTAATTAATCTACCCACGCACGGTTGCTAAAAATATAAATAAAAGAAAATGGCAGCACCTCCGTCACAATATCACACAATTCAAGCGGGCAAAACAGCTTATTTTACCTGAATGCTTATTGCAAGCCTCGTGGCGGCCACGGACTACTGCTTGCAGAGGCTGAGTGAAGTTTCACTCACACAGCCAATCACTGGCTAGAGCCCAGTCATGGGCTGCTAGCCAATCAGATGCCGCCAAAGGCTCTCTGCAAGCTTCGGATTGGCTGTGAGCCCCAGAGTGCCCACAGCCTGTTGTTTTAACGTGATTAAAACGTGATTAATGTCTACATGTCCTTCGGACATAAATAGACAATAAATCTTCTTGCCCGTCAATATAAACAACATGGTTCGGGCGTAGGGCGATATGATTCCCCCACCCCTGCCTCTGTGGGAAAAGTATGAGAAAATAGTTTTCTCTCAAACATGGTTCGTGATATCACAGCAGAAGGCTTTTTCACATGGTAAAATCACCTTAGAACACACCACAATTCCTAAAATGAGTATGGTACCATCAACAAATGATTTATAATGTAACTAAAGTCTTAAAACCTTCTATTAACTGCAATGCTTTTTAATGAGGTGCTATCATGTATATTGGTCCCAAGATGGCTGCCAACACTTCTTGGATGAAGTACTGACAGCCAATCAGATCTCACGATGAGATGTGTGGTTAGGCTCCGCCCAGATATGTATATGATTTTACTTTTGATTTTCTCAGGAACTACTGAACAGATTGACAACATATATGCAAAAGGAATTGTGGTGTGTTCTAAGGTGATTTTACCATGTGAAAAAGCCTTCTGCTGTGATATCATGAATCATGTTTGAGAGAACTATTTTCTCATGTTTTTCCCACAGAGGTTTGAAAGGTGATCTATAAGCTAAACTGAGAGCATATTTTCTGTAAATTCACATTATCTTTCTCAGTCATGTGAGAATGAAGTCTGACATTCTCAGTAAAACATGCACATCCAACAAGGGCAGAGACTGTCAGTTGATTCCTTTGTGTTCTACTGCAGCTTCCCAGAGTGTTCTAAAGAACAACTAGAGCGCTAACAGTCCTAATTATGACAAACGTATGGCACACCTGAACTAGAAACTCCAACCTGGTTCCCCAGTTGCAAAGTCTGCAGCTCTGGAAGTAGCACCACATCCTCTCCCCTAGGTGCAACATTTAATCAAGTGGTCAACTGGATAATAAAACATAAAGATTACAAAAAATTTAAAAGTTCTTTGTCGCTATTTGAAAACTCAGAAAATATGTCTTCATTTTAGTTTTTTTAGAGCACTAACCATAATTTTGCTGCAAATAAGAACCTCTCATATATGTAATTTCTAAAGGAAATACTCTAGGTATTACAGTTTTGATTACATCAAGATGACGTCAGGCGTTCCACACTTTTTTAATAAATATAGAATGTTAGCAATCTAGTTGTTCATTGGGATACTGTTGAGAGGCAGAGGCCAGGGGCACAGACTCTGAAAATTGAAGGCAGGTAGGAGAGTGCAGATGCAACAATTTGACCACACTGGGCAGGCAGGAAGGGCAGTGGCAGCACAACAGACTATGGAGGGCAGTGGAAAGGGGGCAACAAACCAACAATACAGGACTGGCAAGAGAGGCCGTGGCAATATAATAGACCGTTGTGCGCAGAAGGAAGAGGCAGTGGTAGTACAACCATACATGCCAACAGACCCGCTTCAGCCAGGAAACGTCCAATGTTTTTAAGCTCAAATGGGCTTTATTTGATCTGTCTCCTATCTACAATCTCCTCTTTTTCAATGTAACTCAAAGGGGAAAATCAATACCCCAGTTTTTTTTCAAAATCCCCCTCTTACCAAGTTCGAAATGTTCGCAAGTATGGTACATTGGATCATGGTAGGCAGGAGGAATGGGGGTAGGGACATGGAATCAGATAACAGAAGACAGGAGGGAAATGGAGAGGTGCACCAAACTGACCCTACAGGGCAGGCATCAGGGTTTGCAGCAGTACAATACACCACACAGCGCATTCGGGACAGGAGTGCAGCACAATAATCCATAGAAAGCAATAGGGAGGGGACAGGACCATGCACATGGACAACAGAGAACAGAGGGGAAAGAGGCAATGGTAGCTAGCTGACCATAATGGACAGACAGGAGAGAAAGCTGCAGCATAACAGACCATAAAGGGCAGGAGGGACGGATCAGGGGCATTACAATGAAACAGACAAGCCAGGAGGGTGGGAATAGGGGTCTGCACATGGAAACAGAGGGCTGGGGGCAAGGGGGCAGGGCAGGAGGTCAGGCAGGATGGGCACTAGAAACAAGACACACCATGAAGAGCAACAATGAGACTATGTTGGTATACACACAGACCATGGAGGGAAGGTGGGAGGGGGTCAGGGGCAGCTAGCTGACCACACAATGAAGGTGGGAGGGGCCATGGCAGCACAGAAGACCATGCATGGCAAGCGGGAGGGTTAGTGGCAGCACAATGGCTATGATGGGCAAGAAGGAAGATGCAGGGGCATGCACAAAGGACCATGGAGGATAGAAGGGAGGGTCAGGACCTGGGGACTGACAAGAGAGATCAGGGGAAGGGGCCTCACAACAGACCGCGCGGGGAAGGCAGGTGGAGCAGTTGCAGCACAACAGACCAGGGAGGGCAGAAGGGTGTGGCAGTAAAATCGACCATGGAGGACAGGAGGAAGGGGATAGGGGCATGGCATGTGGACAGGCAGGGTGGAGGTGGCAGGGACAGGTTACAGACATCTGACAATGCTAGGCAGGTGGGAGGGGAGTGGCAGCTCAACAGAACACTCAGAGTAGATAGGAGTGGCAGGTCCATGGAACATGGTGGGCAAAAAGGATGGAGCAGGGGCATGCACAAATACGTCGGAGGGCAGGGGGAAGGAGAATAGGGGCAGCAAGCTAAGCACAAACGCTAAGCAGGAGGTCAATGATGGGCCATAGAATTGGGCAATGGAGGGCAGGAGGAGTGGACTGGTACATCATGCTAAATGGAGGGCAGTGGCAGCACATCAGACCATGCATGGCAGGAGGTGGAGGCTAGTCCATGGATTCAGACAACAGAGGATAGGGAGGAGGTGGATAAGGCAGCAAGCTAACTGTTCAGAGAAGGTGGGTATTAGGAACTTTATTGTTTTTAAAATGTGTGTCTGTGCGAACTACTTAAAATATGAACAAGTATGCAGCATAATCTCACTTCTATTCAGGAAGAAGAGGACATTTGTGACTGTGACTCCGGGCTCACTTGGCAGAAACACCCCCTGACCCCCCATTGCAAAATGTAATGCCCGTGAAAAGGGTAGGTGGACGCAGTTTTATATAAAACATAGTCCTGAGAGCACGATTGAAAATGAACACTAGATATAGTTTTTGGTACAAACTATGCACCAAAAAGTGTGATATAAGATGAACCTGGGCGTGAAATATCATATGCAATACATTGTGCGCAATGACAGATTCATTAGAGAGCGCGAGATAGCACAGGCACTAGGGCGCGCTATGCAATATGCGCCTTGGAGTCTAATATGCACAGGGCAGTGTTGTGTAACCTAACTAGTATCTAAAGTTGTAATATAAAATATGTGCTGGGGAGTGTAATGTTGCATATGCACTGTGACAAAGATATGGATCCCAGATTGTAATATGTATCACGGGGTGGTGTTACAGTGCACATGGGCTAGAGAGTGTCATAGCATACGCACTAGCTGGTGGAAAACAACACAGAGGTGTGAGGCACTCGGCGGGCACTGGTGGGTGTCTCACATTATTGGGCTCAGCCAGGAGCACGCTGTGACTCTCAAGTGAGGTTTGTCTCCTTTCCAGAGAGTAAAATAAAAAGTATTGCACATTCGGTGGTGGATGTGTGTTTTATTTACCGTGAGGGGGGTTTCTTGCATAGTTTGGTCGAATTTTTGTCGAATCCCCTTTGAATGGCTTGGTGTGCGTGTATATTAAATGTGCCCATCAATAGCTACCCATGTTTGTATAAATAAACGACAAGGGTGTCTACTTGGAGAGTACCCACCAGCGGGGCGCCGGAATTAGGCACGGTAGGGTGTCAGACATGTCAGAGCTTCACTAGGGGTGTGAATACATTCTACGTGGATTCATTGTATGCATAGTCGCCTTTTAATGAATATCACGCAAATCGTCATGGTGATAGGTACATACGGTTTGTCCAGCATGTCCTAGGTGTTTCTATAAATATATATGGAGAATTTCGAATATGGGGAAAGAGCCGGAGCACTACTGGCCTGGAAAGCTAGATTAGATCGGGCAAAAAGCAATATAAATTTACTCATTATAGACAGTAGTGGTACTAAATCCAGCATACAAGTAGAAAAGCAGGAATGCCTTCGGTCTCTTTTCTCAAAGTTGTACAGTGAAGACATTACTCCCTCGGCTGAATCAATCAGCTCATGGTTAAAGGATAAGTCCTTACCTATGGTAACTGAAGCCGCCAAAGGTCAGTTAGAAGCACCTATCTCTATTGAGGAGATAAGAGCCCAAATTAAGAGGGCAAAAAATAAGAAAGCGGCAGGTCTTGATTCTCTCCCTAATGAGGTCTATAAATTGTTAGTAGAAGAACTCCTGCCAATTCTCCATACACTCTTTAACGCAGTTTATAGTACCTCCGGGGTGGTCCCTAGATCATGGAAAGAAGCCATAATAGTTTCAATATTGAAACCAGGAAAGAATCCTCTGGCGGCAGACTCTTATCGTCCAATCTCTCTGCTAAATGCGGACTATAAAATCTTTGTGGGCATTTTAGCAGAGAGATTGGCAAAACTGGCACCAAATCTAATAAATATAGATCAGAAGGGTTTCATGGTCGGGAGATCTATCCAGGAACAAACCCAAATCTTGATTGGGAATATTGACTTGGCAGAGATCAGAGGTGACCCCTTGGCGGTAGTGGCCTTAGATGCCGCTAAGGCCTTTGATCGAGTATGTTGGAGCTTCCTATGGGGAGCATTAGAGACAGCAGGTATAGGCCCGATATTTATTCAGACCCTAAAAAATTTTTATGCTGTGGCATCGGCGAAAATTCTACTAAAAGGTTCCTGATTCCCAGCTTTGAAATAAGGAGAGGAACGAGGCAGGGATGTCCTTTGTCCCCTCTTTTGTTCAATATATATATTGAACCTTTGGCGCAAATGATTAGGCTGGATAAAGATATAAGTCCATTTGTATCACAGGACTATGATAGTAAAATTGCACTTTACGCCGATGATATTATTATCTACACCAGTGACCCCAATACAGCGATTCCCCGGATTGAGATATTGCTGCAAGAGTTCGGTGCATTGTCAGGATATCTAGCAAACCCGGATAAAACAGAAATTATGTGTTGGAACACTACATATAGCTTAGGTTCTGAGAGTGGGGAGTTTAAATATCTCGGAATAAAAATAGTGAAAGACCTGAAGAAAATACCTCTCCTAAATATAGCCAAAATCGAAAAGGACATAGATTATCTCTTTGCTAGGTGGAAGAACCTTCCTATGACGATATATGGAAGAGTAAACCTAGTAAAGATGTTGGTTCTTCCAAAATTGACATATTTCTTCAATACGATCCCCCTCACTTTTCTACCAAAAATTATTAGTAAAATTCAGGGCAAAATAGGAAGTTTTATATGGGTGCAGAAGAGTGCAAGACTTTCGTGGAAAAAACTAAGAAGAAAGCTTCTGAAGGGCGGCCTGGCCCTACCAGATATTAATTGGTATCTAATGGCATTCCAGTTCAAGGGCACCAGGATGCTATTAACAACTCTGGTGGAATCTAGATGGGGCAGGCTGTTGGGGGAAATGATTTCAGCAGAGGGGGATTTTGGACAAAGTGGGTTTCTGTATAAATTTGGGGCCCCCAGATTCTTTAAACGTGTACGCCTTCTAAAAACTGCTTTATTAAACTGGTATAAAATAAGGCGAACTCTGGGTATAGGCTATTACTCCCACTTTGCCCCAATATGGGATTCACCAGGGACCCCAGAGTGTCTGAAGGACGGCCTTGCTATCCCTATCAGAAAGGCGGGTTTGGGGAGATGGTCCGACCTGGTAGACTCAGAGGGGGTACTCCCATGGGAGCTGTTAGAGGCCAAGATTGGCCCCACGCTTTTGAGGTTCAAATACCTTCAGTTAAGATCATGGCATGAGGCAGAAGTGAGTGAAATCAAAGGGAATTGGGACATGGAGCATCTATTTCAGGATCCACACGTAAGGAAAAAAGAAATATCCCTATGGTATACAAATCTGCTCGAGGCGGAGGATAAAGAGATCCCGCCTCAAGCATCGGTGTGGAGCCCTCACCCTCAAGCCCACCCCATCGAAGCACGTTATGAATCTTCCTTTAAGTTACTCTATAGATATATAAGGCCTGCTAGGCTGAAAAAAAATCATTTCTTTGTGCTGAATAGGCTTTATTATACTCCCGCCAGAATTGCTAGGTTTGCCCTGGTCCCGACTCCACAGTGCCCCAGATGTAAATATGACAAAGCGGATGATATACATATGTTTTTTGATTGTATAGAACTGTGTTCATTTTGGAGGAATATGGGGGATATCTTGACTCTTATTTTTGATATAGAATTGGAAGTTGATGTAAACCTTGCATTCTTTGGTTCAAACGACCCTATAAAGGAAGCATTGTCCCAATTAGAAAAGGGATTACTATTATATCTAATTATTTTGGCTAGGAGAGAGATATGTCTAAGGTGGAAGGATCCGACTCCTCCCAATAGAGAAGACTGGGTAAAAGCCGCGCTGAATGTGGCATGTTTGAACCAGGAAGACAAGACAGAAGTAGATGGAAACATCTGGTCCCCCCTATTAGTGTGGGGAGGTCGTTTGCAACTGATTAATCGCTAGTGCCATGAAGGCTGAATCCTGGTCCAATGATTACACCTATCCTCAACAGCATGGGGAAGCCCAAGGGGGCAGCGACTAAGGCAGTGAGTCGAAGGGCGCCCAGTTTCTCAATTCTCGGCTTGTAAAATCTGCCTAGGTTTGAAGGTGAGATGAGGACAAAAAAAGCAACAAAAAAAAAAAAATCAATAGCGACCCATGTTTGTATAAATAAATGACAAGGGTGTCTACTTGGAGAGTACCCACCGGCGGGGGCGCCGGGATTAGGCACGGTAGGGTGTCAGACACATCAGAGCTTCACTAGTGGTGTAAATACATTCCATGTGGATTCATCCTATGCATAGTCGCATTTTAATAAATATCACGCAAATCGTCATGGTTTGTCCAGCATGTCCTAGGTGTTTCTATAAATATATATTTTTTAAAAATATTAAAAAACAAAGGCCTGATGAGGGGGGCAACGCAGCCCCCTCCTAAAGAATTAAAAAAAAAAAAAATGCCATGACCCAGGGGTTGGGGTCCCCGGGGCCGATTAAGGCCTTGGGAGGGCCAAATTTATTTTTTTCAACAAAAAAGAATTAGGGTGCAGGCCCTGGGGGATGGAGTCCCCAGGGCCAGTAAATTAGAAAAAGAAGGGGGGCCACACAGCCCTCCTTCTTAAAAAAATAAAATAAATAAAAGACCGGCATCGCGCCGGAGGCCACGTCCCCTCCTTGCAGCACTCTGCAAACGCGCCCCCTAGCCAGTTGTAAGTTGGGGAATTAATTCCCCTTCAATACTGAGGGTCCCTAAGGGCCAACTAGCCCAACAGGTATCTCCAGTATGCACCAGGGAGCTGCGTTGCAGACAGGTGTTCTGAGGCCACGTCCCTTTTTACACCTCTATGCAACGCAGCTCTGTAGCACATACTGGAGGTACCTAGTGGGCTAGTTTGACCCTAGGGACCCTTAGGATTCAAGGGGACTTAATCTCACAACTTAGAACGGCTACAGGGCGCGTTTACACAGTGGTAAAGGGAGGGGACGGGGCCTGAGATGACGTGGGCAAACACGCCCTGTGGCGCGTTTTAAGTTGGGGAAATAATTCCCTTTCAATCCTGAGGGATCCTGGGGGCCAACTAGCCCACCAGGTGCTTCCAGTAAGCGCCACTGCTCTGCATTGCAGAGAGGTGGTGCAGGCCGTGCCGCTTTTTACACCTCTCTGCAATGCAGCTCTGTGGGCTTACTGGAGGTACCTAGTGGGCTAGTTGGACTCTAGGGACCCTCAGGATTCAAATAAACTTAATCTCCCAACTAAAAACGGCCACAGGGTGTGTTTACACAGTGGTGAAGGGAGGGGACGGGGCCTGAGTTAACGTGTGCAAACAAGCCCTGTGGCGCATTTTAAGTTGGGGAAATAATTCCCCTTCAATCCTGAGGGACCATGTTGGCCAACTAGCCCACCAGGTGCTTCCAGTAAGCGCCACTGCGCTGAGTTACAGAGAGGTGGTCTAGGCCGTGCCCCTTTTTACATCTCTCTGCAATGCAGCTCTGTGGCACTTACTGGAGGTACCTAGTGGTCTAGTTAGACCCTAGGGACCCTCAGAATTCAAGGCGACTTAATCTCCCAACTTAAAACGGCCACAGGGCGTGTTTACATAGTGGGGAAGTGAGGTGACGGGGCCTGAGGTGACGTGTGCAAACACGCCCTGTGGTGCATTTTAAGAGGTAGTTTTAATCCCCTGCCCTATTATAACTAGGGGCTTACAGAGGAGGTCATGCTGATCACAGGGGGACGCCAATGCATAGTGTTCCCTAGTGTATGTAGGTGTTTTCACTGTATTCTGAGTGTCTTTTAACATAGCACTGGCTCTAGGACTGGTTAGTCAGACTCAGTTAACACCAGTATCCGTCTAAAAAATTTGAGGGTACAGGATTATTTTGCAACAAGGCTTCTTTCTGCTCTTCTGTTTGTTCTTTCTGCACGTTATCCTTCTTCCTGCACTGTTCTTCATCTTTGAGGACTTCTGTTGCTTCTTTCTGCATTTCTTTTTTTCTTTCTGTGTGTTTTTTCTTCTTTCTTCACATATCCTATCTCTGTAGGCATAGTTAGAAATTAGCATTTAAAAAACCTTTGAAATTCACTGAAAAAACCATAGGTTTCAGGGGCGTTATAGTTAGCTGGACTTTTCACTCGTAAAAAACCATTGAAATTCCCCCGTTATAGTTAGTTCAGCTAACTATAACTCGCGCGCCCGCAATGCACTGCTGATGACGTCACATATTACATCACTCGTGACATGGTCAGTGACATCACTCATGACATCACTCATGACATCTCAAATGACATCACTGATGACATCACTGATGACATTATCCAGTGAATGTGTGTTCTTCTGAAAATTCCATATGTTTTATATATGTATATCTCAAGGTCGATGGAAGAATAAATCGGTATATAAGTGTCTAAATGGATGATTTGTTTTTGAAAAATTGATTGTATAACTGACTGATTAAGTGTATCTTAGTGAATACATGGCTTAGTGAGTAATGTTTAAATATGTAAATATTCTGATATGGTGGAAGGTGGGGGCCCAGTCAGCCCAACTGTTGGCATCTGCCCAGGCTACCCAGATGGGCCTGGATGGGCCAGGATGGTCATCACTGTCCAACGCTTCAGGAGGTTGGTCTTCACTGAGGGCGGATTCTTCTTTTTCCTGGTCTGAAGAGGGACTCTAGTGCCTCGACTGGCCCTGCTCTGCAGCAGTGCTGGGTTCACCTGTTGAGAAAAGATGAACAGTCAATGGAAGATTAGAGGTGAGTACATTCTGGTAGTTTGTGTCAGCTTCAGTTTGGAGCTGGAATATGTAAATGAGATAGTGGTTACCCCATTCTGCGATTTATCAGGGTTTTTCAATCAGGCTATGTATCTGATTTCAACAGCTCATATTATGTGTGGTTATCTGTTTCTTTGGGTTTAGGGATAGAATTGTCACCTCCAACATTAAGCTACATCAACAGTGTAGTCATCTCATGTGTATCTATTCATTCCAAAGCCCATTGATGTTGAATTCAGATCAACAATCAGCTTGGTTGCATGAATGGCATAGTTAATACTATTATGGGGCTCTGTTCAAGGGGTCACGTGGCATTGATACTGACCAGTGTGTCTATCATGGCTCATATATGCTAGATGGAGCTGGGTATTATGGTGATACTCATGCCATCATTAGTTTGAATTTATATGCGCAGGACACCACCAGCCAAAGTGTTCCAACGTGTATTTGTGATGAAGAATGTCTGTACATTACACATTTCATGAGTAGTGTAGCTCAGTAGTAAGATGTCTGACAGGTGAGTCGGAGTGACAAGGCCTCCTGGTAGCTGTAGTCAGTTGAATGTCATTTTTGCAAAACTTGACAAACATTAAGTGCACCCTTGCTACATTTGTGACGGACCACATATTTGCATTTTACCACATCTCATGGGTCAGACTTTTGAATTGCAAAGCTGCATGAGTAGTGTAGCTCAGTAGTAAGATGTCCGACAGGTGAGTTGACAGGGAAGGAGTGTAGTCTCTTGATTGGATTTGGAGTGACAAGGCCTCAAGGTAGCTGTAGTCAGTTGAATGTCTTTTATGCAAAACTTGACAAACGTTAAGTGCACCTTAGCTACATTTGTGACTGACCACACATTTGCATTTTATCACATTTCATGGGTCCTGCATTGGTATGTAGATGATGCTGCACTTACAGACAGTATCACAACATGTGGCAGGTCAGGATTTGCAATCATGTGATGTTATATGCACCAGTACTCATTGCCATAGACAAACAAACATCTCAGGAACTTTCAATGTTGCATGTTATGAAAGTAGATGCAGAAGACAATAGCAAAGGCAGAGTTGATAACAGGACACTGTGATATTGTGGCAGTTCTTCAAGTGTAGCTTATCAGAGTCCATTCTCCTTCTATTCCTTCCAAGACCTCAGTGAGTGGGATGGATAAGACCTTCTCTTCCCAAGTCATGAGTTGTAATGGCATGCTGGGAGGGCCACCTCCAGTCTTCTGTGCCTCCTGGTGGTGACTTGTCTCGCAGTTTCTTCAAAGGTTGTTCCACTTCTTCCTGATGTTGTTCTGTGTGCACGGGTGCCCAACATCATTCACTCTGTTGACTACCCTCTCCCACATTTCCTGTTTCTTGATGTGAGGAGTCTGCTGGACTTGGGCTCACAAATGTTGGGGGTCTACTCTAAGAATTTCGTCCACAGTAACTGTGAACTCCAATTCAGTGAAGGTAGTTTTTCTGAGGACCGTGGTGATTAAAAAAATGAGTGAGTGTGTTTAGCTGAGGAATACAGACAAAGGATGTGTAAAAAACAATATAAACGATGGAAAATGGGAAATGGAGAATAATAAATGATAGGTTCCGAGAAAAGGAATGGTTGATTAATGATAATTTGCTGTCTAGTAGTGCCTGTTCTGAGTTGCTTCACAAAGGATACTGGTCAGGGCTGAGGTGTGGTTTATCGTGTGATTTGCGGCATGTCTGCTTGCCACAGGACATCAGATGTGTGGTATCCATCCAATTGTCAGTGTTAAAAAAGTTTTTTGGGTTTTCGTGCTGCAGCAATTGACCACCGTTGGTGAACCGCTGTTTGCTGTGCACCGCTGTGAGACTGCCAGTGCCAATGTGTGCTGGTAATACGCTCGGCGGTCAGGCCGCTGCCCTGGCACGGTCTGCAACTTCACCGCTGACAATTTGCAGCGCTGTCAGATCTTTGCAGGACCGCTGACAGGACCGCCGTGCTGGCGGTCTAAATTTCAGACTTCCCAATTTGAAATACGGTAGGATGTCGAGCGCCAGCACAGGGTTTATATAATGAAGACTGACCCAGAGATATAAGAGGGATCTACAAGAGCCTTAGTTACCTTACACAAGGGAACATATATTGTGGTTTAGGCATGGGGAGGTTAAGTGATTCGCAAAAAATCACAGGATATTGAGCTGATGCAGACACTGGAACCTGGTTCCCCAGTTGCAAAGTCTGCAGCTCTGACCGTAATGCCACATCCTCTCCTTTAAGTGTAACATATAATCAAGTGATCAACTGGATAAAAAAAACATAAGATAGCAAATTATTTAAAAGTGCTTAGTTGCTATTTGAGAGCTCAGAAAATATTTCCTCATTTTAGCTGTTTAGAGCACTAACCATTATTTCTATGGGAATAAGACCATCTCATGGAGGAGGGTGCCAAGGCAACAAGTTGACCATGCTGTGCAGGTGGGAGGGTCAGTAGCAGCAGACATGGACCATGGAGGGCAGGGGAAAGGGAAAAGGGGCAACAAACCAACCATGCAGTACAGGCAAGGGAGGCTGTGGCAATCAATCAATCAAACATTTGTAGAGCGTGCTACTCACCTGTGAGGGTCTCAAGGCACTGAGGGGGGATGCTGCTACTGTTCAAACAACCAGGTCTTGGGAAGTCTCCTGAAGGTCATCAGGTCCTGGGTCTGTCACAGGTGGATGGGGAGGGTGTTCCATGTCTTGGCGGCGAGGTGACAGAAGGATTAGCCACCGGTGGTCGTTCGGTGGATGTGAGGAACGGTGGCGAGGGTGAGGTCCCCAGATCGAAGCTGGCGGTTGGGAGTGTAGAAAGTGAGTCGTTTGTTGAGGTATGCTGGTCTGGCGTCATGGAGTGCCTTGTGAGCATGGGTGAGGAGCTTGAAGGTGATCCTCTTGTTGACAGGGAGCCAGTGCAGGTCCCTCAGGTGGGCAGTGACGTGGCTGTGGCGGGGATGTCAAGAATGAGGCGTGCAGAGGCGTTCTTTATGCATTGAAGTCTCTTCTGGAGTCTAGCCGTAGTTCCCGTGTAGAGGGTGTTGCCGTAGTCCAGCCTGCTGGTGGCGAGAGCCTGGGTGACCGTCCTTCTGGTTCCGGTGGGGATCAATCTGTAGATCTTGCGAGGCATGCGGAGGGTGTTCAAGCAGGAGGCGGAGATGGCGTTGACTTGCTGGGTCATTGACAGAGATGAGTCCAGGATGAACCCCAGGTTGCGTGTGTGGTTGGAGCGTGTCGGTGCAGCTCCCAGTGAGGCCAGCCACCAGGAGTCATCCCAAGCAGAGGGGGTGGAGCTGAGGATGAGGACCTCCATCTTGTCAGGGTTCAGTTTCAGGCAGCTGCTCTTCATTCATTCGGCGACGGCCTTCAGTCCTTCGTGGAAGTTCGTTTTGGCAGTGGCGGGCTCTTTGGTGAGGAAGAGGATCAGCTGGGTGTCGTCGGCATATGAGATGATGTTGAGGTTGTGCGATCGGGTGATGTTAGCGAGCGGTGTCATGTAGACGTTGAAGAGGGTCGGGCTGAGGGATGTTCCTTGGGGTACACCGCAGGTGATTTTGGTGGCTTCGGATTGGAATGGAGGGAGGCGGACTCTCTGGGTTCTGTCGGCGAGGAAGGAGGTGATCCAGTCTAGGGCTTTGTCGTGGATCCCTGCGTTGTAGAGGCGTGTGTGTAGGGTGTGGTGGCAGACGGTATCGAAGGTGGCCGAGAGGTCCATGAGGATGAGGGCCGTGGTTTCGCCGTTCTGCAGCAGGGTCCTGATGTTGTCGGTGGTGGCAATGAGGGTGGTTTCGGTGCTGTGGTTGCTGTGGAACCCAGATTGGGACGAGTCCAAGATGTTGTTCTCTTCGAGGAAGCGGGTCAGTTGTCTGTTGACGATCTTCTCGATGACTTTCGGAGGGAACAGGGGCAAGGAGATGGGCCGGAGGTTCTTGAGGTCCTTTGGGTCTGCCTTGGGTTTCTTGTGTAGGGCATTGTTCTCTGTGTGTTTCCAGCTTTCTGGGAAGATGGCGGTCTCGAGTGAGTTCATGAAGATCTTTCGGAGTTGGGGTGCGATGATGGAGCTTGCTTTGTTGAAGATGGTCATGGTTTTGATGGTGTCTTCATTGTTGACGTGGTTCCAGGAGATCAGGAGGCCGGTGTGGCTGGGGGCGGTGAGTCTGGGGTGTCAGCGGCTGTCAGGGGGTCTGGACGTTGAAGCTGTCGTGGATGTCTATGATCTTGCGGTGGAAGAAGGTGGCTAGAGAGTCGCAGAGGTCTTGTGACGGAGATGTCATAGGAGCTGGGATTGGCGAGTTCCTTCATGATGTTGAAGAGCTCTTTGCTGTTGTGTGCGTTGTTGTCAAGGCTTTCCTTGTAGGAGGTCCTTTTGGCAGTTCATATGAGTTGGTGGTGCTTGCGGCTGGTGTTCTTGAGGGCTGTGTGGTTGTCCAGTGTTTGCTCGTGGTGCCATTTCTTCTCTAGTCTTCGGCAGGTCTGTTTGGAAGCCTGGAGGTCGGCGGTGACCCAGATGACTCTTCTGTCGGTGGTCTGTTTGAGTATAAAAGACCACTGATGGCAGAAAGAAGAGGCAGTACAACCATGCATGCCAACAGACCCATTTCAGGCAGGAGACTCCCAATGCTTTTAAGGACCAAAAGGGCTTTGTTTTATCTTTATCATTCCTAAGATCTCCTCTTTTTCAATGTAAGTCAATGAAGAAAGTCAATTCCCCAGTTTTTTATTCAAAATCTCCCTCTTACCAAGTTCAAAATGTTGGCAAGTAAAGTACATTGGATCACGGAGGGCAGGGGGAAGGAAAGTAGAGGCAGCAAGCTAAGCACACAGTCTAAGCAGGAGGACAATTGTGGGGCATAGAATTGGGGAATGGAGGGCAGGAGGTGTGGGCAGGGGCATCAACCTAAATGGATGGCAGTAACGGTACATCAGACCATGCAGGGCAGGTGGGATGGGGCCGGTGCATGGACTCGGACAACAGAGGGTAGAGAGGAGATGGATGGGGCAGCAAGCTAACTGTTCAGAGCAGACGTGAAGGTCAGTGGCAGAACAACAGCCACACATGGCTGTAAAGAGGGAACAGTGTCCTAGACTTTGACAAGGGATGGTAAGGACATGGGGGCAGGAGAAGCAAGCTGGGTCGGGCAGCACAATGCCAGGCCAGGTCCTGCATTCAACCCCCACCTACTGCGCATTGCGATGGACATCTTACTTAATGTTAAAGAACCGTAAAAAATCACTGAAAAAAAAGTTAGAGGGATGATATAGTTAAGAAATAGAATCAACAAAACCTTACAGATTCACTGACAAAAACAAAGGTTACAAGGACATAATAGTTAGGCCCAGAGTTCACTCACACGAAACAAGTGTAATTAGTAGTTATAGTTTCCTGAGCGAACTATAACTACGCCCCCGCAATGCACTGCTTATGACCTCACATATTACATCACTCATGACATCACTGCTAACTTCTCATATGACATCATTTATGGCACCATTTAGTTATTGTGAGAGTTTTCTAAATGTTTATGAGTGTTAAACATATATACAAAGACAGCAAAAATACCACAGATACCCACATATACAAATTTGATTTTCCTTTAATATCTAAAAAACTACTGTACGGTTTTACATCAAAGAACATATATCGTGATCTCTGGAACAAAATCCACCTTTCTGCCAACTTTGGTGTAATTCTGTCCAGCTGTTCAGGCAGCAGGCAGGCCTAAATATTAGATGGGAATTAACACGGAAAATTCACTTTATTTATGCCCCCATTTTCTCAAACCCTACTTGATAGATCACTCTGTAAATGTTCATGCACAACTAGGATTACTAGCACACTCTTTTGGGAAATATCTGTGAAGATACATCCACCGACACCAAAGAAATAAGGAAGTAAAAGAATGGTAAAAATGTACTTGCCACGCTGAAACCTATACCCACCCTAAACCCTAAAAATTCCCCTGCTAACCAAAGACCCATGCCCACCCTAAACCCTACAAATTACATTGCCAACTTAAAAACCATACCTAGCCTAAACCCTAAACATTCTCTTGTCACCCAAAACCCCATGCCCACCAAAACTCTAAAAATTCCTATGCCACCCAAACACCCACACTTAACCTAAACCCTAAGAATACCCTGCCACCCAAAAACCCATACCAACTCTAAACCCTAATAAATACCCTACTATCCAAAAAACCCATACCCAACCCAAGTCCTAAAAATTCCCCTGCCATCCAAAAGCCCATACCCAACGTAACCCCTAAAAAAATCCATTATCACACAAAACCCATAACCATAAAAATGCCATTGCCACCCAAAAAAACATACCCACCCTAACCTCTAAAATGTTTCTAGCCACCCAAAAACCCATACCAACCCTAAACCCAAAAAAGACCTCACCACAGAAAAACCCATACCCACCCTAAACCTTAGAAATTCCCTTGCCACTCAAAAACCCATACACACCCTAAACCCTTAAAGGTTAGCATCCAAAAACACATACCCACGGTAAATATTCACTTGCCACCCAAAACCCATACCCACCCTAAATCCTAAAAAGTCCCTTACTATCTGAAAACAAATACCCACGATGCACCATCAAAATTAACATGCCATTAAAAACTCATGCCCAACCAAAACCCTAAAAATGTCCTTCCCATCTAGAAAACCCACACCCACCATAAACCCTAAACATTCCATTGCCACTCAAAAATTCATACCAAGCCAAAACACAAAACAATCCCTCCCCCCCAAAAAAAACAGTACCAACCCTAAACCCCAAAAAATACCTTACCACCCAAAAGCTCATACCCACCCTAAACAGCAACCACCCAAACACCTAAAAATTCCCTTGTTACCCAAAATTTCATACCCACTCTAAACATCCTTTACCACTCAAACACCCACACCCACCCTAAACCCTAAAATTTCCCTTGCCACCTAAAAAGTTATACCCACCTTAAACCCTAAAAAATCCCCTACCACTCAATAACCCACACCTACTTAAACCATAAAAATACCTTACTACCAAAAAACCATACCCACCTTAAACTTTATAAATTTCCATGTCACCCAAAAGCTCCAACACACCCTAAACCCTAAGTAAAATCCTAGCACCCAAAAACCCAAACCCTAAAAATTATTTTACCATACAAATAACTGATACCCAACCTAAATTCTAAAAAATACTCACCACCCAAAAACTCATACCCACCCTAAACACTAATAATTCCTTTGCCACCCAAAAATCCATCCCCACCCTAAATCCTAAAAAATCCCTTATCACTCAAAAACGCACACCCACCCTAAACCCCAAATGTCCCTTGCCACACTAAATCCCATAGCCTCTCTAAATCCTAAAAATCCCTTACCACCCAACACACATAACTATGCTAAACCATAAAACATCCATTGCCACCCAAAAACCCAGACCCACTCTAACTCTAAAAGAATACTTTACCAACCAAAATCCCACACCCACCCTTACCGCTAAAAATCCCCTTGCTACCCAAAAACCCATAACCACCCTAAACCCTAAAAAGTCCCTTCCCACCCAAAAACCCATACCAACCCTAATCCCAAAAAAATTCCCTAATCCCAAAAACCCATAACCATGGTAAAACGCTAAAAAATCCCTCACCACTCAGAATTCCACACCCACCCTAAACCCTAAAAATTCCCTTGCCACCCAAAAACCTATACCGACACTAACCCCTATAAATACCTCAAAACAGAAAACACACTCACAAAAAACCCAAAACATTAATTTGCCACCCAAAGACCAATGCCCACCCTAAACCCTGAAACATTATTTTCCACTCAAACACCCATACCCACCCTAAGCCCTAAAAATGATCTTACCATCCAAACCCCATGTGTACCATAAACCCTAAAAATTCCCATGCCACCCAAAAGTTGCCACTCAAAATCCCACACCCACCCTCAACCTTAAAAATGCCCTTGCCACCCGAAAACCTGAACCCACCCTAAACCCTAAAAAACCCTTACCATTCAAACTCCCACTCAAAACGCTAAAAGTTCACTCACCACCCAAAAACCCATATCCACCCAAAACCCTGAAGAATAACTAGAGTTATTCCCATACCCATACCCACCCTAACCCCTAAAAATTATTTTTCCATCCAAATAAACCATGCCTACCCAAAAAAATCCCATTCCACCCAAAAATCCATACACACCCTAAACGCTAAAATTCATTTGCTGCCCAAAAACCCATACCTACCCTAAACCCTAAAAATACCTAACCACTCTAAAACACATACCCATGCTAAACCATAACAAATCCCTTGCCACCCAATAGCCCAGACATACCCTAAACGCTAAAAGATACCTTACCACCCAAAAACCCATATCCACCCTAAACCCTAAAAATTCCAATGCTGCCCAAAAATCCATACCCACCCTAAACCCTAAAAAATCCCTTACCACCCAAAAAGCCATACCCATCCTAAACCCTAAAAATCCCCTTGCCACCCTAAAAGCCATACCCACCTTTAAACCCCAGGAAATCCCTTACCGCTCAAAAGCCCATACCCAACCTTAACCTTAAAAAAACTGTCGTACTTTAAAATTTGGGACCGCGTAGGAGGCAGGGCCCTACCCCTGTCTATCCCGGTATTAGCGAACCGCGAATGGTCAATGCGGTATGTACAAGTGCTTTGTGTAATATTTTAGCTATAAATGCACTATGTATACGTTATTATACATCACTACGTGGGATCCATCTTAGAGCGGTGGCCATCTTATGGTTGCCCTCACATAGGCTACATATCATGAAGCAAATACGGGCCTTTTAGAGCACATGTGCTTTCCTTTGACTTCTCTGTGACCTGGGCAGCTTGGCTCCTCTGCCCCAGGTCAGTCGGTCCCACGAGCTCCCCGTCCTGCGGCCACCTGTGATTAGCATCAGGGTTTGACACACCATAAAGCCTTTTCATCCCACACGAGCATCCAGCTAATCTTTTCACACCTGACTGTTCCTGCTTTATGGCTTGTTTCCCAAACAGAAGATGGCTCGTGTTTATTGGGGCCTGTTGATATCTGATGTGGGATCTGAGCCTTGCTGGGTAAATAATTGTGGGCTGGCTTAACTGGAATGTGGGATGGTCATCATGACTCTGCCTTTTCGTTTGAAATGTATACATGTATATGGCCATATCATAAAACAAGGAATGTATGCCTGAAGCAGGATATTTTGTATTTAAGGAGAAGCCCGTTTCTGTAATTTTGAGCAGTCTCCTGAGAACATACACGCTGTTGTACTTCTAGGATACCTGTGATTGGTCTGCAGCCAATAAACTGATCTTTGACTTCACCCAGAAGACTCTGTGTTTCTGTAGGTCTGAAACAGGAAGAACCCGAAGTCATAGGGTGTGTTCCCCTGCACCGCTGGGCTTAAAATTCCCAGTACTTCAGTTGGCGCCCAACTCGGGACGATTTCAGCGGTACCGGTCCAAGCCACAGGTTCGTGAGGAGCTTCGTGTGGAAATTCTGGAGGAAGGCCGCCACTTCATCGACCCCTGCATGTCGACGTGGTCCGAAAGTCTTTTCTGCGAGGTTCTCCGCGTCCCGACGGCTACGAAGGACTGCTGCCCTGATTAATCGCCCTGTTTTGGACCCTTGACGATTTTGGTAGAGCGAAACAATCGAGAGAGTCTTCTGGTGACGCCATTGATCATCGATATTCAGTTAAGTATAAGTGGAGCGTCTCCCAGTTTGTTTGATATCCTTTGGGATTTTTGGTATCCTTCGGGATCATTTCGATTTGGAGTTTGCAAACGCCAAAGCCAGAGGACTCGTGTATTCACGAGACTATCGTAATCGATAATCCTTTGAAGTTTGGAACTAGACTAGTGAGCAAAGATGCCTGGTTCTAGTGTATTTGGTAATTGGTTTTGTTTGAGTTGTAGAAGGGATTTCCAGTTAGAGGATTCATGTCCGGTTCCTCCAATTGGAACTCCAACCTTTGAGCTTTATGTAAAACATGGCGTGGGCCCCATTGCATATAATGAAGTATGGATCCGATACACCAGAAAGGACGGTGTTTTAAAATGGCCCCAAAATGGTAGTTTCGATACAGATATCTTAGATAATTTGGAAGTGAAATTGTTTAAAAAGAAATCCCAGCCGGCGATGTTTGATTCTTTCCGCCTATGGCGAAAGGAAGCCAAACAGAAGGAAATTAAGCTAGCGAAAAGAAATAAGAGAGAGAGAGGTATGTCAGTGATGCAAGCAGATGTGCAATTTAAAGATAATGAGGAGGAACAAATGAATGAGCAATTGCACAGACAGCGCAAACTAGGGATTGATAAATGTTACCCTGTTTTGTCACCCCTTGTGCAAGATGAGACAAAAGAGAAAGAGAAAGATTCCCTAATGTCCCATTTGCTAAGTTCGCCACCCCCGTATGCGCAAAATGCCACAGCACCTCCACAGCTTGTAAATGTGCAGCCTCTAGTAAATATGCCGCAAGCCTTCCCACAGCCGCCAGCTCCTCTTCAGCTGGCTCCTATCCCTGCAGTGCAGCCCTCTCAAGGGTCGCCAGTTTTGTTACCTGTTACCCCCGCGCTTCCTGCGACTTTGCCTAGCACGCCATCGGCTTCCCCTGGCGCTCCTTCTTACACTACCCAGGTACCTGTATCTGAATCCGTTTTTCTTCCCTCTGTCTATCCCCCCGTTTTCGCCTCAACTTCTCCTTCAGCACGACAACGACTAGCTAATGTAGTTACTAGTTTAATGTCGCCTCTCTTTGGGTCATCTAGTGCGACTCCTGGCTTACAGCGTAAGCAATTGCGCAGTCAGTTGCCTGGTCCCGACGAGAAAGAGGTGTTAGATCATCTGGTGCGTAGGTGGATTGGTTTCCCTTTACTCTATAATGTGGAATCAGTTGTTAACGTTTTTCACCAATGGGATGCCCCAACACAGAGGTATGTCTTTGATAAGATGTGTGAATTCCTCTGTGAGGAATTGGAGGATAATGGCGCAAACCCAAACCCACAGGAATTGTGTCGAGTGCGATTTGATTTTGAAAAAGGTACAATTGTGGGTCCCAATGTAGATAAAGCAGTTGCGACTTTACTGTCCTTCAGAAATGGCGATTGTCAGCAATCATTGTTCGAACAGGAACTCCCTGTGGGGAAAAAGGTAAAAGCGCGCCAATATCCGATGCGTGAGGTTCCTCCAGTGTGGCGACCTGCTGATCTAAATGCTAATCCAGCTGTCCCAGCTCATTTTCAGCGTGTTTGGGTACATGTTCCATGGAAGCGTTCTGAGGTGTTAGCACTTAAGCAGACATTGCCTGACCCCCGTAAAAACCCTACAGGATATTATAAGGAGTTATCACAAACTGCAGAATCGTGTGTAATGAATCTGGCTGACATAGATATGCTGTTTGGGAATGTGGTTCCACAGCCTTTATGGGGATCCATTCGTAATGTAGATCACGCTGCAGAATTGGGTAACACATGGGCTAATATCATTGCTGCAGATGCTGGCCAAGTTGGTGGTGCGAAACCTGACCCTTTAGTAGCAGACCTCCCTGGTAGAATTATTACCTACATGAAAACCATAATGCCCGCGATGTGCGTAAATTGGGATAAACTATCCGCATGTAAGCAGAAGAAAGAGGATACAGTGTCCGACTTCTTTACCAGGTTTGAAGAAACGTTTATCGACCACAGTGGTCAAGACATGAGCACTGAAGGTGGCCAACGGTTATTTGTTGATAAATTTGTACAGAATCTACTTCCCGAGTTGTGTAAGAAATTAAAAGATTCCGAAAGTTCTTGGGCTGTTTCCTCTTCAGCGCAAATACTGGCTACTGCACAGTATTATGAAAATAGAGATAAAGATGAGAAGGATAGAACAGATAAGAAAACAAAAGAACTGAAAACAAAGGTCCTCTTGCAGCAGGCTTATCCACCACGTGGAGGACAGAATAACTATAGGCAAACCCAAGGTATCTATCAGCAACCCCAACAATTTCAGAATAATCAGCAAATGAATGGGTATTATCAACCACGAATCCCTGTAGGTCCCAACCAATGTTCATATTGCAAAGAGGAAGGTCATTTTAAATATAGTTGCCCTAAATTAATGCGGTGTAACAGTAATGCGTATGGCGCAAGAGGTAGAGGTGGTCAGCAAGCTCCTAGAGGCAGAGGGCGTGGAAATGCTCCCCAGAACGTGCGTCCTCTTCCGCCTCAAAATACCATAAATAGCTTTGATCAGCAAGCCAATGCGACTGGTAATGCAGCTCAGTACTACAATAATGATTATTATGCAGAAGATGACAATGTAGAAGATAATGATTACTAGGACAGCCATAGACAGAGAGAGGGAGTTGTTTCAGTGCCAGTGGATCAGAGCGGACCTTATGTTAAAGTAACTACAGCAAATGTAACAGAGCCCTTTCTGCTGGACACTGGTGCTGCAAAGAGTTCAATTATGCATTCAAAACTCCCTGGCGCGCCTTTGTCTGGCGAAATGAATGTTTCAGTAGGTTTTTCGGGCGCCCCAGTTAGGAACCCGATTTCCAGTCCCATGCCACTTTCTGTTGGACCTTGCGAGTTAGAAGCACCCCTCATCCTAACGACAGGTTGTGGTGAAAATTTGCTAGGATTAGATTTGCTAAAAAGATTGCATGCAACACTATATTGTTCTCCCTCAGGAGTACAACTTACATTAGGCAAGAAAGTGATTTCCCCGATGTATTTGTCTAAAAATGCAATGCCACCTGAATTGTCATCCCTTCCGGATGCCCTTTGGGCCACTGGTCCCAATGATGTGGGTCTCCTGGAAATACCGCCATATGTGGTCACTTTAAAAGCCAATGTCAGATTGCCACGCATTCCCCAGTACAAGATCTCCAATGAATGTCAGAAAGCGTTGTTAGCAATTGTCAGCGATTTGATTGAAAAGGGTGTAATTGAAGAGACAAGAGGCAACGTTTGCAATAGTCCTGTTTTACCTGTCTTAAAAAGAACGGACCCTTCACAGCCACCTGTTTATAGATTTGTGATTGATCTTAGAGAGGTTAATAAGATTGTTGTGCCACAGTTTCCAGTTGTCCCTGATATAACTGCCTTGTTAACCATGATTCCAGCCTCTGCTGCATGGTTCTCGGTGATCGATCTAAAGAATGCTTTCTTTAGAATCCCAATTGCAGAGGAGAACAGAGACATTTTTGGCTTCAGTTTAGGAGGTCGCAGCTTCCGCTTTAAATGCGCTCCACAGGGCTACTGTGAAAGTCCATCAATATACAGTCAGGCTTTAAAAGCGCAGCTTGATGCACTTGTTTTACCAAGTGGCGCTATCCTCATTCAGTACGTTGACGATTTACTAATCGCCGCGGATACTGAAAAGATTTGCAAAAACGCTACCTTGTCATTGTTGCGTCATTTGTCTGCCTTTCATCACAAAGTGTCTCTCTCAAAGCTGCAATATTGTCGACAAGAAGTGACCTACTTAGGTCATCTCTTATCGAAGGAGGGAAGGAAACTGACCCCAGAAAGAATTCAGGCCATTGCACAGTTGAGTGTGCCAAGAACACAGAGAGAAGTGCGTGCTTTCTTGGGCATTACTTCATACTGTAGGCATTGGATTCCTAATTTTTCCTTGTTGGCAAAACCTTTGTTAGCATTAACATGCAAAGACACACCGAATCCTATCCCATGGTCTGAAGAGTGTCAGAAAAGTTTTTTGGAATTGCGTAATGCATTATGTTCAGCTCCTGTGTTGGGTACCCCTGACTACAGCAAGCCTTTTACATTGTATGTTCATGAGAAAGATGGTTGCGCATTATCAGTGTTAACACAGCCCTTTGGCGATAGACCGCGTCCATGCGCATATTTTTCGTCCACCTTGGACCCGGTAGCGAGGGCATTGCCAAGTTGTCTGAGAGCTACAGCCGCCGCAGCTATGTCTATTCGACAGTCTGCTGGCCTAGTAATGGATAATACATTGATTGTTATGGTTCCACATGCTGTGGACACATTGTTAAACAGGACCAAGACACAACACTTAACTAGTGCGCGATTATCTGGATATGAGCTGACACTGTTAGCAAACCATATACACATAAAGAGATGCAACACGTTGAATCCAGCTACACTATTACCAATTCCAGCAGACCTAGATGAGATTGAGCAACATGATTGTCTGTTCAGAACAGAAGAAGAGACGAAAGGGAGAGTAGATCTTAAAGATACTCCCCTGACTGAGTGTGATGGTATTTTATGAGTGGATGGTTCGTGTTTTAAGCTTCCGAATGGTGATACGACTGCTGCATATGCTATCACGACTTTGCACACGATTGTTGAAACTGCACGTGTGCCACAAAATTCGGCTCAAGCAGCAGAATTGATTGCCCTTACGAGAGCATGCGTGTTGTCTGAAGGAATGAAAGTGAACATATATACAGATAGCCAGTACGCCTTTGGCGTGGCTCATAGTTTTGAGCGATTGTGGAAAGAACGTGGGTTCCTGACTTCGCATGGAGCTAAGATTCAGAATGGCAAGTTGGTGAATGATCTCCTTGAGTCACTGACCCTACCATTACAAGTTGCAATTATGAAATGCAGTGCGCACAAGAAAATCACTGATGATGTTGGTCGTGGTAATGCGTTTGCTGATGAAGTCGCGAAAGAAACAGCAAAAGATGCAAAGACTCGAATGTATGTTGCAGGCCCTGCAAGATGGGTTGGTGATGTTGGAATGTGTGAAAACACAATAGAAAGTGTGAAGTCCCTTCAAGCTGAAGCCACAGAGAAAGAGTTGAGCAAGTGGAGAGAAAGTATGGGTAAGTTGGATAAGAATGGTTGTTGGATTGATCTGTCAGAACATAGGCGATGGTTGTCACCTGATTCATATGTGCTTCCAGTGGTTACTATGGCACATGGAATGGCACATATCAGTACGAAAGGAATCTGTAAGTTGTTGGCTCCAGTATGGCAGAATGCTGGAATTCCCAAGTGTGCAGAGAATGTGGTCAAGAATTGTATGGTATGCTTGAAATACAACCCTGGTAGGGGAACCCCAACTCCAGCTGGTCATTTTGCGCCTCCATCATATCCATTTGAAGTTTTGCAGCTAGATTTTATCCACATGGAAAGGTGCAACAACCTGAAATATGTATTGGTGGTTGTTTGCGCTTTTTCAAAATGGATAGAAGCCTATCCCCTAAAGGACAACACTGCTCTGTCCACAGCCAAAGCCCTTGTGAAGGAATTTTTCCCTAGGTTTGGAATGCCAAGAATGGTGTGGAGTGATAATGGGAGTGAGTTCGTGGGTCAAGTGATGAAGAATGTGTGTGAGGGGTTGGGGATAAAGCAGAAGTTCCACGCTGCAAATCACCCCCAATCAGCTGGATTAGTAGAGCGCTACAATGGCGCTCTAAAACTCAAGCTGGCCAAAATCCAGGCGAGCTCAGGTCTTAAATGGCCTGACGCTATGCCTCTAGCACTCCTGTCCACCAGAATGACCGTACACTCACGAGTGGGACTTAGCCCATACGAGGTTATTTTTGGCCACCCGGCCAATGTATGGGGTGTGCCAAGACCGTCGAAATTCAGTGAAATCGAACATCCAGTACTGCTTGATTACTTGTACGAATTGACGGCTAAATTGCGTGTTTTACACCAACAGGTGCACGATACTCTTCCCCAGGCCTCTGATGCTCCAGGACACCCTATCGACCCTGGCACGTGGGTTCTGGTGAAGAATTTCCAGCGCAAAAGCAACGATGAGCCCCGTTGGATCGGCCCTCATCTCGTACTTCTGTCTACAAGATCAGCTGTTCGAGTAAAGGGGAAGAAGAACTGGATCCACAGCGCCCACGTCAAAAGGATACCTTCGCCTCTGCCGTATGACCAGTGGGTCCAGGAGGGTATCGCTGACTCTGAAACAGACACTGTACCTCGTTTTGTGCCGTTTTGTGATGCACGCATAAAAGGCACAACTTCAGCACAACAGAGTGACGATATTTTGCAAGAAGCTGTGCCACCGTCAATTCGATTGGACACTACAGAGCCTGAACTCTTGTTCCAAGATCAGACAGTACCTGGCCGTTTCCACTACAATCTAAGACCAAGGCCTATGGACAAATAAATATTCTTTTTCTTTTACCTTTTTATTTTTTGATAACCATAGCTCTCCCATCTGAAGGACTTTCTTGATTTTTGTTTTTCGAACCACCATCCGGGTTCAGCCGCAGGGTCGCGGTGCCAAGACTTTGGGGTACAGGCCGAAGACGTTAGGTCAACGGTTCTGGTTGGTCTAGGGCGTTCCCTGGACTGACAGGCATACTCCTTAGCAGAAGATACTCACCCGCCGCGAGCGGCACGATTAGAGGATGGAGTTTTTCAAGATGGAGAGACTCACTGAGGAAATGAACTTTAAAGCAAGAATGTGTAAAATAATGAAGAGCAAACGTTTTGTATTTTTATGTCTGTTTGTATTATGTAGTATGGTAGTGTTTACCGTAGGATTTGTACTCTTCTCCTCTCAAGAGCCCATTGCACCCACTGTACAGCCTATACCTCCTCCTACTGTCTCCTCACACTCTTTTCACCCTCTGCCTGAACACGAACAAGCTAGACGGTCTGAGTTTGTAAACAACTCGTTTATTCAGCTCCTGCACCAGCACCAACTAGTCATGAATACCACCAATTGCTGGGTGTGTGGTTTAATGCCACATACCATTAATAAGGGTATTCCTTATCTAGTGCTGCCGTTTAGTTACAATGGATCGTCATGGGCATTCCAGACCATGTTTCTCTTTGCACTAGATGCCTACTCCCCGCGACAACCGCGTTCCATCAGACCTAGCACAAATAATAAAGCCTTAATGAAAGGAGTTGCCGATATGAGCAGAGATATCGATGCATACTCATCTATTCCCAAAGAAGAGTTGAGAGCTTATGTAGGGTGGAACGCGACGGGGTATAGTATTAGTCTGGGTGAAAGACAGCGAAAAATATCATCCCCAATTTGGGTCGTACCCCACATAGGTCGGTTCTGTTTGCAAGGTAATGGTCAGAATCCAAGAGCTCAACTGGGGAGAAGTGACTGTACTGAAACGTACACTTTTCCGTCACAGTTTTCCCCTGCGTTTTTGGCTGCCAAGGGTACATATTTTGTCTGCAATGACCGAGCATATACATGGTTGCCCCCTGACTTCTCGGGCACATGTTATATTGCAAACCTGCTACCGCCAACATTTACTGCCGCCTCCGACTATCACAAGACCAGAGTTGTGAGAGGCGTGATTCGTAAGGAGGATACTGCCGGTCAGGAAGCGGGAGACTTCTTTTTGGGTTTCCTGCCATTTTGGGGACCTATGGTCAATAGTAGGAACCTGAGACAACTGACTCGTGTGGTTGAATTCACTGTTAATGTAACGGCTGGTGCCCTTGGTAATTTGACAGCTGAGCTCCAAGCGGATCGCCTCATGACTTTGCATGGTTCTAGACGTTATACTTGCAGACCGCGGTGGGGTATGTAAGGTTATCCAATCTAGTTGTTTCATTTTCATACCAGACAACGCTCCAACAGTTTATCAAGCCATCTCCAAACTACATAAAATATCTGAGTCCATACACGTGGATAAAGGAGATTGGTCACTGGTGGGGTGGTTCTGGGAACTGATATCTGCCTGGGGTTGAAAAGTTCTGATGGTCATTGGAATGATCTTAGCCATCCTTTTCCTGTTCTGTCTGTGCATACAGTGTGCTCCTGCGATATGTGGCCTCTGTGCTACATTATGTGTAAGGAAACCTGTATCGAGGGACGAGCTAAGTAATAGGATGATGCTATAGCAACATCTCCATGACTTTGTGAATATTGACCTGGACTCGGACTGATGTGAGCATAGTTATTGCCTATGTAAGGGCAAAAGGAGGGTCTGTCGTACTTTAAAATTTGGGACCGCATAGGAGGCAGGGCCCTACCCCTGTCTATCCCGGTATTAGCGAACCGCGAATGGTCAATGCGGTATGTACAAGTGCTTTGTGTAACGTTTTAGCTATAAATGCACTATGTATACGTTATTATACATCACTACGTGGGATCCATCTTAGAGCGGTGGCCATCTTATGGTTGCCCTCACATAGGCTACATATCATGAAGCAAATACGGGCCTTTTAGAGCACATGTGCTTTCCTTTGACTTCTCTGTGACCTGGGCAGCTTGGCTCCTCTGCCCCAGGTCAGTCCGGTCCCACGAGCTCCCCGTCCTGCGGCCACCTGTGATTAGCATCAGGGTTTGACACACCATAAAGCCTTTTCATCCCACACGAGCATCCAGCTAATCTCTTTCACACCTGACTGTTCCTGCTTTATGGCTTGTTTCCCAAACAGGAGATGGCTCGTGTTTATTGGGGCCTGTTGATATCTGATGTGGGATCTGAGCCCTGCTGGGTAAATAATTGTGGGCTGGCTTAACTGGAATGTGGGATGGTCATCATGACTCTGCCTTTTCGTTTGAAATGTATACATGTATATGGCCATATCATAAAACAAGGAATGTATTCCTGAAGCAGGATATTTTGTATTTAAGGAGAAGCCCGTTTCTGTAATTTTGAGCAGTCTCCTGAGAACATACACGCTGTTGTACTTCTAGGATACCTGTGATTGGTCTGCAGCCAATAAACTGATCTTTGACTTCACCCAGAAGACTCTGTGTTTCTGTAGGTCTGAAACAGGAAGAACCCGAAGTCATAGGGTGTGTTCCCCTGCACCGCTGGGCTTAAAATTCCCAGTACTTCAATACCCTTACCACCCAAACACCCATACCAACCCTAAACCTTAAAAAATCCCTTACCTCTTAGACACCCACCACCTCCCTCAACACCATAAATTATCTTGCCATCCAAAAAACAATACCCACCATAGCCCCTTAAAAATACCTTACCACTCAAAAACCCATACCAACCCTAAACTCTAAAAAAATACCTTGCCACCCAAAAAGCAATACCCATCCTAAACCCTGAAAAATCCCATTAAACCAACACTGACCCTAAACCCTAAAACACCCTTACCCTACCATATATTTGTATATTCCCTGAAAAAAAACAAAGGGCCTGATCACGATGTTGGGTGGACCGCTTGACTCACAGGCCATCGGTCCGACCGTCACATTACAATGCAGGCGGTCGGACCACAGACGTCAGGGGAAAGACCGCTGCCTCTGACAGGATCATCTGATCCAGACGGGGCAGCAGTCAGAATCGTAGCCCTGAATGGAGGCAGTGCCGAGGCAGGCACAGCCGTTAGGATTACGACAGACTTTTTATGGCTGTCCAACTTCCATGAAAAGACTTTCGGAAACGGAATTTGAGACAGGGCCCCCAACCACCATAGGCCATTGTAAAGTGCCCCTGGGGGCACATGTGGGGCATCCGGACACAACCATGAGCAGTGTGCCAGGCACCAAAAGGTGCCTGGCACATGGTGCATGGATGTGCAGGAAGTGCTCTTTAACACTGCAGCTTAAGCTGAGGCCCTTTTCCTGGGCCGCAGCACAAGCCGCAGTGGTAAAGTGCACTTTCCGACAGCCAGCACAGCAGTCCCATCATAATTGGGCAGTCGGAACAACGCCAGCTTCTCAGGCTGTCTCCTGACAGTCACAACAGCAGATGACAGTCCGCCTGCCCGATGTCGTAATCGGGCCATAGTTTACAGGGATGTTATAATTAGGCTCACATTTCACTCTCACAAAACCATTGAAATTCACCAGTTATAGTTACCTGAGCTAACTATAACTTACGCCCCAGCAATGCACTGCTTATAACCTCTCATATTGCACCACTCATTACATGGTCCGTGACATCACTGATGACATCACTGAATACATCCCAATGACATCACTGATGACATCACGAATGACATCATCCAGTGAGTATTTTCTAAAAATGTATGTATTAAACATATATACTAAGGTTATACAAAAGTTAAATTAGTATGAGTATTAGTATTTCTAAAATATATTATGTGAGTCACTGTGTGTATCTGTGTGTGAGTAGATGTCTGAGTGTCTGTATGGGTGTTTGAGTGTCTCTGTGAGTAGCTATATGGGTGAGGGAGTGGGTGTGTGAATAGCTGTATGGGTGAGTGAGTGGGTGTTTGAGCAGCTGTTTGGGTGAGTGAGTGGTTTTGTGAATGGCTGCGTTGGTGAGTGAGTAGGTGTTTGAGTACCTGTGTGGGTGAGTGATTTGCTGTATGAGGGGCTGTATAGATGGGGAGAGGTTGTGAGAATGGCTGTATGGGTGAGGGACTGGGCATGCAAGTGACTGTATGTTTGAGTGAGTGGCTGTTTGAGGGGGTTTATGCCTAAGAGAGTGGGTGTGTGTGGCTTGACACCTTCAGTGAATCAGTGTCAATAGTTTCCAGCGTCGGGCTTGAGCCTCAATAAAACCATTGGATTTAGGCAGGAAAAGCTTTGGGAGAGAAGTTCAAATTTTCACACCCAGGTCTTTGGTGTCAATTGGTTCTCATTCAACAGCTGTGCTGATAAAACTATGGGTTGGAACCGAAGAGGACTTGGAGCTGACAGATCATCAAGAAATAAAGTTAACAGGAGCTACAGTGAAATCATGCCCAACGGTGATGCGTCCTCGTCCGATTGATTAGGCAGGTTCGTCCCGGTCTCTAGATGGCTCTCCAGGTAAAAAGTTTGTAGAATGTTTCTAAGTTTCAGCTATTTAGGTTTAGGCATGAGAAGTACCCTCTGACACTAGCCAAGTGTTCCAGGGCCGCAGTAACAGTACTTGTGGGTCAGAACTCACTTCAGTTTCAGGGCACATCTTGTTGAAACTGGTTAGCTAGACTCTTCCAGTAAAGTGGACTTTGTGCAGCTTTTGTACCTCTGTAGCTTACCAGTCGGCCATTCAATGGACCCTTGGAGTCCACTTCTTTGTCCTGGATGCAAGAGGGAACAGCTCCAGCTCATAGTGTTCTCCTCAGAGGTCTCAAAAGCATGTGCTGCCTTCTTCTGTTTTCTGAAGGTCAGTAGAGTTCTAAAGACTCGGGTGCCCAGTAGTGCCACATTTATGCCTGGCCTTAGATTGTGGGTGGGAGTGATGCCTGGTCCCTCCCTGATTAAAAGGGGAAATGTTCCCAGTGGTAAACCTACCCACTATTGCAGCTGTTCCTCTGTGCCCTACTTCAAACAATCCTACTGTGCCCTTCCCTCCCTAAATCCAACATGGTATCAATCAATCAGTCTATCAAACTGTATTTGTAAAGTGCAGCTTCCTACCCCCAGGGGTATCCAGGCACTGAAGGTCATGTGACCTTAGTCAAAAAGCCGTCTTCAGCCCACTCCTGAAGTCAGTGAGTGAGGGGGAGGTCCTTCCGGGACTTGACGGTGAGGTAAGAAATGGAACGACCTCCGCTGCACCTCTGACTGATGCAGGGAATGTGTGCAAGGGAGGTGGAGCAGAAACATCGGGCGGGTTGGTGGAAGGTCATGAGTTGGTTTCGATGTTGTGGAGGACTTTGTGGGCGTGGGTTAGCAGCTTGAACTTGCATTTCTTCTGAATGGGGAGCCACTGGAGACTTCTGAGGTGGGGAGTGATGCTGGATTGTTTGAGAAGGTTGAGGATGAGTCTGGATGTGTTGTTCTGTATGGTCTGGAGTTGTTTGAGGAGCTGGATGGTGGTTCTGGCGCAGAGCGCATTTCCTTAGTTTAAGCTGGCTGGAGATGAGTGTTTGAGTGTTTGTTTTCCTCGTGTTGAAGGGGATCCATCTGAAGATTTTTCTGAGCATGCAGAGGGTGTGGAAGCAGGAAAAGGACACTGCGCTTCATGCTGAGTTGGCTGTCTAGGATGATGCTGAGGTTGCCCGTGGTGTGTGGTGAGGGTCAGCTTTGGTCCGAGTGCAATGGGCCACGAAGTGTAGTCCCAGGGTGAGGTGATGTTTCCAAAAAAGCTGCATTTCCACCTTGTCTGTGTTCACTTTTATGCAGTTTGACCGTATTCAGTCAGCAACCCTTGTCATGACAGAAACCTTCTTCCAATGTGCAGAGCTCCTTTGCCACCATTGAGGTGTAGTCCGCAAAATAAGCAACCAGTCCTCTGTGGTCATTCATACCGCTTCTGGGGACAGCCACTCACCATCTGAGAAATTCAAAAGAGGAAATGGCAGTCCGAGGTGATAGATATATCTGCCTTTGCAGGCCTCTTTACAAGCAATTAAGGACTCCCCACACACAAGGCCTTTGTCCCATCTCTGGGAGCAAGTTGACACATCATCAAAGGGGTCGTTCAGGTCCTGGTTGACAGTTGAAAGCTTATGGAAATGGGATTCTAGAGGCTTTACTCAAAGCAAAAGGTGACTTTCTAATAGTGCATTTGCTAAAATATTTTGTACAAATCTGACTCTACCAATAAATTAGGCTTGTAATGAATATTGTAAAAAGTAAAAAAATAAAGGTTGCAGTTGTTACCTAAGGAAGGTAACATTATTTGATTTAAATATTATAACCCAATGCTTTCCCATACAACGGATAATTGAGCAATAGGGAGATTATAACTTTTGGAACCTCTCACTGTAAGAACATTGTACATTAACTTTTACATGTTCTACTTTTAAATACCATGCACACTACCTGATTGGGCATTAAGGTCTACTTTGGGGTGACATTAATAATTTAAAGGAGTGTTTAGGCCTGTCAAAAGTGGTTACTTTAAAAGGTTGAATTTGCATTTTCAAAACTGCACAGATAGGCTACAGTAGTTGCCTTGCAGTCATGTTTTGCACTGTCACCCTAAGATAAGGGTCTCCACCCCTTTCTGTACTAAGAGCTGCTTTTCATCAGTAAAAATTGTTGTGAGCTACTAAAGGCCAAGCAATTTGCAAATTTTTCTGAGAGCCCACTGCATACAGATTCATTGACTTTTAAGCTGAATTTCTTCTGAGCCCATACTGGGGTTTGAACAAAATACTCTGGATTTATGTTGTCACTACACTTTAAGACCTTCCAATTAATAACATGATAACAGTACCTTGGTGTTCATCAGGCAATACATGGAAGCATTTCCCACAAAGGATCACAAACCGAAGAAAACACTTCCAACCACATACTCTACATGGCATAGATTGCTGACCATGTAGGTAAGTGCTTCAGGGCCACACATTGGGTTAGTAAGTGCTATAAATTCTGCATATAATGCCTCCCCCTTTCATTACCACACATAACAGCACTTTGAAATGCATCAGTTCGAAGTGTGCACCACACAAAATCTCTCCTGTGAGACTATAGAGCTATGTGTGTATAATAACTACCTAGGCCATATATGATACACTTTCATCCTGCCTCCAAACACAGACACTTTGTGAAAAGTGGCAGTGTTTATGTGCAGGTCAGAGCAACTAGTGCATATGCAAATGTATGAGGGCTCTGGAGTGCTGATTCCCAAAACAAGCCGGGAGTAATCACAGGGCTGACACTATCAAACTCATTGCACACAGTGCATTCACCAGTCATTAGTACGGTCTGGAGACAACCCTGCTGGTATTCCGAGGGCACATCACAGTGCAGTCTATGGGAATCCTGCTCAGGCACTCCCTCCTATGAGCGCCATATAACAGTTCAGAACGAATATCTTTAATCGTATTTAGAATTGCATGCATTCACCATTTTTCAATAAAATAACTACACGATTTCAGTAAAACATCAAAATGAATTTAACATGGTGAAAAACAGCCCTAGGTGGCAGGAGGTGCTTCCACACAGAAAGCTAACATTCCCCACTGGGCTTTCATTAACTGATGGTCCCACCGCCAGTAGCCTAACTCAGGACTGGACCATTCACAGCTATTCTCACTCACATACAGGTTCACTTACATGCTTACGCTATGACTAGGTGCTCACTCAGTGCCATGGTCACTCACCACTGGGTTCCCTACCTATCATACTCACTTGTACTCACTCACCAACAGGCTCACTCAACACTGGTGTCAATCACCACTGTACTTACTCACAGACAGGCTCACTCACTGCCAGGGTCGCAGTATGTTCTCACTTACTACTATTCTCACTCCTCACTGGATTCACTTGCCTTCATGCTCCCTTTCCACCAAGCTCACTCACCCTTATAGACACTGCCTGCTACACTCATGTGCCATTAAGCTCACACACAGCTCAGTACATACCTGATTCCTTCATTGTGTTCCTCACTCACTAACAGACTTACTCTCTTTCATGCTCTCACATCTCCAGGCTCTCTAACCCTGACACTCAATTACCACTACACTCACTCATCAGCAGGTTCACTCAGCAATGGGTTCATAAAAAGCTGAGTTTGCTGACCAGCTCTGACGCTCTCCACACTTACCTCATCACAACTGTGCTCACACTCCCAAAGGATCACTCACATCCAGACACCCGCACTGCCAAGCTCACTGAGCAGTGGACTTGTTTACTAACACACTAAGTCACCTGCAGTCTCACCTACCTTCTGGAGCACTTCCTTGCAGGATAGTTCACCTCCAGTTTCCTGCATCTCCAGGCTCATGCACTGCCAGTCTCACTCACTCACAAGTAAGTTCACCTATAGCCTCACACACCTACAGGGTCAGGCACCACAAGGCTTACTCACTGTGGTACATGCTCATCAGTGGTCTGATTCACTCACTGGTTAGTTTACCTTCAATCTCACACACTGCCAGGCTCATGCATCTCCAGGCTCACTATTGGCTGGACCCTTTCATCAACTGGCCCCCGGGTATGCTCACTCACTGTCTGCTGCATGTCTGGGATCTCTATCGAGATGACAATCAATGTTTTTTGCAGAGTTTTATAGAGCGCGAACTTGACCCAATCCGAATCGGGTCTCAGAGCACTTACATAGCACCAGTTACGTTACATGTGGACACACATTCATTTTTTGTTAGGCATTTTGTTATGTAACTGGCAGTGAGTGCGTCAGACCGTGCCAGGAACAGCAGCTTGTCAGTGGGGCTTCCTCAGTGCTGCAAAGTTTATAACCCTTGTGTGTATGTGCTTGCGCCTTACCAGCTGGTCCAGTACCCTACGGCTCTTGCCGGCAGTGCAGTGTTCAGAGAAGACTGTCTTGTGCATGAGGAGGAAGGTGTTCACCAGGACACAGACAGCCTCACAGCGGATTAAGAATGAATATTCAACGCTAATAATAAGGCCAGGTAAGGAAAGATCTTACAGATTGATGTGCTCCATCGCTGCTCAAATACCTGCTGGCAGGCTGCAAAGGGCAGGTGCCATGGTTCTTGATAGCAGTTCAATACTAGGCTTTCCTGCAACGCTCCCGCACACCTGCTAGTCTGCACCGGCAAAGTCGGGCAGGATCAAAAGCATGGTGCCAGGCTGCGAAAGGCAGGTGACGTGGATATAAGACACAATGTCATGCTCTTTGGCCTGCCCCAACACAGCTAAGCTAAGTTAAGCCTATCTGAGCATCTGGTTTCAGTGAGGGTGGGCCACAGGAATTAAGAAAAGGCCTAAAAACATAAACAACCAATAATGGGCTACATTATCTAGATGCATGACGCAAGCTACTTATGCGGTGTCGGCGAACTACTGGTAGCTCGTGAACGACTGGTTGGAGACCCCTGCTCTTAGGGGTACAGTCTAATAATGACATTTAGCTTACAGGCCCTGGGCACACTTTGTACCATATACAAGGGACTTAAAGGTAAGTTAAATACGCCAATTAGGAGTATAGCTAATTTGGCATGTTTTAGAGCTCAGAGCAGTTGTACTGGGGCCTAGTTAGAAGAGTCCCATCACAAAAAGGCAAAACACCTGCAGCATCAGTCGGCAAAAATGGGGGTGACCTTGATAAAAGAAACATTATCCTTCAATAAGCCAGTGCAAAAAGTAAATTACCTGTCAGTTGTGTTTGCTACTGTTATGTGAGCTGAACCCTGGGGAATTAAGCAGTCAAAGTAACAGTCATTCATACCATTAGATTCCTAATTCACTCCAGGATAGACTACAGTAACATTATTTACACTCGGTTACCCATGCTAGGTGGGGGCCTGCGTTTTGCCCTTTCCTTCCTCCATCTGAAACTACAGGAATGATTAGTGGGACCACTCTGCTAACTCTCTAAACAAATGGGCTTGCAAAGAGGGTGTAGAAAAAGATGCCAAAATGTAGGGACCCTCTCTAGTCAGGGAGAAGAGGCAGAGTTAAGATCCGAGCAAAGCAAAAATATAAAAATAAACCTTGAAAAAACTCTCAAGTCCAACAAAAAGTAAGCAACTACTCGATACTACTTCATCAAAGTACAACATTCAAAGCAACAAGTGACTGTTAGAATATAAGAGAAGTATGACAGTGTTTTGTTAGCTGGCGTTCAGCACAATTATTGATGTCACGATCTTATTGGCTCCAGTAAATGGGTTCAGTGCTTTATACCTGACCTCAAACCCTGGTAGCTGTTTCACATATAAGGAAGACTTAAGTTAAGGAAAATGTGTAAAGTATTTACATGTACGGACACAGCCAAAAACGCAAGACAATAAAAACCTGACTCAAACAATGTAATTTAAAAAAATTCACCTAAATGACAAACCTCTATTAAGGGGAACACGGGATAGGATGATAATTCAATCTAGCTATCATTTTATCCACACAGATTATAAAATCCTTCTTGTTCTGGTTCATTAATTCCATTTAAAAAAGGTAGGGATTTACTTTGGATCATCTGATCTTTGGGCCATTAGTTATCACAACTTCAATGTCCCCAGTAGTCTTGACAGATTTTATTAGACCCTTATTCAGAGCAATAATGAATAATAAAGAGTTAGGGTTGTTTATAAAATTGAGATTTACAGAAAAATTGAGAGAAATTATTGCAGATTATCAGTGAACAGTATACAATAAATAGTGCTATATCTTCTCCTGCATTTGAATGTGGGAATAGATAAAAGAGAGGGGGAACAACACATCTCAAGGGTGAGACCCAAATCATATTATTTAGAGCTTCTTTGTACCTATCATGTTCAAAATGGGGTTGATTCTCAAGGACGCATTTAAGATAAAACACCAGAAACAACAGCAGCTCACATTTTACTGTTCCTGTGTGATCACTGTTTTTTTTTTTACTTCAAATGGCACCTAATTTCATGAAGTGGCATATTGGCATCTTTTTGGGAATTTCGCATAACAATCATAACCTAAAATTCCTGAAATTACACAAGCTATGCTGGCATAATTTACATTTTGTCCAGCTCTAGTATTAACCACAGGGTTTTCCCATTGAGCACAACCACATAACTCTTGTTTAAAAAAACAACAACCTTCAATTCGATAAAAAAAGTTCTACAAAAGGGACAGTTGGTAACAATTTAAATATGAAAACCATTGTAATTGGCTAGATATGCCTCTCATACAGGGCACAATGACATCACATATTACAGCACAATGTATATTAACATAAAACCATGATGGAATAAGAAATACATTTTTTGTCTCGCATCTCACTGTACTCAGAATGCATGAAATCCAAAATATGTTCGGATACACTTTCGTAAAATCTCACACCGTAACATATATCTAGATGTTCTAGAGAGTCAGTATTAATGGCTCAGTCACTATTATTGAGAAGTTTTGTGCATTGGAAAAAAGTTTCTTTGATTACTAAAAACCCACTTCTAGAAATGAGAATTTGTACATTCTAGATGCATTCCTTTATGCCATTGCCTACTAATAAGACTAAAAAACTTTTCAAATATTTGAACCTGTTGTTTAGCAACCTGGAGAAAACCTTGAGAAACCTCTTTAGCATATTTTAGGTGAGCGAAACCGGTGTCAGTGTTGTGGGTGACACGTCTCTTAATTTCCAAAAGGCATTTCAGCTGCATTTATATGGACCGCTGTGGTCATCTTATTTTGGATACTTCGTTTAAATTTATCTCCGTTGCAGTTGATTCTTGCTCCAGGTTTGCTCAGTTTGGCCACAGCATTCAGCTGATGCTTGCACTGTTATTAAAGACATGCAATTACATTCCACTTGGACCAGGGCCCGACTATTGCTTCTAAAGCGTGCTAGGATACTATGGCTTCCCTGGGTGTAGAGGTCCATTATTCTTCTCCATATCACCCCCAGGGCAATTCCGTTGTGGAGAGGAGTGACTTAAACCAGCCCTTATCAGCTGCAGTATTAGGCACAGGGTGTAGTTGAATCCACCACCTATTTGGGGTGGAACCCATCTGAGGCCTTTTTTGGCATCGAAATGTACGTTCATGACCTTGAAGGTCCAGGCAATGTGGCAGAAGCCACACCCTTTGACATAAATGATTGTTGTGCTTTCTTACAGGATCTACAAAACGTCTGTGACTCCAATCCAACGAGCAGTTGAAGACTTCTGCCTCTGCAGGAATCAAACCTCTACAGTCTTTGCAGTAACATCTGGCAGAAGCAATACAAAATAACCAATTAATCCCTCCCTAATGTCCGCATCAAGCATTCTAATGAGAAATTAAAAGCCATCAAACCAACCACATCTTTAAGGTTAATATCAAAAAATCTAGACAGCATTGCAACAACACTGAAGTCCTAGGCATCTTTTAATAGTGCCCTTCTGAGAGATACACACTGTGGTGTGCCCAGTTTGAATTCCTTTTTCACTGGTGAATGCTCAACTGGCCTTAATCTAATGGAGAATTGTGAGGACAGAGATGTTATTCTAGCATCAAAATGCCCCTCAACATAATCAATGTTTTCCTCAAGGTATCCTTTTTCCCAAGACCCCCCAAAAATTGTAAATCCTCAAACAGCTTTACAATTATTACAGAAACATATAGAAAAATACATAGAGTAGAAACCCTCCTCTTGCAGGGCTCACAGGAACTAGAACCCCGGTCTCACCCATATCTGTTAAATTCTGTCAAGTGTGGTCTTCCAGAATGAGTTAATGACCCTCGTGTTTGGTAAGTTGTATGTCAGAATACCAGCACAAAATATTGTGATATTCTGATAGTATACCATTTGAGCATCAACAAATGAGTGCGTAATTCTCCTGATGATGGGCCCCAACAGGCAGGCTCTTCTTTGCCCTTCATGCATCTTTTCTGCATCTTTGCTATCTTCTGTCCTTCTTCTCTCTACCCCACCTATGTACAATGCTCCATTGCATTTTAGCTATCTCTGTGAAATATAAATACCCATACATACATCTCTACAAACATATAAATCCTGCTCAGGACACTCAAATCCTCCACCACCACTTAGCAGTCATGCCTAGTATAGCCTATTCACTTGTCCTAGCAAATACATGCACTCTCATACCTTAGGTAAAACTACACTCACTCTACCATCACTCAACCAACCCACACAGTCTGAGCATTCCACTAATTACCTAATGCAGCAAGCACACTGAACATACACTGACCTCCTGATTATCAATGACCACATAACAGCATGACATAAAATATAAATAGTAGGTTCTATCACAGCACACACCCTTAGTGCCAGTTTTTACACAGAAACCTGGTTGTCACCTACCTCTATATATAATCTTGATGTGCTGGTACGATCACACTAGAACATCTAGCACATTGTGAGACTGAACAGGAACAGCATTCATAGCTTGATGACAGTACATATTTGAGGCTGAAGCTTACAACCAACACATTTCTCCTACTCTTTTACTATTTTCACTGTCAGCAAGAACCCACTATCACCTTCAATGTGACTTAAGACTTCCTTTGAACAAACACTGATTTTGCTCTATGATTTTCATATTTATTAAAGCAACATCAACCGGGTACTCCCAGAATACCTTCCTCAGTCATTTCAACCTCATTCAGAGTTCAGAAACAAATCCCATGGAAAAACTCTTCCTCAGCATACTTGAAATCTACATGATACAATGTATCATGCTGCCAATCCTTAACATAGGCAACTCTTCACTATATTAGGAACAGACTCAAAATACAGCTATTAACTTTGATCAACTCCATGACATATTTCCACCATGCATAACTAATATCAACAAAATTACAGTTTCGCATATTCAAGGCCTTATCCGGTGAAACTCCCCATGAGGACTACAAATCAATGGCAGCCTCAACAGACACTAAAATGGACTCTCTACTCACAATCCTCACACACACATTCCATTCCTTTGCATACACTTATCACCCTCTCAAAAAGGCAATTAAAAGTCAAGTCAAACCCAAAAGGTTTCAGACAGGAAATATTTAATCAGAAAGTAGGAATAGAAGTGGTGTAACACACAACTTCAAAATGCTCTCACAATCCTACAAGCTCTTCAATCGTGAAGAAATCACAACAGGATGGTGAGACCGGCTCACTGTTTACCATCATAAGCTGAGCCTTCACAAAAGTAGAGTACTGTATAAAACATGTTCCCGAGTGGCTTCTCATGAGTGATCAAATGATACTTGAAATTGGCAATGCAGAAGCATCAACTATCATCCTCCTGGTATCATCCTGCAGCACATCTAACTAGACACATCTCTTCATGCTTATTTATTATCTAACTGATAATCTCCTGAACTTCTCAAAGAAGCCACGCTTCACAAGCACAACATCATCCCCGAGCCCACAGTTAAATCCTTCAATGGCATGGGTCACAGATTAAAGTTCTATGCATCCTTCACCCAAACCATCTTGCCTGAAAACCAGACAGATCCTGCCATTGTTAAGACACCCGGCTTGAAGCCTGATTATTCCACAATGGCAAACCCAGTTGTCCCTGAAAAAGCAACCACCACCCAGCTTCAGAATAAAATCCACAGTCATACACTTTAACGTTTCAAGTGGGTAGCAGCACACTCCAGATCCCAATCTTTGATTACCTCTGTGTCCTCATCCTAATCAAACGCTCAACAATTGCTGATTCCATGGCCAAAAAGCTGTGCTTAAACTTTCTCAAGTTCTGGCTTTGACAGTATCATGCTTCAGTGAATCATTTTGACTCGGCCAAAGACCTCGGTCTTACTGGTCTCGGCTCTCCCTGTCCCCTAGAGGGGTCTGCTGTGGCTGGCAATGGTGTACTCCATTCTATAGGCTTCGGAGTCTGCTCCATCCCACTCGCTGACCCACTTCCCTCGGTCACACTCCTCACTCCTACAGCTGACTGTACTGAGCTTCCGACCTTCTCTTGATCTGGGTCGTAAACAGAAACAATGGGTCCAATAGTGACCGGTACCTTTAGAGCATCCGGTAACCTCACACCTCTCCCAACCTCTGCGCTTGCTACCGACTGATTCCTCATACCCTCAGCTCCTGTCGATATCTTTCCTTCTGCTCTCACCACTGACTGGGTTGGTACTCCCCCAGTCCCTTCCATCGGGGCTGACCTCCCTTCCGGGGCATCTGGGTTGTATGGTCTCTCAGACAATAACCTCTCTAATAGGCTATCATCAGTATCACTGTCATCCTCATCATCCGCTGCCTTTACTTTTGACCCATCAGTCTTTACCAATAAGGGATACAATCGGTGTCCTTCTATTGCCTGTACTCTCCATCTTTTCTCTTCTGCATCCCATCTGGCATCCTGGAACGCCTTAATCAACTTTTTCACCCTTTTCTTGTTTCTATCTCTTTTCCGATCATGCGCTGCTCTAATCCACGCATGCAATGCCTCAAATTGTGTGGGCCTCGGCAAAGGTCGCAAAGCCGCCATTACAGACTTCATCTGGTACAATACTTCCAACCTGAATGAACCATATCTCGGGAAAGCTAATTCTCCTTCGCCTTGGGTCACTTTATGCCAATTTTCAAGCCAAATTATAGTATGCAACCCCACATTTCTTGCCATGTAATGTGCGGAGTATCCTCGGGAGGGGCTTCTTCTCCCCCACGAATAATCACATGTTTGTCACCTCTACACAACTCTCGGAACATTTTAAAGCATTTCATGATGACCAAAATTTGAACGCACACAATATTTTCGTTTACTTCCTGGTATTAATCCACCAATGACAACGCGGCTCTCACCAACCGACCTATCGCAGCGCGACACCCTCTAGCGTCACTTTCCTCCACTCGCAGCAGCTCCCCTCCTTCACAACTCACGTCTCACCCTTGCATTCGTCCCATTCATACACTGAAATAACTGTTTGTCCCAAACGAGTTACTTCTCTGACTGTACGTCCACAGTCTCTCGAAGTTGTCGACCTCGGTTGGCAACTGTCTGTCCCCGTCCGACCAGACAAATCGCCTCTGATAGGTTACAAATACTCAAATCCACATACAACAACCCACGACCAGCATTGGTTTGTCAGGCACTCACACAATCGCTCCCCCTATCTCGGTCCAGGTGATCGATGGTGCCTCACGATCTCCTTAGGGTGGTCAACAAAATCTCCCACGGGTGTCTTCTACACCCAATCGCTTAAGCTACTCGTCGAGCCTAAGACTTTCCCGGGCTGCGCGCGCTCACAGCCTGATCTCGCAATCACTCAACATTCACACCAACTCCGCAAGACATCACACAACAAATCAACACCGCAATCTACAACATCTCGCCCTATTCATACTCACTCCTCGAACCGCTGCTTTCTGCCGCACTGCTACTCTCTGTCGATGTCCATCAGCCGACGCCGTCTGCTGCTCACCATCTGATGATTCACCATCACTTAGCATCTATGGGCCTCAAGGATCACTTATCCTAATCTAGATCTTCCCTCACTATCGGAAATACCCATCCTCTGCTACCAACTGATAGGGCCGGATTCTTGTCTACCCAATTATCTACAAGAACCCTCTCAGGTCGCCTGGATCTTTTTACTTGCCAAATAGCGTAGAGGGAATAAACACAATTATCAACATATAACTGCCGCAAGTTGACATCATTAAAGGACGAAGGACGAAAGATCTAAAATTTCTGGGATTTTATTATGAGCAAAAACATCTGAACATAAAGGCACCTTAATACAAGGCACAAAAGATAAATGGGCACTAACACAAAAGCTAGCCTATGAAGAATTCTCATTCGACTAAAAATAAAAAGAATTACAGATTCTAAAAGCATCAAATAGAAAATCGAAATACTGATGTCAATACTGGGAATCATCAGTCAAAGCCTTTCTGTCCCTACTCTATTCTAAAGTGGCATCCCTACTTAGCATTCCCTCCCATGCAAGAGAATCACGGAAAGGGTGTCAGAAGTGAAACTCCCTAAGAAGTATTCACTTAGTGAGAGCTCGATCTTCGATGCCCCTTCTAGCTTCCCGCCTAAGCCTCATCTGCCCAACCCACGGGGCACTGTCCCTATTACAAAACCCCAAAATTGTAGAACACGCCCTTTGGCACCCCTCTTCAGCCAGGTCTTCCTCCAGTAAGTTTCCATCCAAAGCTGTCCATCTTCCATCGCCTGTTAGCTTGACCTTGGGTCCCAGGCACCTTCCATACTAAGAGTTACAGTTGCACATTCCAATGCACTCCCCTGTTGGCTCCACACCGTATCTCAACTCCTAAAACAAAGACTTATTCTCACTAACGAGCTAAATGTCCTTGCACCTGCAACAGAAACATGGGAACGAAAAGAAAAACTCTTCGCATCTTGAAGTTTTGCACTTCGCTGCAACTCAAACCTTAACCAAGAAAACCCTGCAGGCCTACAACATAGCTAAAATAAGAAATGAACAGGCCTTCTCTTCTACATATGCGGTTAGGCCTTACAAAATTAAACACACTACGAAATCTCATTCTAGGCATTAATTCGGCATTTCCATCATGTGAATAAGCAACCTACAATTTTAATTCTAACATGACACACATTTTCTCAATTACAGCATTCTGTGAAAACTAATCAGCTACGTAGTAATGAATACATTCACGATAACTTGCAACGTTAAACTTCACAAAACGTTATTACATTCTAACACTTCTATGTTACATGATTATAGCAAATACATTTCTATGACGCTTCTAGATATACATCGATTATATGCGGGTGCCGACTAACAGTGGATATGATGCACCCCTACAAATCTCAGAATCACATGGCGCTCTATCACTATCCCACCTGACTAAAAGATTCCATTTATCCAAATGTGCTTTCCCGGATGCTAGAAATCTCTGTATCCTGAGGCATTCCCCGAAGCTTCTGTTTGTCTCTGTTGCTATGCAGTCGCTATATGGTGCACATCGCCGTGTTCCTGGCAGACAAAGAAGTTAAGTCACAAAAATCTGGATAATACTTTGATATACCTGAAGAATTTATTCTAAAGTGACTTTGGCCACCTAAAGGGTTACTTCTCTACCATGCACACTTAGATATTACAATTGAATGATCACCAGTGAAAGCAGTCTCGACATGACTTTAAAGAAAAGTTCACAAATGACAAGGGGAGGTGGAAGGACGACACCTTTTGTGCAGGGATTTGGAATTCCATCTCCACGTTTATCTGACACGCTCTGTCCTCATTTACTTCCATAACTAAAATCGAATCTCTTCAAGCGCCATCTCCAGGGGTGTAGTTATCATTGGTACAGCAAGATCAGTGTCTCACGGTCCAGGGTTGAGAGAGTCACAGTGTACCTTACTTCAGGATATCCTTTGCTATCCAGATTAATGGCTATGTCACCCATTTTTTTAGGGGCAGTAGCAATCCTACTTTGCCACTGAGCACCTCATTCCTATGTAAAAAGCCTCACTAATTAACAGGCATTTGTAAATTGTAGCCGACGTTCACACTTTGCCCTTGCCACTTAGGGAGTAACTGACAGGAGGGCAGACAACAGTGCAGTAGAAAAAAATATTAAAGGAAAAGTAGTTTCTAATTTCCTACAGGAAGTTAAAAGAAAGTTATTATTTCCACTGATTTTGATAAAGGTTGCCCAAATGCCTGGTGGATTTGAAAGAGACGTTGTGCCTTTTAGACCCCTTCCAGTAACTTTATTAATGGTGACATCCTTACTTATGCATGTAAGGTATGTATTTTTTTGCAGATTTATATAGCGCGAACTCGACCCGAAGGTATTGCAGCGCTTTACATGCGCACCAGTTACGTTACACAAGGACACGTGTATGTGCCTTTCTAGAATGCAAACCTAGCAGCAAAGCATCAGAGACGTACCGGAAATGAACGTATAGACATCACATACATACAAATAGTATTGGTAACACTCAGTGTGAGTGCTGGCTACGTTGTGTTTTTCTTAATGGAGGCAATGCATTGAACTAGTAAATGCATTATTTCCATTGGATTCATTTATGTCTTTGAATATTCCGCTATTTCGGCTATTATTCGCAGTGTGCATGGGCCCATAATGGCATATTCTACACGAAATGAATGTTTCACGTGCTTCTGTGCATTACTGAATGAAATCATATTAACGTCGAAGTGATGTAACGGTTTCAAACATGAATTCGTGCTTCTAACGGAAGTTGATGATCACCCCGTTCTGCTTCACTTCTCCAACATCAGATAATGTCTTTTTTGTGCACAGATATTGGGAAGAATTCATGGAACACCACAAGATAAACAGCAACAAATTCAAGGCATATTACATACAAAACTGGAAAATAATCTTACAGTGTGTGAGAATTCATTAAATTACATCTGATAACTAAATCAGTACACTTCATCATTATGTCGTATGTATTTCAGTTTCAGAGTCCTAACCTGACTTTATTGGCGTAATTTATCGAGCATGCTATATTTATTTTTAAAGTGACTACTCACTGAATAGAAGCAAGAGAAACACATTTTCATACTGTGATTTTAACATATTTTCTACATGTCTTATCTTTCAGCTCTTACGTACTTGTTTGTTGTGTTTTATGGCAATATTGTAAAACAAGAACAGGCAAGCAGGGAATGCAACACAGCTGTAATCCCACTTGGATAATGACATTGTGTTTCTCTGCACACCTTTCTCTCCTAAAGCGAACCATTGTCAATCCATCCTTGTTAGAAATGCGGTCTCTAGTTGTAAGTGGTTTGCACCCTGTGCAAGTTGGGACCCTCAATCTAGTCAAGGTTAGAGAGTCACAGAGCTAAGATAACCCCTGCTCACCCCCTTGGTAGCTTGTCACAAGCAGTCAGAGGCAATGTACAAGGCATTCGTATATATACACAGAGTAACACAGTGAAAACACTACAAAAGGAGTCCACACCAGTTTAGAAATACAGCCAATATTTCTGAGATAAAACAAGACGAAAATGACAAAAATTCAACATACACAAGTAAAGATATCACTTTTCAAAGGTTAAATAACTCTAGTACATAGAAATCTTTGGATGCATTTCTTTTAGCACAACATACCTTGGATGTGTTAAAATTCAAAGAGGAAACAGGCGCAGGTGACGTTAGGCACCAGAAAAGTAAATCGCTGTGTCGGTTCCATATTCCCCAGGGAGGTGATACGTTGGCTCCTTACTGCGAGGGGAGGTGATGTGTTGGTTCCTTACTGCTACAAAGGGGAAGTGATGAGTCAGTTCCTTACTGTCAGGGGAGGTGATGCGTTGTTTCATTACTGGACGGGTAGGCAACTCGTCAAAAATTTGGATGCGCTGCATTGATGTGACGACAGCGATGCAGGCGCTACAACTATTTCGCAGTCATGAGCAAGTGATGCGTTGATTCTTCAGCTGCAAAGTAGGGGCTGCGTCGGAGTCTGAGAGGGCGCATTGGACGTCTGTGACATGGTGCTTGGAATTCGGACTGCGGTGATTTATCAGCCACAAAGCAGGTGCTGTACCTATTGTTTAGCCACACAGCAGTGCCGCATTGAGAAAATGGGCACTGATAGTCGATGCGTGGATCTTCTTCTTAGATCACCAGATTATAATTCCAAGGGCCAAGGAACTGGACTTGGCACTACTTGGAAGTCAGGGCTCTCTGCAGAAGAGCCCAGGCACTGACAGGTAGAATAATTAAAACTCATGCTAGGTCCTGAGGAATTGCCGCCATATCCTCCAGACTACAAGGCAAGAAACATGTCAACCTCACGAGATTGAGCACAACACCCTGCAGCATTATTGCAGCTAGTCTCCACCAATGTTCCCTCTAATTTTTTTCCTCTGTGTGCGGCAGTGTAAGGTCTCTGTGCGTTGCAGCCAAGGTTATGTGCGCCAGGAACCAGACCGTGTGTGTGGGTGCAGCGTCTAAAGAAAGGGGCGCGGCCAACATTAAAGTGAAAGTGCCTATGGGGCACTTTTACACAAAGTGTAATAAAAAGAAAGAAAGAAAGCTTTTGTAGCGCAGCCACTAAAGTGAAAGCGGTTGCACTGTAAATTAAATAAATAAATAAGCTCAGCTGTTCAAGTGAAAGCGGACTGCACCGTAAATTAAATAAATAAGCACGGCCACGGTAGTTAAAGCGGACAGCGCTAGAAATGTAAAAATACATGAGTAAATGACATAATATAAAAGGTGGCGGTGTGCTGCAACGTCCTGGGTGGAATAGGGAAGATCATTAAAGAAAGCAGTGCTCACCCACTAGATAAAGCAGACTGTGTAACAACACAAGTAAAAAGTCCAGTCGTTATGAGAGGATACAAATACAGACAAGGCAGTACCAAGGAGGGACTACTAAGCCTATTCACAAATGAAAAGCAACGATTTTGAAAGGACAGTAATAAGAGCCAATTAAAAAGATGGGTGGGAAATGGGCAGAGCTTCTATGCCATAACTCAACCATGCCTCGCAGAGCAGTAAAAATTCAGGTAAAAGGTAAGTTTTACAGACATATCAGAGGAGGTTGCGCAATAGTATATAAGTAAGTAAATAGACAACCACTTAAGTACAAGTGAAAGTAAGTTTATATTAGGTTGAGACAATTGTGCACTGAATGGTTTTTCAGTATGCGCGCAGCTTTAAGCAAATGTGCAGGTCTTTTTGTGGTAACAAAACCGCCCCCACCTTTCCAGCTCCTAGAGAAAACGCCTGATGCCCGGTCCGGCCAGTCGGGCCTTGCTACCACCCTCCAATGGCGCCCCTCATCTTCACATAGACCCTCTCTCGTGTGTATTTTTTATTTCTTCTATAGTGCTACTCATCCCAAGTATGTGGGGCAGTGTTGGAGTGCGTTGCAACACACACATATTATATAGAGACAATGAGTCATATAAGTGTGAAAGTCAATGTATAGGAAATGTTGCTTAAGATAATGGGGCTTACAATGTGTAATCCTACTTTCATCCATCATTCAGTCTTTCACCATTCATTCTGTCCTTCCATCTGTGTGCCCATCCATGTCCATATTCAACCATTTACAAACCTATCCATCACGTATCCTTCCATCCATCATTTCACTCATCCATCCCTCCATCCACCCTTTTACTCATCCATCCATTATCCATCCATCCATCCATCCACCCTTTCACCCTATCCATCTGTACACTCATCCATCCACTCTTCCACCCATCCATTCACCTATCCAGCCATCCTTTCACTTACTCATTCATCCACCCAGTCACTTATCCTTCCACCCATTCACCCGTTCAGTCATCCATTTACCCACCCTTCCTTTCTCTCTCAATTCCCCTTTCACTTAGCCATCCATCCTTACATCCGCCCACCCATCCATCTACTCATCCACTCATGAATCCGTCCATTGAACCTCACTCATCCATCCTTTCACTCATCCATCCTTTCTCTCATCCATCCACCCTTTCACTCATCTATCCATCCTTTTGCCCATCTACAAGCCCTTACATCCACCCTTTCACTCATCCGTCCATCCATTCACCCTTTCACTTATCAATTCATCAATCCACCCTTTCACTTATCAATTCATCGATCAATCCATCATTTCACTCATCAATTCACCCATTCTCTCATCCATCCATCATTTCACTCATCCATCCAGCCACCCATCCCTTCACTTACTCACTCACTCACCATCAAGAACTCCACCCTCACTGTAGTTCCTAAAGCAAGGGGTAGGGTGGGGCAGGGTTCACTATGCCCCTGCACATAGGTAATCTGAAAAAGTGGAAGGCATGAGTCATGCATGATGCACAGTGCCTGGACGTGGGGCGACTGTGGCATGGTGGTATTTCCAGAGCTTTAAGTGGGATGAAAAAACGAGGGGCGTCTCGCCAAAAGGATGTTCGATGTAATTAAGGGTGTGGCTTAAAACACATAAGCTAAAAATCTGTGCTAAGTATAATGTGCCGCCCGACTGGTATTTTTTGTTGCTTCTGTCATTGCATCCAGATATATAATACAACAAGTAACGTTACACCTAGAACAAGTAACGTTACACCTACAGCAAGCCAGAACTATTGGCTTTGTCAATGGTTGTTAGTTGCATAAAATAATACAGCAGCAACCATGGCTTCCTTGAATATAATTTTGAAAATGCGTCAGTTCTAAAACGATGAGACTTTTAGAGAACTATAATCCTTTCCTTTGAACTTTTCACCGCCTTCCTTTGGTTAACTGGATTCTCACCTAGCAGCAGCAGGGGCGTTTTTGCACTTCTATGGGACAGAATGCCCTGCCCTGGACCGAGGCTGGCGGAGGCCATCACATGCTGTGCCAGCCCAGACTGACCCATTGTCATTCTGTATGTGGCAATCAGCCGCACACAGAATGACAATGGGCGGGTGGGGCTGCTCTTGTGCTCAGAGGAGTGCGAAGCGGCCACATCAGGGACGGAGGCCTTTCACAAGGTAACAGCTCTGTTCCCTAAAAGGCCCAAAATTACGGGATCCCAACGGACGTGAGGTCCAATTTACGGACGGTCCTTGAAATTTACGGACGGTTGGTCACCCTAGTCTCTGTGCCACCAAATGAGCGCTACGAACAGCCTTTGGGTTTGCATAGTGGTCCATAGACACAATAGAAGTTGTTCCTCCCATCTCTTTACCACCCCTATCAAATCCGCTAGTAAAAAGCTACACTGGGTGTAAATAACTACAAATCGTCTCTTCGTTTTTCTTTGAATTTATAGTTCCTTATTGGTTAATTCACATTCGACTTTTCATCGATGCTCTTGCTTCTCCTCCATTTCACTTTCCTTTATTTACGAAATGCTTTTCTCACTTCAGTCCTTCTCCCCCTGTAACTTTAACCTTTTTTCTTTACATATACACCAGTTTCTATGTAAATATTAATCATTTATCCCAGGGAAGGGCTCCATCTGGGCCATCTGGTCTCCCCCGAACCCCCCCCTCCCCTCCCGCCACCTCCCCCGTCGTGTGTGTCAGCCCGGGCTGAGAGAGCTTCCCGGTCACCACACAGACAGTTTTTCAGCTGCCAGCCGCACCAGAGTACTTCACAGGTCTTTAAAAGACCATTGACTTGTTACTTTTATTCTATGGTCAGCGGAGATTCAGACTTTTGTGCGGGGCAGCCCCGTTCTGAAAGGTCGCAATGGTGGATGTGCTACGTTTAGGAGATGGACAGCTGAGTGGGTGGTCTTTGCGTGGATGACTGACGAACGACGTTAAGCCATCATAATAGGCTGCTTAATTGATTGTCACATCGGTGCTAGTGAATTTGAATGAGTGAGTGAGTGTTACATTTGTTGACAGCCCAGATCGTTTGTTGACAGCCCAGATCGAGCTGAGTGAGTTAGCCCCCTGCTGCAAGCTGCTCCAGGGATCGGCTATGTGCGCGCTTCATATAGGACAGTGCGCGCTCGGCGTGAAAGAGGTGGGCGCGCGCGCACGCGCGCAGGTTCGAGGGAACACTGGTCTCCACTCTATTCTTTTAATCAGGTTGGAAGGCATGGTCATTAAAATTGTTCTGCCTTTTCCTTCCTTTCCTTTTTTAATTCACGTGGTCTACTGATCCCTCACATTCACACGTCTACACTTTGTAGGTCCCTCACACCCATGGCACCAAATGGCAAGGAATAAAAGATCTCAGCTAAAGACCCCATTCATAGGGTGCCCGTCAGGTATTTCAGTGCCGACCTGATGATGAGCATGCCCTTTGATGAAGCATGACACGCAGCGGGCTGGGTGTGTGAGGGCCCTAATTCTGAAAGGAGGGATCCCCCACTTTCCCTTCCTTTCAGAAAAACAACCTATATTTCTTCTCTGGTATCTCTCCATCATTTCTCCCGTGCAGGAACTGCATACCCTGTAATTTGTACTTTGATTAGGGCATATATGCTGGACCTCTAAAAAAAAGCCCTCAGTCCCTCTCTATTGATTGTTTGGTAGTAAACTCCGGTATATGGCCGACCGGAGTTAAATACATAAATAAATAAATAAAGCGAATTACATTGCTCGCACTGCAACTCAAATGGCGTTGCAGCACGCGCAATGTAATTCATTGTATTTATTTATTATGTACTTAACTCCGGTCGGCCGTATGCTGAAGGTTACTACCCCCAACCTGCCCCTCCCCCACCTCGCCCTACAGCCCAACAGCACTCCCTCGAGGAGCCACAACTGGGAATAGGGCAGCCAGCAAGGCTGCCCTACAGCAAAGTGAAAGGGCAGGAATGCACCGTATTTAAGCAATACTGTGCATTCCAGTGCTTTCTGCCTGCCCTGGTGCCAGCTTGGCAGCCTAGTTCCAACATAAGCATGGGGCACCTTCCTTCAAAAAAAACAATCCTGAGAGGCATTTTCCTCTTCCTATATGTCCTGTAGAATGCAGCACACATAGAAAGCAGAAGGCAGCACACATGGAAAGAGGAGAAATACAAATATTTCTCCTTGTTATGCCTGGGGAGGCGTAAGGTGTAGACGCTTTCCCGAGTTACTTGATTGAGTAAATCTGGGGCAGTGGCAAAACCCATAGGTATTGCATGGTAAAATCCACTGCAATACCCATGGGATGCCTCTCTGGTGCAGAGTAAGGCAATGCTGCAACTTGCACTGCCTTGCCTTACTCCATTTACTTGAGGCCATTCAAAGCTATGCAAAGTGGCTGTGCATGGCACCATAGATATGGTTGAGAGGTTTGCGCCACAGGAGCGCCAGAAAAATTGATGCATCGGCGGCGCAAGCCTCTCATAAATAAGCCCCTAGGTTTTTGGAGATCTGTGAAGATGTGTGAGGAGCACTTTGGAGTAATTGTTTTGCCGTCTGATCCAAAGGTGAGAAGTGTATAAATCCCCAAAACGAAGGTTTGATTGTGTTGCCTCCAAAACATCTGTACTTTCGAGTTTTGTCAGTCAGGCACTGGGTTCTTTGGTACAAGAATTATTCTGTTCTTTTGAACGTGTGTGTTCTTGCCTCCTAACCTTCTAATTACCAGATGAAATCTGAATTGCTCACTCAAGTATCTACTTAGGAATAAAACATTTGTGTTTTTTTATTATGATATATGAATAGTATTGATTACGATGCTATGTACTTTTATTGTTGCTACGACCGAAACACAGTAATTCATGAATAAAACACTGGATATATTTATGTATAGCAGGCAGGCTGCCCCTTCTGTGGCCTTGAATAGGGTACATGTCAAGAAACCACTGACCAGGAGAACAAGAAACAAAATCGGCCCTGAGGTTTGGTCCCACAAAGGCCTCCATTCTGATCGTGATGATGTGTGTCAAACGAATTATGCGGCCCATTGGAGCTTTTCCAGAGGTTAAACCAAGGGCCTCGAATGGCTTTATGATATCAAGAAGTGCCTTAAAAGACGACCTATTGATTGGTAGAAAAAGGGCTCCAATGTCACGCTTGACTGTTATCGCATTAGGAGTCACATTCTTCTCCGGTAATCCCTTTCCATCTGAGAAAATGTCGACCTCCAAGGTGTGGAAATATCCAAGATAAGGAGATGAAAGGGAACAATGTTTTCTGTTCAAACATTTCTTGTCCATTACTATTAACGGGAGCATTGGAATGCGCACACCTCCAGGGGTTATCGCACTAGTTGACACTTGCCATGATAGGGTCCCTGAACAGTTACATCATTAGATCATTTTTGAATGAACAAAGCATTCTGTGCCCTCTAATCCTGAATGACAGGTAGGTGTGAATGTTATTCTACGCTGGATTTGGTCACACATCAGGAAGGAGCTTGCGCGTAAAAGAGGTGACAATACGACTACAGAGTCCTGTGCTTTATTGATTTCTCACAGCAAAGACAGGCATGCTCGTCTTTCCAGATCTAGAGCTGTGCTTCTACCGCGATGGGTGGTTTTAAAGGTGGATCTTTCATGCACACAAAACTCGGTTGTTTACACTCTTCTCTCCACTTCCTAAAGTCATGAGTTTTGTGTTATATGAACCTTTGATCCAGCACACCAATTTGGGGTACTAAGTAATTTGAAAAAGAGTTCTGAGGCAAGGCATATAGTAAACATTTTTTGGATAAGAGGACGCTAAAAATAACATATTGTTTAAAAGAATCAAATAAAGGTAGCTAATGAAACATAGTTGCAAGCAGTATGCTTAAATGAACACATATATGACCCAAAATGTTGGTTTAGTGCCCAACTCTTGGTGTAGGCTCCACAAGACTAACAAGCGTTGGCATAGCCAATAGGCCTTGCCTTTGGGACCTTATAAGTGTTTAGCCGTGAGCCACTTATTGACATTTAGCCCAAGGAACAGTGCTATGCAGTCTTAGTAGCAGTCTCATAAAAGCCCAGCCAAGGAAGGGGATGCAATGCCTGCTTCAAGTGGACAGCTCATCCAAGAAGCAGTATCTAACTGTGTGTTGTAGATGTGTGTATTAACTACGAATTTTGCAGGTACACAAATCTTGGGGTGCGGTTGTGTTTTTTATGCAGTATTCTGTGCATCCCTCGCGTTTTCCACCCATTTAGGAATATTCAAAAGACCGCATGGTTGCAAAAATGGCCTTGATCAGAACGCAAATTAGCCCTGTAATAAATGAAGTCTAGTGAATACGTCCATAAGATAGATCAGTCAAAGGCACACTTACAGCAGATATCTGTATGAAAACTCCAAAGCACTTATTCTGAAGCCCAAAGACACACCAAGTCCTCCTGGGGACAAAACAACACCGCCTTCAGCTTCCTTCCACGAGGTGACTTTACCATTCTGAGTTTAATTGAGAGTGTAATGTTAGTTTTACTGCATATAAAACAATGCATGCTTTCTCTCACCCCAAGATCCAAACCTTATAATGGAGACGTTTCTATGGTGTACTACCATTAATTACATGGTACGCTGTACATTGGCTGTCATTACAATGAAAGGAAACATTGCCACATTTACAGCCAATCAACACATTGACAGAAATAAGCCCCCAACCCTCTCCTGCCTTCTAATTAAAGTGCCTCTGGTTATAATAAAGCGCCAAACGTCAGCAGACTGACAGGCACCTGTCTCTGCACAAGATGTAAAACGTTGTTCCACAAAGCTGCTCTTATTGATGCCAAGTAGACAAACATGTATTCTATGATACAATACACAAATGACAAAGATATAACTAGTTTCCTGAGGTGAAATGATCACAATCCTTCTCAATGAAGTGAAATGAAGTTGCTAACTCCAGCTTCACCCTAGAGGAAAATGCCTCCAAAAATAACACAAGAAAACTGTAGGTAAGTGGGATCAAAATTAGCTGCATAACAACTCATTTGGGGTAAAAACCAACAGCAGTGGTAACCATGGAAGGATCTCCAGATTTTTGGAGATAAACTGTTGGTGGAGGAAATGTAATTACCTCCAATATTTTTGGAGTAATGGGCAGGTTAAATACACTTTTTTAAGGAACAAAATAGCATGCAAATACCGATTCTGGAGAAAATACTTCAGCCTCCAAAAATGAATTTTACTTCACATTACCACACACATTAAGATCAGCACCTGTGTGGTTCTTTTTTACTTTAACCTAGACTATGTGATTAGACCTGTTAAACAAGCTGCTTAACACTTCTTCTGGATAAGCCTAAAGGCTGCTCTGCACAGCTATCACTTAGAGAGCTTTCTAAGGTTGTCTAAGACCACTAAAATCACCATAAGGGTTGTCTGGATTAGTGCAAGGTGCTTCACTTAAATAAGTGTGCACCCCCCTACAGCGTTTGTCCATCAAACTCTAAATCTGGAATGTCTGTCACCATTACTTCATTTAATGGTTCTCGGTTCACAGCCTTCAGAAAGATGTCAGGTTGGTCAGCCTTGCCAGGAGTCAAACTTCTGAATTGCAGGCACTTGTGAGTAAAGAACGTTTAACTCACTGAGGCACCCTGTGTACAGGAGCACATGAGGAGAGGAGGCAGTAATGGTAATTTGCAATGGAGCTGCACAGCCCTTGCAGATATGTGGGTTGACAAAGCAGACAAGATCCTTTTGTGAGTTAATGGGCGGTGCACAATTTGCAAGCCACATGCTCGAATACAAGGGAGGTTGGATCCACGTTTCAACCTTTTGAGGTCGGCAAAATGTGCATCTGCGGGTTGGTACTAGTACTGGAAAAGAGCGAGGTCCAGTTTGACTCTAGATCTGGCAGTAATATTGAGTGGGATCACGTCTGGCTTCAGTGAATTTGCTCACTTTATCCCTGTACAATTTGCCAAAACTGGAACACATTCAGGAGGAACCTGCAGGTGGCGATATTTTCATCTAGCTGAACCCAACTTAAATTCCTCCCTTAAAGGGACATCGGCACTCCTTCTGTTGGTGCTCATTCTCACTTGGTTAGCTAGATTTTAACACTTTGGCGCTAGTGTCATGGAAGAAACACAGTCACTTTATTCCTGCTCAAAGAGATAAGCTATGATTTTGGGGGCAGGTTTTTTTTCCAATCCCAGTAAGAGTCATGCATGAACTTTGAGAAGGCCAGACATATCTGTCTAAATTAGTAATTACACCAATGACCATTTGTATCGGACTAAGTAATATAGAGATATTTGCAACGGAAGCAGTAACCGTGTGCGCCATCTACATGAAATACAGATATGTCCCTCGTATGCCACACGCCATGCCCTGCAGCAGGCACATTAACCCTCTGTGCTACTACAGGACTAGTCAGACCTGTGATTTGACTGCACACAAATCTTCTTCACCTCTACGTGACAGGTCTGTGTGATTGGCAGCTCCCGCCGCACTGCTTCCGGGTAAGAACCGGGCTCCACCTATGATGAAATTCTGATTTCAGCTCCTGTGTCAGCATCCCCCTGGGTTAATGATCATCTCCGGCCAGCTGCTGGGCAGATGTTGAGGGGCGCCTCTGATTAGCTGGCCAGTGCCCGCCCCTAGTCAGTGAAAACTAAAGGGCAGCGGTAGACAGGCACTGCACACATACATTACAGTGAATATTTGATGTTAGCAGGAGCAACTCAACTATGACCTGTTGCGTAATACATAATAGTTGCTGTTACGCACGGCCGTGTGTATGTATGCGCGGAGATTTTTTGAGGTCACATTCTTCAGAAACTAGGGAGAAGATGTGGCGTAACGGCCAGAGATGCCGATTTAGGAGCTGGGGAGCCAGGTTCGAGTCTAGGCGTCGGCTCAACATCCTGTGACTCTGGGGAAATCACTTAATCTCCCCGTGCCTACCAAAAAATGTATGTGCCCTGTCCTTGTGTAACGTAACTGGTGCCCATGTAAAGTGCCCCAATACCTTTGGGTCGAGTTTGCTCTATTTAAAACTCCAACAACAAAAAGAATATTATAGAGCAAAGTTTTCATTTCATGTATTGTATATATTGTTATAATACACGGTTTCAAATTCTGTTACAGGGATATGACGTAGTTGGCTCTGTATTATACAGTTTGTTTTTGTACCCAGTGACAGGTCGGATTTAGAGGGCCATGTCTGGAGTCCAATATGAATGCTTAGCTCCCGACTCCCCAGCCGATCCGAACTCCATGATAATTTACTTACAGTACAATGACAAGCCGTCTAGAGTTTACTTTGGTATCCTAAGTAAAGACGTCGCCATTTTAACAGTCCCATTTTTCAGCCAAAGATAGACGCCATTCAAAGATGTTTAAACAATCACAGGCATTTTTGTCCAGTTTGAGGTTGGTTACTAGGGCACAAAAATAATTAACCCAATGTGCGAAGGCCAGTAAAAGAGACTGGACTAGACTAGAGATTACACGGGTGTTCAGAAAGAATCGAGGCTGTGTGCTGTTCGAGAAGAAAGTGCAGGCCATTCTCAGCAAAGAGCACCGTAGCTTCACGTGAATCCTCAGGAGGATGGTTACTAGCTGTAATCTGTTGTGATGTGTGCACCCCCACCCCCCTCTGTGTCCCTCCGCCCTCCTCTGGTGCTTTATATCTGTGTGCACTTTATAATTCCTACTAAATACATAGAAACTACCCACGTCCTTTGGGAATGCAGACTCCACACACGCCTTCTTGGAGGGATTCCAGCCAAGCACGAAGACACTTGCAGTCGTTTTGGGTACTGCATTGTTATTGGATTGATATAGCACGTACTACCCCTGAAGACGGGGCTTTGGAGCGCTTTAAGGCGTAGGCGGATGCTCCCTAAACCCGACCTATTGTCTTCTTCCAGAGACTCTGTGAATTTAAGAATGAGGGAAGGCGGCACTCTGCCATATTATTATGGCTCAGATTGCTCAATCCTGCATTCCTCACATACACTTTGGAGATATTGCAGATGTAACCTCCAGAAACACCCCAGACGTGGTCACCGGGACTGAACAGAGAGTAGTGGAGATGAGGCTTCCAGGGCTGGACAGAGCACTCCATACGCAGTTTCTAGACTCGCCAAAGTGCCCCAGGTCACCCTCTGAACTTGGCACAGTTCTCTTGTTGGTACCCCTAGAGCAGTGTGCAGTACTCCTCTTCAGACAGTGGAACTCACACGGTGCCTATGATATTATGAAAAGGCAACTTCCCTTGTTAGTGCTGCACAATAAACACACACACAGCATTGCTCTGAAGAAAGACTCAGTGCTCAAACCGTGGCTTGCAGCACAGGACACTACATCCGAGATGGGACCTCCAGGGCTGGGCACCACACTCCAGGCGAGGCTGGGCACAGCTGAACACGATAATAATCCAGGGGTGGCCCACACAACACAACTGCAGGTGGCATCTTTTGGATGGGCACATTGGAACTAACAGGCTCTCCTAGTTGGGCACATTACTCCAGATGTGGTTTTTACAAGTGAGCACATTACTCCAGATGTGGTTTTCACAAGTGAACATGGTACCCCAGATGGTAGGGTAGTTCAGAAGAAACGTAACCCTCTACTCAGTTATGGCTGTAACCTCAGGACACAGGATCGACTCTGGCAGGACCAGATCTACTTTTTATCCTCACGAGGCGGATTACACGTCTGACATTGCCATTTCAAAAACCTGTGGCCACAGGTTTGAATCTTGGCAGGTTCACTCAGCCTTTCATCCTTCCAAGGGCGACTAAATGAATACCATTGAGTTGGGTAACTATAATTATCTGCTATTCAGTGCTAAAACTCTCCAGTGGCCAAGCGAGCGCTATACAAGTAAGTACACACGTGTTATTTATTACCTTAGGAACCGTCACGAAAGACCTTGGAAGCAGATACATTCTGTGGTAGGTGCTATGTTAATACAAGTTGCTGTGAATATATGAAACTACTTTCTTCCACACAACAGGTCCTGTAAAAGCGCTCAGGCATCGACAGGAGGAAGTAAAGTGCTAAATTGTAAGATACAGTACAAAAAAGTACACATATGAGCCCTTGGCTGAGAAAACACATCACACACAGCCAAGAAGTTTCACAGCCAAGTAGCTGCCCTCCCTTTCACTGAAGGCGTCTTTCAAATGTGGCCCGTTTTCACTGCCACAGACGAGGGTATCGTTTCACTCTTACATTTGCAGGCAGGCAGCTGGTTTGTCAGAACACCTCCAAGTCCAGGAGAGCTGGGGCACTGGGGCGGCAGAGTGGGCTAAAGAACGGTGATGGATTAAACCCAGATCAGTTGACTGGGGGTGAGTGCTTGCAATGTTCAACACTCCGTCCATAATTTCCTTTGGTTTTGCTTTGTTCGCCATAAGTTGGCAGGGTATGCTCAGACGTGAGTCCCTTGCTCACTGTGCCACTGGAATCAAGCAAGCCTGGCTGAAGACGGCTGAAATGCCAGAAACCGGTCCTGGGAAGCCTGTTTCCGGTCCAGGGAAGACATGGCTTGGCAGTTCGGGCTGGACTGTTCCCATGAGGCACAGGGTCAGACTGATTTGCATATGGCCATGTCTGAACTGGGGTGGCAGAGTGGGCTAAAGAACGGTGATGGATTAAACCCAGATCAGTTGACTGGGGGTGAGTGCTTGCAATGTTCAACACTCCGTCCATAATTTCCTTTGGTTTTGCTTTGTTCGCCATAAGTTGGCAGGGTATGCTCAGACGTGAGTCCCTTGCTCACTTTGCCACTGGAATCAAGCAAGCCTGGCTGAAGACGGCTGAAATGCCAGAAACCGGTCCTGGGAAGCTTGTTTCCGGTCCAGGGAAGACATGGCTTGGCAGTTCGGGCTGGACTGTTCCCATGAGGCACAGGGTCAGACTGATTTGCATATGGCCATGTCTGAACTGGGGTGGCAGAGTGGGCTAAAGAACGGTGATGGATTAAACCCAGATCAGTTGACTGGGGGTGAGTGCTTGCAATGTTCAACACTCCGTCCATAATTTCCTTTGGTTTTGCTTTGTTCGCCATAAGTTGGCAGGGTATGCTCAGACGTGAGTCCCTTGCTCACTTTGCCACTGGAATCAAGCAAGCCTGGCTGAAGACGGCTGAAATGCCAGAAACCGGTCCTGGGAAGCTTGTTTCCGGTCCAGGGAAGACATGGCTTGGCAGTTCGGGCTGGACTGTTCCCATGAGGCACAGGGTCAGACTGATTTGCATATGGCCATGTCTGAACTGGGGTGGCAGAGTGGGCTAAAGAACGGTGATGGATTAAACCCAGATCAGTTGACTGGGGGTGAGTGCTTGCAATGTTCAACACTCCGTCCATAATTTCCTTTGGTTTTGCAAAGACAGTCACAGGCGCTCCTACAGTCTGACTTATGCACAGAGTTCCAGATGTGTTGCAAAATGAAAACATTCAGAGGTGTCGAATATAGATCGGGCTTGGGAGGGGGGATTGATTGCCTTTCATTTTTCTTGGCTATCCACAGAAAAAAATTACATATAAAGGAAACAATTTACATTAGCATAACACACAAGACCTGAGGCTGTTTAGGAAGTGGCTAAAAACTCTGTTGTTCATCTAATTTGCTGTTAGCTCCTTATCATTTGGCTTCCGCGCCGGGACACTCTTGAGTAGCCGGGCGCGTTATAAAGGTTAATAACATAACAATAACTGACACATAGCCAGACCCGTGGGCCTGCGCTGGACACCCTTACTTGAGATAATTTTCAGTTTTTCTAATGACAGACAGCAGGCAATGGAAGGTGGAACCGTTTGCACACTATCACACGGTGAATGTATGTGTGGCGCCAGGATTGGAGATCAGAACACCTGATGCTGACTTCGCAGGGGACGTGTAATCAGCCGGTCTCAGCTCCACCATTATAAACAATGGGGTATTCCCAAAAGGTCCCTGGACCTGGGTATCGGTTATTATAAAGAAACAATGGTCCTGGACTAATAATCCAAGGAAGAGTTAGATTAACAGAATTAACAACTTATTTGTGCTTACATTAATCAGCTCCCAAATGTCTGTAAATCGTAAAAGTGACTGTGAAAGAAGGTGCTGTTTACCCGAACAGCCGACAATACAAAATGAGTCCAGAAGTAGAGGCAGGTGTTGCAGCAGAGATAGAGCGATTGGTTGTACAAGGTATCCTGAAAGAAATAATGAGTAGCCCTTGTAATTCACCCATAATTGGCATTAAGAAACTTAATGGGAAATATAGGGTGGTTCAAGACCTCAGGAAAATTAGCAAGATTGTTTTACACTGCTGCCCAGTAGTGCCTAATCCAGCTGTGATTCTTTATCAGATACCATAGAAAGTAGGATGGTTCACAGTAATCGATTTATGTCATGCATTATTTTCTATTCCATTGCATCCAGATAGCAAGTTCTTATTTTCGTTCAAACTTGAAGAACATGTTTATGTCTGGAATCGTGTGCCTCAAGGGTACACTGAAAGTCTTTCAATTTTTAATCAGAGTCTCAAAAAAAGTCTTGAATCTCTTGTATTGCCCAGAGAGTCAGTCCTGGTGCAGTATATTGATGACCTATTGGTGGCGTCAAACGCACAAGAGGACTGTGTTACTGATTCAATTGCAAATTTTAAATCATTTGGCAAAGGGTGGACATAAAGTGTCCCCTGAAAGACTTCAGTTTTGTAAAAATGCAGTTAAATACCTGGGACATCAAATAGAAAGAGGAATTAGAAGGGTGACTTCTGAAAGAATAAGAATAATAAGACAAATGAAGTTGCCATGAACTCAAAAAGAAATAAGAATGTTCCTTGGAGTTGTAGGGTATTGTAGACAGTGGATTGTAGGGTTTGCTTTACTAGCCAAACCTCTGATACAAATGACCAGAAAGAGAGCAAAGGATCCTATAGAATGGGATGAGGAAAGTATAGGATCTTTTAGGAAGTTGCACGAGTATTTGTGTGAAGCACCTGCTTTAGGCATGCCAGACTATTCAAAAGAATTTGCATTATTTTGCTATGAGCGGGGTAATTGTGTGCTTTCAGTTCTGACACAGAGACATGGATTAATGAGGAGGCCAGTGGCATACTTTTCTGCTCCCTTGGATCCTGTGGCATGTGCATTACCTAGTTGCCTAAAAGCTGTGGCTGCAACCTGTGTAAGCATAGAACAGAGTGAGTCAATTGTGATGGGACACCCTGTCAAGGTGTATGTTCCTCATGCAGTAGTGATTTTACTGACCAGGACCCGAACACAGTACCTAACTCCCAGTAGGCTGACAAAATATGAAAGAAAAATACTGGGAGCTGCAAATGTGACAGCTCCCAGTGAGGTGAGGTGTACTGTTCTTAATCAAGCTAACTTACTACCTGATCCTTACAAAGAAGAAGTGAGAGATGAGGTTGAGCATGAATGTCTTAACGTGACTGAAATTAGCACCAAACCACATCCTGAGATACAAGAGGAACCTCTGAAAAATGCAGAACATGAGCTGTTTGTAGAAGGCTCATGCATGAGATACGAGGAGGGAGGATTGAGTGCTGCTTACGCTGTATGTACATTAACTGGAATAGTCGAAGCATCCTATTTACCAGAGGTCAGATCTGCACAAGTAGCTGAATTGATCGCTTTAATTAAAGCATGCAAAATTGGGAAACATTGGAAAGTAACCATATTTACTGACAGTCAATATGGTTATGGGGTTGTGCATGATTTTGGCCAACTGTGGATGCAGCGGGATTACCTGACTTCTTCAGGGACCCCTATTAAAAATGGAATTTTTGTGAAAGAATTTCTGGAGGCAATTCAATTACCAAAAAAGGTGGCTGTGGTTAAGTGTGCAGCTCACCAATCAGGAAATGACTATGTGACAGCCGGTAACCGATATGCTGACCAGGTTGCCCAACATTGTGCAAGGCATAAGATTGCCTAAAACAAGAAAATCGAAACTTGTGGAATCAGCTGCCAAATTCTGCTTCTTGCAGGAGTGGAAACCTGGGAGGAGGTGAAAGATCTGCAGGATGCAGTAGGCATGAGAGAAAAGGAAGAGTGGGTGAAAATAGGATGTCAAAGAAGGGCAGAAGATGGTGTGTGGGTTTGTTATGATGGCAGACCAGTCATGCCAGACAGTATGCTTGCACCAATGGCTAGAATGTGCCATGGAGACACACATGTGGGCAGAGAACTTTTATTAAGAGAACTCATTCCTAGATTTGGTTTTCCAGTAATGATTGAATCAGATAGAGGGTCTCATTTTAATAATGAAATAATTCAACTAATCTGTGAAGCGTTCAAAGTCGAAGAAAAATTGCACTGCGCTTACCGCCCAGAGGTTTCTGGAGTGGTAGAACAATTGAATGGCACAATCAAGTCAAGACTCGGAAAGGTGTGTACATCCACCCCATTGGAATGGCCTGATGCTTTGCCTCTTGTTCTGATGGGACTCAGAAGTATTCCACACAGAAATACTGGATTGAGTCCCCATGAAATACTCATGGGAAGAGCAATGAGAAAAGCATGTATATCAGGACACAAGCTGTTAATTATATAACTGATGACTTGGTTTTGAAGTATTGCAAAGAGTTGGCTGACAGAGTGCGTTCTATCTCTCATCAGGTTGGGGAAGAGGCTTTCGACAGACAGCCGAGCCACTCGCATGATCTGAATCCCGGTGACTAGGTAGTTGTGAAGAACCACACTCTAGAATCGTGCTTAGCACCAAGGTGGGATAAACCGCATCAAGTTATTCTGACTACCTCAACAGCTGTAAAATGTGCTGGGCTGCCTAATTGGATTCATGCAAGCCATACCAAAAGGGTACCAGCTCCTGAAGAAGAGAATTACTCAACTACTTTGCTACAGATGTAGGAGCGACGGACATTTGGCCGACTGTAAAAACTGTCCTGCTTTTGTAAAACTTGTTCAAAATGCAATAAGAAAGGGTAATGGCAGGGTATATATGACTGTGTATTCCTAAATCGCTGTGCAGCCTTTCTGCATCTAGGTTGCTGCACCTCATCCTCTCCCGCCGCCAGAGGTATCTGCCCGCTGCTGTGCACCCAGGCCTCACTGCTCACCTTTTCGCGGTCTCAGCACCCTCCACATCATGCAGCTCCGTTCTGGAAGGTAATAGGTCTCACATTGGGTACTGAGTCTTGATATGGCCATGGCAGAAGACATACTAGTGCACCTATCATCATCGCAGGTTGTACACCCACTCAGTGCTTGCAGTGCTACTAACTCAGTAAGAAGTGAGTCCATGTTCTCTAAACTCTAAAATGGCGTAGTGCACGTGTGCCCGGTCTTTTATATTAGCAGGGTCACGTGTCCTGTGATGCCTGTGCTGGATGGGTGTGGTGTGGGTGTATACCAGCCGTGAGGGAGTGGCTGTGGCATCAGTTTTGCCAGATTGGGCTAGATCACGCACAATTGGACTATATTTTTCTGGTTGTGTGGTAAAATTTTGGTTTGTGCTAGTTGCCAGATTATAAATATATATACACCGTTCAGCAAAGTAGTATATTAAAGCGCTTTATTAGACAAATATTTACTTGGCATACTGCTGCAACATCAATTCCAATGCATTCACCACCTGCCTGATGCTGTCCCTGCCCCTCCTTCCCTAAAGTAGCAATATTGGGCTACTTTGGGCTACTTTTTAATTGGCTTTGGGCTATAGAAAGCGTAACTAAAATAACATAGTACACGTGCCCCTGGTCTTTTATATTAGCAGGGTCACGTGTCCTGTGATGCCTGTGCTGGATGGGTGTGGTGTGGGTGTATACCAGCCGTGAGGGAGTGGCTGTGGCATCAGTGTTGCCAAATTGGGCTAGATCATGCACAATTGGGCTATATTTTTCCAGTTGTGTGGTAAAATTTTGGTTTGTCCTAGTTCCCAGATTATAAATGTATATACAACGCTCCAGCAAAGTAGTATGTTAACGCAGTTTATTAGACAAATATTTACTTGGCATACTGCTGCAACATCAATTCCAATGCATTCACTGCCTGCTTGATGCTGTCCCTGCCCCTCCTTCCCTAAAGTAGCAATATTGGGCTACTTTGGGCTACTTTTTGGTTGGCTTTGAGCTATAGAATGCTTAACACTGAATGCGGGTCTCTGTGTTGGAGTGCTACCGTCACCTGGGTTGCAAAAGCCAAAGTGTCACTCTGTGAGCCAAGTCCCACAATATGGCCAACATGGAAGGTACGGGGAATTACTAACCCTATATTCAGCCATAGTTCCAAACAAGAAAGATGGTGGACATGAGACATCTGTGTGGATATGAATGTTTATTGCACATTCAGTGGAGTGTTGCATCTGTAGCAATACAGGGCCAAGGAAAGTTGAAGTTTCAGTTTTTGGCACATGGAGGGCAGCCAATTAGAGACAAGCTCGTTGTCGGAGTTAGGCTGCGCCAACATATGCACTTATACAATCACTGTGATGATCCTCACGCACTTATAAATTCATTATACACTCTGCTTGCAGTACTCTAATGATGCAGTCTCTACGTACATACTTGTACAATGACCGAGACAAAGTTATATAACTAAAGTTTTACCCTACTATCAAAGGTAAGATGGTTGCATACGCTGTCCAGAGCACTATGTAATGTGGTAGGGCCTAGGGGCAGCATGTTGCATACATAATGAAGACACGAACACAGATAGATAGTTGAACTGGGTATGGGCACATGCGCTCAACTCCTTATTATTACCAGGGTCACATATCCAGTGATGTCTGTAGTGGATGCGTGTGGGGTGATTGTAAGCCAACCCTCCGGGAATGGTTGGTGCTGGCAATAAGTACAACAGTAATCAATGGATCAGAAACAGAGATTCAATCATAAAGAGTCAATGATTTGTGCTGCAGTAACGTACGGGTACCAGATATGAAATCATACAGAAAAGATTCTATCGTAAAGGGTTCATGACTTGTGATTCACTGAGGTAGGACAGCAAATGTGAAATTATACACAAAATATTGTATCAGGAAGGGTGCACGAGTTGCGCTGCACTGAAATAGGGGCATCAGAAGAATTTAGCGTCTGTGCAGCCAGCAATGATGCGTGGCCCGGGCGGGCCGCACTGGGAGCAATGTCACTTGCCTACTGGACTGCGTCATCTGCAATTGCGACTCAATGTGAATTGTGAGCCCTGCTATCTGCAGTGTAGATAGAAGGCAGTAGTCAGCACAGACATCGAGGAATGCTTTTTGTCACTTGCTCTTGACAAAATCCGAGGACATAGAGTACAATTCTTTCTGCAATTAATAAATCATGTCTCAATGTAAATTGTGAGCTCTGCTGACCGCAGTGTAGGTAACAAAAGATGAATTATGTATGGAATACATTGTCGAAATGTGTAGGTTTCGGTGACGTTATAGTTAACTGCCTACTGGACTCTGAAATTCATGAATCAAGACTGAATTCGAACTGTTAGCTCTGCTGGCCGCAGTGTAGACTGCCATTCAGTGTTCCTTTGGACTTTCCAGATGAATTTCGTGATTGTACTAAAGCTATAATTGATATCAGAAAAGTTCTTGAAGTAAGGATATTAAAAGGATATTATTTAGGTTTCGAAGACTTTGTAGTTAGTTGCCTACTGGACTCTGTAATTAATGAATAAACACTCAATTTTAATTGTGAGCCATGCTGACCACAGTGTAGGTCAGAGGCAGCGATCAGCAAGGGCCCAAAGCCACGTGGCATTCAGTAGAGCTGCACAATTATTGGAAATGAAATTCAGCATGTGTGCAGCCAGCAAGGATAAGTGGTGCACTGAGTTAGTGGCACCTGAAGCAACCAGCGTGTGTGCACCCTGTGATGATGCGTCATCCGTGCGGGCTGCACTGGGAGAAATGTCTTTTGCCTACTGAATTCTGCCTTAATAAGTCCACATGATGATGACTTGTGGTGCAGTGTGTTAGTGGCACCTAAAGCACTTAGCGTGTGCGCACCCTGCGATGATGCGTGGTCCGGGCAGGCCGCACTGGTAGCAATGTCTTTACATGCATTGAAAGAATCTTCATAGCAGTCAAAATCTCCAAGTAATTCCATTTCAGTCCGCCAATGTTTGAAGAGTTGCAGAAGAGCCAAATAGAAAAACTCTCTCTTATCTGGAGTATCACAACTTAATTTCCTGTGATTAATCAAATTTCCTTTGGCATGCTTTACCAAACATCCATCAGATCAAATTATAGCATATATTCCGTCATTTATTTTTTCTGTAACATTTTTTAAAAAACTATAATGTTGCAGTATTTTATATAGACATATGTTTTCCAGCTATGGACTGCTATTTGGATAGTATGCGAGGAACAGCAATTAAGTTATCTGCAACATAGTGTATGTCCATATTTGCATTCCACATCTTCAAAATCACTGAATTGTAATCATTAATGTACTTCGATTCTTCTGTTATTTTTATATTATAAGTATTTTTGGGTGATTTTCGAGTGATTGTATGCCTCACTGCTGACATAAAACTGTTCACTCTTCCTTGTGATGAATTATGGTGCACTGAGTTAGTTGTACCTTTGGCGCTCAGCGTATACGTACCCTGCGATGATGCGTGGTCCGGGGGGGCCGCACTCGGAGCAATGTCTTTTGTCTATTGAATTCTGCCTCAGTAAGGCCACGTGGCAATGACTTGTGGTAAACAAAGTTAGTGGCACCTGAAGCACTCAGCGTGTGTGCACTCTGCGATGATGCGTGGTCCAAGAAGGCCGCACTGGGAGCAATATATCTTGCATACTTGACTGTGTCACCTGCAATCGCTACTCCATCTGAATTGTGATGCCTGCTGTCCGCAGTGTAGATTGAAGGCAGTAGTCTGTACAGACAAAAGTCATGGCGGCAGCCTCGTGGCAGGGTGAGGCCCGCCGCTCTGGCACACTCGCTGGTCTTCACAGTTCACAAGTGAACCACGCCCAGAGCCCCGGCTTATTAATTCATACTCCTATGCTGGAGTGGCGTACTTTGGAATAGCCCACTGCGCTTCCGCTTACAGGGGACGACGACACAGGTACATGACCAAGATCTTCCCCACTGCCTAAGGTAACATGGTTGCAGCCACTGTCCACAACACTACAAGCACCAGCAGTATATGTACAGATGGAGAGGTTTATGATCTGTATAGTGAGGTCTGTCCAGCACATCACCGCTACACTTGGTATTGTGTGCATTATTAACATTGATGGATGAGTTGCGTCCTTCACACATATTTGCTTTCAAGTATTGTGTGGCTGATGGACCATGCCATTTTTGGAAGGGCCGCTGTCTTGTTCTGCGATGCCTCGGTGGTAGTAGGGAAGGGGGTGATCTGGGGGGACATCCTGAGGCTGGTGGCAGTGAGTGTTGTGGCCTTCATTGGTGTTTGAGCTGCGAGATCAGTAACTCTATGACATATGCTGCGCTTCAGATATTATTCTGGGCTGCGATCCCCTTCACATTGTAGGTAGTCGTCCTGGTTTACACCAGTAAAATGCAGATGTTAGATACCTACTGCAAACGTGGATTATTCCCTGTTTTTTGATCGCACCCCAGATTTGGCTGCTCATTGAAAATATTGTGAACTGGTGCTTTTGTGTTCATTTTTGCACAGGGACGTCTACTCTGTATATTATTACCGTTAGTTGTTGTTCTCATTTGTGACTAATTTTTTTTGTGGAAGCTATTGCTGGAAAACTGGGGCTATAGGCTGTTTTCACTAGGTGGACAATGAAGTGATCATTTAAAATCACTGGAAAAACTATAGGTTTATAGAAGAAAATATTTCAAAATTAGCATTTAAAAACACTTTGAAATTCACTGACAAAAAAATAGATTTCAGGAATGTTACACTTACAAATTAGCATTTAAAAAAACCTTTGAAATTCACTGAAAAAACCATAGGTTTCAGGGACGTTATAGTTAAAAATTCGTATTTAAAAAACCTTTGAAATTCACTGAAAAAACCAAAGGTTTCAGGGACGTTATAGTTAGTTGGACATTTCACTCATACAAAACCATAGAAATTCCACTGTTATAGTTAGTTGAGCTAATAATAACTCTCGCCCCCGCAATGCACTGCTGATGATGTCACATATTACATCATTCATGACATGGTCAGTGACATCACTGATGACATCACTGAGGACATCTCAAATGACATCACTGACATCATCCATGTGACAATCTGATGCACCTCCTCACACCCTAATATAACCTTTGATACACCTCCTGTAAAATACAGACTACCATTTTCAAAACCATCGACACACCAATACAAGTTACTACAAACGCACTAACTGATTCCTAGGTCTACACACACATCCACTCATTCACCCATACAACCATTCATACATGTAGTCACTGATCAATACAACACTATCATATGCACTCATACACCTATACAGACACTCACAGACCACCACTCATCCTAGTCAGTTATGCACTCATCCTAGTCAGTCATGCAAAGAATTAATCACAGTTCCATTTACTCAACTATACAGTTATACACACACCACCTCATTTATTCATACAGATACTAACGCATACTTACTCTCTTATATAATCACTAATGCAAGTATACACTCATCCATACATCCACTCTCACAATTACTGACTCTCACGTATAGTTATTTATATACTCCAAGTCTCACATACACTGCCTTTTACTTTTGTACTTACATGGACATCTACCACTGAGACATCCAGTTACTCACCAACACATCCATACACACACTCACTCACCCATACAACTGTTTCCACATGCACTCCTAAAGTCATACACCCAGTCAATTAACCACTCACACATCTATGCAGTCACGCACCCCCCATCCAGCAACACACACTCAGTCTCCCATACAATTACTCAGGCAACTAATCAATAACCCACAGACACCCGTGGATCTACTGACCAACTAATGCAGCAGGTTATACAACAAACTGATACAGACATTCACACAGTTTAGTCACTAACCCATGTATTCAGTAAGACACATTTAATCACTCACTTAAACAGTGAGTCACACACCTACTAAATCCTCCATCCAAACACTTATACATCCACTCATTCTTCAACACAGCTTGGTATTTATATAATACATATTTAAATTTTAAAGAAAAACACATTCACTGGATGATGTCATCAGTGATGTTATCAGTGATGTCACTGACCATGTCATAAATGATGTAATATGTGACGTCATCAGCAGTGCATTGCGGGGGCGTGAGTTATAGTTAGCTCAACTAACTATAACGGCGGAATTTCTATGGTTTTGTATGAGTGAAATGTCCAACTAACTATAACGTCCCTGAAACCTATGGTTTTTTCAGTGAATATATATATATATATATATATTCCAGTTCCACCAAGTGTATCGCATACACATATGCACTCCTTCCCCAATGATACACAAACAGCGTCTTTTGTAAATCCCAAGATTTAATTCAGTGCATGAAAGCCAAATAAATATTTATTTGGCTTTCATGCACTGAATTAAATCTTGGGATTTACAAAAGACGCTGTTTGTGTATCATTGGGGAAGGAGTGCATACGTGTATGCGATACACTTGGTGGAACTGGAATCTATACAGGACTCCCTCGGACCCTGCTTTGCACCGCCGCTCTGTGTCCCGGTACCCGAGGATGTGAAAATCATATATATATATATATTCACTGAAAAAACCATAGGTTTCACACATGTTATAGTTAGCGGAAATTTTACTGATAAAAAACCAATGAAATTGCCCCGTTATAGTTAGTGCTGGCAACTATAACTCACGCGACCGCAATCCTCTGCTGATGCTAATACTGTATTTAGACACTTATTTGCCCATGTCTTCTTCCATACATTTTTAGCTATACATATATTACAAATATTTTTTTTTATAAAGACACATATGTCATCAGCAGAAGATTGCGGTCGCGTGAGTTATAGTTGCCAGCACTAACTATAACGGGGCAATTTCATTGGTTTTTTATCAGTAAAATTTCCGCTAACTATAACATGTGTGAAACCTATGGTTTTTTTCAGTGAATTTGCAAGGTTTTTTAAATGCTAATTCCTAACTATAACGTGTGTGAAACCTATGGTTTTTTCAGTGAATTTGTACGGTTTTTTAAATGCTAAGTTACTTTACGCCATTCGAGGCGTGCGCGCCCACTTAACGCAGTTCGTTCCGTGCACGGTTTTTAGCAACTTTAATAAGCCCTGTACATTTGGTGGCCTTCGGCCACCAAAAGCACAGGGGGTGGGGTCAATGTTGATAGTGTTTTTTTTATTTCGATTTTATAATTTCATGTTGCCAAAATATAGTTTTTTTACTGATGTAATAAGCCCTGTACATTTGGTGGCCTACGGCCACCAAAAGCACAGGGGGTGGGGTAAGTGTGGATAGTGTTTTTTTTATTTCGATTTTTTACCGTACGCTTACGGTAAGCGTACGGTAAGCGTACTCGGCGAAATTGCCGAAAAAAAAATAAAACCGTTTTTGCTCTTGGGGGATGTTTGGGGACTCCCTCAACATGACTATGTGGGAGGGAGTTGTCAAAACAGTCCCGTAACATGTTTTTGGGCATCATGTTTGATAAATAACACTCAGTGCGAGAGACAAAATGGCGGACGCCGCTTCCTGGTTTCGGCCGATTCGAATGTTTACTAAGATCTAAGAGCCAATCAGAATCGCGCTCGCGCACGCCACCGTACGCGTACGGTAAGCGTACGGTAAGCGTACCGTAAGCGGGCTCAGATATATATATTGATTTAAAGGCTATTTTCTCAGAATCTACTGAACAGATTTACACCAAACCTACAAAAGGCACTTCCTTGACATAGGGACTACCTCTCTGCCAAATTTCTAGTAATTCTGTTCAGCCGTTCGGGCTGTAGCTCGTTCTAAAGGTCCTATGGAAAAATGCATGGGAAAAACGCGTTTTGGGACCCCCCTTTTATCTCAGCCCCCGCTTGACGAATCCCCCCGAGACTTTCAGGGTAGGAGCGGAGCGTAGCGCCCCACCTATTTTGAGAAATTCGTGAGGATTCATCGACCGGCGCCAAAGTTATTCAAAATAGAATGTTGCGGATTTCCTATGGAAAAGGGGTCCTAACTATAACTACCTACTGGCGACCGCCAGTAGGTAATATATATATATATATATATATATATATATATATATATATATATATATATATATATATATATATATGAATTAGCAGTCGCGGCTTAGAAAAATGGAGGTGGTGTAGGTCGAGTGTAGCCGCTGCATACCACAGTTGTCACATTTGCATTAGCCAAGTACTTAAGCATGCAGAGGTGTTACTATGCAAGAAATCAGAACTATGCCTGTATTGCATATAGGAAAAATGGAAGAAGGGGCACACCACAATGCACAATAACAAAAAAAGAAACTGGACGTATTAGTAAAACCATAGCTCCTAGCAGTGTACACTAGGAGGCCCATTAGGATGGCGGGCAGTTTGCCCCCGCTGGGCTGGCGGGAGCGAACTGCCTGCCATCCACACCAGAAAGACCCCTGGCATATTAGGATGGCTGGGGGGTCTGCGGTAGCCGAAAAGACCATCTGCTGCTTTTCCGCCGGTTGCCAGTAGGTAGTTAAAGTTAGGACCTATTTTCCATAGGAAATCTGCAACATTCTATTCCCAATAACATTGGCGCCAATTGACGAATCTTCGCGAAATTTTCAAAACTTTTGGCCAGCTCCGGGCCGCTCCTATCCTGAAGTTTCCTGCCGCTAAAGCTGCAATAATTTTAACGCCGTTCTTGATAATATGCCCCTACGTGAGCCAGGCAAAGCGTGTGTTTTCATAGCACTACAACAACACCCTGTGAAAGGTGAGAGCAGGGTAGTGTTAGAGTTGGCTGCGTGTGGTCATCTCCAAAGGCGCAACCAGAGCAAAATTTCGGGGGAGGCTAGTTCTTTCAGCAATAGGCAGAATGGGGATGTAGGGGCTCTAAAAAGGGGTGGAAAAAACAGAGCATCATTTACAAACAAATGGTCTTTTGAAGACCTATGAAGCACTCGGGTGCGGCTCTGTGTGTGCTATTGGGAAGCTGTCTCAGGGAGTCCGGGGCAATGGGCATTGTGTGTCTGGTGGTTTCTCTGCTAATCATGCCACGATGATGTTGCTCCTGCGCTGCAAAAAGAGAAGGGAAATCGTGAGAGAAAATGGCTCTGTTTAAAGGATTTCTTTTCACCTACAACGGGACTCAACTGTCATGATGTCTCCACTTTTTAGTAGTGAGCAATGTGCATGGTCTCACTGTCTCACTACAGTCCAATAAAAAAATAAAAAAACAACAGACAACCTTTGTGAGGCCTGAATATAGAGCCCCATAGAAATTCATTTAGAAGCCCCCAAAAATAAACTGCCGGTGCTCACACTCCCTCCCCTCCAATTAAAGCTTTGGGTGCAGTTTTATGTTTGCGAAGTTGTAGATAAAATTGTTAGGCTAATAATGGTCATTTTTCTATGTGCCGTTTGGTTGATAATATCATCCTAAGTATATAGATTACAATTTTTTAAAATATTATCTATAAAGTTGTCAGCGGTGGGTTGCAGAGGGAGTGTGTGGGGTGGTGGGGTACGGTGGAGAGGTGAAAAGTACGAGGTAGTGCAGTTACATGTAACTTGTAAAGGTGTATGTAAATAATTAAATAAATACTTGCTATGGCACTACCCGTCATCCTACTGCTCCCCTGCCATGCTCCATCATGTTGCAGCACTGCCTCTGGAAGCCGTCAGTAGAATTTATGTAATTGTATGTTAATTTTGTAATACATTGAACTGATGTAAAAAATAATTAAATCTATTTTTTTTTTAGTAAATTATTTCGTTTGGATAAAAATTTGAAAATGCCTAGAAGAACTGAGAAAAAAAGACAAGAAAAGAAGCATTTATATTTGCAGAAAAGAAAAGATTTTGAATTACAAAAAAATGAGAGCAGTACACAAACAGTTTCTTCTGGTAAAAACACTAGACAATTTCTGAAAAAAATATTACGAAAATGTAATAAAAATAACACCACACAAGGGAAAAGGAAGAATTTTTCAAGCAAGGAGGAGGTGACTTCAATTTTAAATACGAGGAAAAGAAAACATGATAAAGAAACAGTATCTGTTACCCGGAGACAAAAACAGATTCAAGAAATTTGTCAGAGACTTTTTTGAACTAGAGTGATTCAGAATTTAATGAGAACATGCTGCAAATATAAAAAGAAAGTGCTGCAATTCAAACAGAAGCAGCGTATCGAAAGTATAGTGGATACTGCTTTTACTTTAAAACAGAAGTTATTCATTGTGATTTTGAGAGGATCAAAGTTTTAGATAAAGTAATCAAAGTGTTGAAAGAGAAAAGTAGAAGAAAAAGACTTGTGAACAGAACCAACTTTTGCAAAATCTTTAGTGGACATTAGAAACATACTTCTAGTAGTGAGCCTTTTTTTAATGAGGAAAGTCACTTCCAGGAAAATAGTTTATCAATTGCAGTTGATACTGGAGGTCATTGCTACGAAGTTCAGGATGGTTGTCCCCTTCCAAAACAGCAATTGATTGGTAAAAGTGCAGAAGAGTTAATAGTTGAAGAAGTGCAAGTGAAACGTACACAAGCTCTTGTGTATAAGTGGGGTTGTAGCAGTATTTGTTGTATTCGACAGGAATCTATTGATATAATATAAAATTTCCTACGAGAATATACACAGAAAAGTATTAAACAGAAGATTAAGTTGTTGCAAGGACTAGATTCATGTAATGTAAGAAAATATACTGAGAAACATGGGCATTCTCTGGCTCGACTTTCAAGAAAAGTATGTAAAAGTGTTTTTCATCACTTGAAGATGTTAGCAGTACACCATTCAGAAATGTGGATGTTTGTAAGGAAACTGTACTATGTAAAAAGTCCTGCATTATGTTTAAGTGAACTGAATACAGCTCTTTTATATGGTTCTTTATTAGATGTTCAAAAAAAGTGTGATCATATTGAAATGTGATATTTTGATTCAGAAGAGCAGTCAATAGAAAGTGAAAGTTTGACAATTACAGATGTTGAAGGAGATGGGAAAGTGATTAGCACTGATCAGTTTGAAGAAGAAATTGGAAGGTTTAATGTAGTGTGCTCTGAAATACCAAACTATGTTTGTGTTTGTTGTTGACGTAGTCATTATAAAAGTCAACCTAGGAATGTTGATTTGTATTTGAAAAGTGAAAAGGAGAACAATAGTAAGTGGGAAGAATTTGCAACTTACTTGTTGGTGGAAGGTCGATTTGAGTTAGGTAGTGATCAACGTATATGTAACTATTGTTACAACAAATTAGAAGAGAACAAAATGCCTGCAAGAGCAGTACATAATAACTTAGAATTAGTAGCTATTCCAGAGGAACTGGCAGAATTGAATACATATCAGTCGGTTCTAATTCAATCTGTTCATTCTTTTCAAACTATATTTCGGATGGAGACTAAAACAGGTAAACTGCCACCAATAGACTTGCAAAGAGGGCTGAAAGGAAGAGTGGTGTACTAACCTTTGGATTTTAAGGAAAATATTGAAACTATTGCTGGAGAGAAAGAGGAAAATGAGACAGTAGTCATCCTAGTAAATGGTGTACCAACAAAGTGTTGGAAAAAATGGCAAGAATTTGTGGATGTTAATAAAGTTGAAAAGGCTACCTTATATCTTATAGAGAACAATATTTAATACAAAACTGTAAATGTGGATAACCAGGTAATACGTTTAGAAGATGAATGTGAAATTTCAAGTGGTCAATTAGAGAATGTGGACAAGTCAAGGACTGAAGAGATTTATGGACATTACACAATATGTCCTTTGTATTACAAAGAAGTAATAATAAGCAGCATTGAGTTATATCAAATGAAAAAAGCTCAAGGAACTCCAGAGTGTATGGGAGAAGAGCTTGGAAGCTCGTTGTTTTCCACAGCTGTTAGCTACTGGAGAAGGTGGACGATATGATGACCGACCAGTAAGTATTTCAGCTTCAGAATATCAGTCAAAAAGATTATATTCTGAAGATCCTAGATTTTGATTCCATACATATTTCACCTTTTGTTTGAAAGTGATTTATCTTCTCTGTCATATGCAGTGAACCACATACTTAAAACTGGAGTTCATCAATCACTTCTTTCTGCGAAAGAATTTGTGGAGAAAGTTGAAAAAACAGATGAAAATTTAGAAGCACAATTAATCAATTTGATGGCATGTCAACATGGAACAAATGAGTATTGGAGAACTCAAGTGTATGTTACGGAACTTAGGTACACCAACATGGTTTGTCACACTTAGCTGTGCAGAGTATGCATGGGAAGATTTGCTTGAGTTTCTAAGAGAAGTTAATTCCAATATTAAAAATGTTGAAATAAAGACTCCTGGGGAACTGTGTTCATTGGATCCTGTAAATGTGTGCAGATATTTTAATTATAGGCTTCAAGCTATGATGTCTTTTATCTGCAATAAAAAGAATCCACCTCTTGGAGAAATTAACGATTTCTTTTGGAGAAAGGAATACCAAGCAAGAGGTGCACCTCATATTCATATGCTACTATGGGTCAAGGATGCACCTAAATTTGGAACTGATTCTGATGAAACAGTATTGTCTTTCATCAAACAGTGTGTGACATGTGAGATTCCAAGAGAAGAAGGAGATAGAAGCTTGAGACAGCAAGTTTTACGTTTCCAAAGTCACCGTTGTGGAAAGTACTGCAGAAGAAAATACAAGTCTAAAGGAAAATTTCACACCAAATTTCGGTTTGGTTTTCCACGTCCAGTCGTTTGTAAAGGAAAAGTAAATTATTTTTTTTCTTCTGTAAGGTACACAATAACTCGGAAATCTCCAAAGAATACCTACAACTTAAAAAGAACAGTATTGTCAAAGTATATCAATGACTACAATCCAGTCATTTTAAAAATGTGGAATGCGCACATGGACATCCAGTATGTCGCAGACAACTCAATTGCTGTTGCCCGTTATGTTACATCGTACATAACAAAATCAGAAAAACCATTGATCAAACAAATGTGGGAAGAAATTGCCCAAGAGAAAAAAAAATTGTACAGCTTTACTTTGAAAATGCTTTCCCACCGAGAAATTGGATCCTATGAATGTTCAGACCGCTTGTGATCTTCAAGCTTATATTCAAAGTCTCAAGGAATCATTTGGGTAAGTTTAGGTCTTGCCTGCTCACGGAATAGAGTGTTGAAATCATTAGAAGCAATTGAATACTTAGCAGCAAATGAACCAGACAGTACAGACATTCTTAAAACGAATATGTTGGACACATACTTTCCGAAAAGGAGTCGACATCTGGAACAGCTATGCCTGTATGAAGTACTTCAACATTACAGCTTTAAAAGAAATGTTAAACAGAATTTAAAAGAAGGAAAATATGCAGTAGTTGGATGTCATGGTTGTTTAGTAAAACATGCAAAGGGTAATCTTATAAACCACAAGAAACTCAGTTGTGAAACTCCAGATAACCGAGAATTTTACTATTTAGCACTTCTCCAACTCTTTAAACCATGGCGTAGCGAAAGTGAATTACTTGGAGACTTTGACTGCTACGAAGATTCTTTGAATGCATGTAAAGATAGCATTGCATGTACAATTTTCCCTACATATTAAAAAATGTTGAATGATGAAGTTGAACAGGAAAAGACTATTACAGCTGAAATAGCTAATGAAAGTTCTCAAGATAGTCAAAGTAGTGGTCAATGTAGTCAAGATCCTCTTGGACAACCAATACTGGAAAATGAAGCAGCGATTGCTATGCATGAAGTCGAAATTGCAATGCAACAAGCACACAAGGAGAATATTACATTGGAAAAGTTAGAAGAACAACTAAATGTTGAACAGAAAGAAATATATGTACAAGTGAGAGAATAGATAGAACATGGTTTGTTGCATGAAAAAAAAGAATGTGTGTGTTCATCTTTTAAACCTCTTCTGATGTACATCAGTGGTCAAGTTGGGACAGGTACAAGTTTTTTAATTAAAGTTTTGACCAGTTATCTTCAAAAAACTACTGGTTCACATTCATGTTCTGTGGTAACAGCTCCAACTGGATTAGCTGCACACAATGTTAAAGGAGTTGCTTTGCATGGATTACTGATGTTACCAGTTGAGCATGATAGTAAATTACAATATCAGAAGTTGTCTGGAGAAGCTTCTCATTAAGTGTCAAGAGTGCTGAAGAAAATGAAACTATTAATTATTGATGAGGTGAGCATGGTCTCAAACGTAATGCTTGCATTTGTGCACTTAAGATTGCAACAGGTATTAAAAACAGATTATGACGTTCTCTTTGGAGGAAATCATGTAATTGTATTTGGAGATCTGCTGCAACTAACACATGTAAAAGGAGAACCAATGTTTAAAACTCTTCTACATGAAGACGCAAAGAAAATCTCTGGAAAGTATTGGAAATGTGAATCTGTGGTTAAATTTTGAATATAAAGAACTCACTCAGAATATGCGACAAGCAAGAGATGAAGATTATGGAAATATTCTAAAAGATGTAAGAATTGGTGTTCTAAGCAAACATGGTAAAGAAGCTTTTCAAAGTCGTCTACTAAAGAACTTGTTTACAAAAGAAAACACACCAGCATAAGTAATGTACAAGAAAATGAAAGAAAAAAAGTCTATAGTTTGCTTAATGCCTACAGTGGAAGAGTGTTATACATTTAATAGAGAGCTAATGAAATTGGAAAATGAAAAAATAGTTCACATTGAAGCTATTGATAAAATCGAGCATCAAGGAATAACAATTCTTCTTTCAGAAAAACTACAGACTATATTGGATTCTTTGGAAAAGTCTATCAAAAACTACTGGCTTAGAAAATGTTTTAGATGTATGTTTAAACTGTCGGGTAATTTTGAGGTGTAATCTGTATGTAGAAAAAGGTTTAGTGAATGGAGCAATGGGGAAACTTGTTAATTTTGTGAAATATCAAAATAGAAATGGAATTGAATTCTTGAACGTTAAATTTGATCAGATTACATAGGTAAGACAGATTGCACGTTGTGCTAGTAAAAGACTTGTATGTTCATTGAAAACAGTTTCCCTTCTGTTTATCATATGCAATAACTATTCATAAATCTCAAGGTTTAAGTGTAGATAATGTTTTGATAAATGTAGGAAGAACTGTGTTTAAAGAGGGAATGGTATATGTTGCATTATCTCGAGTTAGAACATTGTCTGGTTTGTATTTAATTGATTTTGATGAGAACAAGGGTAGTGCTGATTTTAATTGTGTAAGAGAATATAATCGTTTGAGAAGGCTTTATGCTTCAAGTTAATGTGAATATCCTATTTATGAGAAACGTGTTGTGTGTTCAAAATGAAAACATGGTGAAGAATTAACTATGGTTAGAAAACAGAATCAAAATAAAGAGAAAAGAAAAGATGTAAAGAAGCAGAAAATACAAACAAGTGATGATCTTGTCGGATTCCAATTAGAAAATGCTTCTGGTGTCAACTGCTATGGTAATGTTATTCTAAACTTTATATTTTATCTTGAAGATGTTTATGGTGAAATTATGGAAAGTATGGAAAAAAGATTATGTTCAGCACTTTATACTTTATTTCAAGAATTGAGAACTGATAGAATTAAGATCCATTCTGCTTCTGGTATTCACCAACTGTTGGATACATGTACTGGATTTTTAACGTTCAGTGATAATATACAACAAGATACACAATAATTTCTGATGGTTATGCTTGGAGAACTAGAAGATGAAGGAATTCAGATTGAGAGTTTATTTGGACTCAGTTACAAATGGGAATATAAATTTGAACAGTGTTCGTTAACTTCAAGCACTATAGTTGACAGAGAATGATTTCTATATTTGACAATACCTGGCTGCAAATCTGTACCATTTTCCAAATTACTAAAAGGAGCAGATCACAAGATGATCTGTTCTTGTTGTAAACCAACAATGTTATCTACATTATGCCTAAATAGATATGGAAAATATTTGATTATAATGCTACAACGCTGTAGACCAAATGGAAGAAAAGTGGAAACCAAAATTAAAAATGTTGTTGCTAGTCAAGTATCTATTTCTGGAAGAACTTTTACAACAGTTGCTATTGTTTTCCATGCTGGAAGTACTACCACAAGTGGACATTATACAGTTTATTTAAAGTGTAATAATGGTTGGAGTCACAGCAACGATACACACTTGGAAATGAAACTGAGATTGCCTTATGAATTACCCAACTCATACTTGATATTTCTGAAACAAAGATTTTAGATCCACCATTCGGCTTTGTGAGAAGGTGTAAAGATACTTTAAGGAATTCATACTAGATGCTATCAAAGCGAAATCTTTGATACATTATTTGGTGTATTGGGAAAATGTTCACAGAAAATACGAAGTAAAGGTAAGATTTGAAGAATGGAAATAGTATTGGATGTGTTATTTGTGTTGATTTTGTATTATATTTCTGAGAATTTGGGATTTGTTTTTTTTTTACAATCTAGTTGATTGTTTTTTTTCCCTGCTGTTTATGATGAAATTACTCTGACATCACTGTGAATAGTGAAGTTAGGTAGTAGCTGATGACAGCAAAAAAAGGGAGAAAAATTGTTTCCTAATGTTAAATTATTTTATATTATTTAAAAACTCACTGTAATTTGTGAAAGATATTACATTACATAGTAGATTTGCAGTTTATCGATATTTAAAAAACCTTTGAAATTCACTGAAAAAACCATAGGTTTTACAGACGTTCTAATTAGAAATTTGCATTAAAAAAAACCTTAGAAATTCACTGAAAAATCCATAGGTGTCAGGGACGATATAGTTAGAAATTAGCATTTAAAAAACCTTAGAAATTCACTGAAAAATCCATAGCCTTCAGTGACGTTTTAGTTAGATAGACATTTGACTTATTTAAAACCAGAGAAATTTGCCTGTTATAGTTAGTTGAGCTAACTATAACTCACGCGCTCGCAATGCACTGCTGATGACGTCACATATTACATCACTCAAGACATCTCAAATGACATCACTGATGACATCTCAAATGCAATCACTGATGACATCATCCACGTGATAGTCTGACACACCTCTTCACACTCTAATATAACCTTAAATACACCCACTCTAAAATACAGACTACCATTTTTGAAACCATAGACACACCAATACCAGATACTAGACACCCATCTACTGATTCCTATCTATATATTGTGAGCCGGACATACACTGAAACAGTCACTCATGCATGCTGTCACTCATCATTACATCAGTATAATATCCACTCATACACCTATACATACATTCACACAGTGCTACTGATCCATAGAGTTACTCACACATCTACTCAGTCATGCCAAAAATCAATCACACACCCATGTACTCACCTATGAAGATATATACACACCACCTGACTTATTTATACACACACCACTTCCCTTATTTATATAGATACTATCACATACTTACTCTCTTATACAATCACTAATATAAGTACACATTCATGTATGTAGACACTCTTGCAATCACTCTCTCTCACGTATAGTCAATTATATACCCCAACACTCACATATACTGCCTAAAAACATATATAGTTACTCACATATATACAACTGAGACATCAATTCACTAATCAACACACCTGTACACACAGTTATCTACCCATACAGCCCTTCCGAGATGCAGCTTTGAATGTATGGAACCAGTGAAACAACTATTCAGACATGTATGCACAGAGTTAGACACCCCCACCCACCCAGATAGACACTCAGATACCCATACAGATACAAACAATCAATAACCCATATAGACACTGATGTAGCTACTCACCAACCCATGCACCTGCTTACACACCAACTGAGAGACTAATAGAGACATTCACACAGTTTAGTCTCTAATCCATGCATTCAGTAACATACGTTCAATCAGTGACTTATAGAGTCAGTCATGCATCTACTAAATAATCCATTCAGGCACTTATACATCAAATCATTCTTCAATAGACCTTGGCATAGATATATAAGAAAAATATTTACAGTTTACAGAAAAACACATTCACTGGATGATGTCATCACTGATGTCATTTGAGATGTAATCAGTGATGTCATGAGGGATGTCACTGACCATGTCATGAGTGATGTAATATGTGATATCAGCAGCAGTGCATTGCGAGCGCGATAGTTATAGTTAGGTCAACTAAGTATAACAGGCGAATTTCTCTGGTTTTATATGAGTCAAATGTCCAACTAACTATAACGTCTCTGAAACCTATGTTTTTTTCAGTGAATTTCTAAGGTTTTTTAAATGCTAATTTCTAACTATAACGTCCCTGAAACCTATGGTTTTTTCAGTGAGAATATACATATATATATATATATATATATATATATATATATATATATATATATATATATATATATATATATATATATATATATATATATATATATATTTATAAATATAACACTTGATGTCACAAGTCTGTACACCAGCAGTCATCATCAGGATGGGATTAAGGCCGTAGAACACTACCTTGGCACCAAATCCATCCACATGAGCAATCATAACAAAATGTTGGTGACCATGATACATACATGCTTGCATAATAACTTTTTCATGTTTCAAAACCAGGTATATCAACAGACCAGAGGTGTTGCAATGGGGGCTTGCTTCTCTCCCAGTTATGCCTGTTTGCACATGGGACTGTAGGAGGAGCAAGTCCTCAGATCAACATACTCTGAAACACTAACCACTCATGTAATTTGCTGGTACCGATTTATTGATGACTTGTTTATCATCTGGAAGGGCTCTGAAACACAGGCTAGAAATTTTGTTGATCAGATCAATGACAATACTCTGAACCTTGAATTCACGGTCAACATCAGTAGGGAAATTATCACATTTCTGGATGTAGAGATATACATCTGGGAGAATCAAATTCAAACTAGACTCCACAGAAAACCCACAGCTGGGAACTCCATACTCCACGCCTCTAGTCAACACCCAGGCCATCTGATTCGCAGTATTCCCTACGGGGAAATGTTGCGCATCAGACGGATCTGTAGTCAACAAGAGGAATGTGTAATGGCACAAAATGAAAGTAGAAAAAGATTTTTAGCCAGGGGTTACTCAGCAAAAGATGTTGACCAGGCAACTAGGAGAGCTAATCTAACATCCAGAATGGATGCCCTGAAAAACAAACAGATGGCCCCTAGTCCCACTGATAACTCAACTACAGAGCCCACTAGATTGATACTGAATTACAATCGACAACACCGCACTATCCGCAGAATAATCAAACACAATTGGAATCTCATTCGCAATGACCCTGTGATAGGAAAACAAACTACACTGGTCCCAAACATTACTTTCAGAAAAGCACGTTCCATGTCGAGTGACTTGGTCAAAAGCAGTCCAGAGATTATTCCAACTAAAAATTGGCTGAATTCTAGGAAGGGATTCTTTCGTTGCACTAATTGCAAAGCATGTAAACATGGCGTCAGCACAACTACGTACAGGACTCCATTTCATATGGAAGAAAGAAAGATAAGAAAATTCTTAAACTGTAAAACAGAGTTCGCTGTTTATGTGCTGGGGTGTCCCTGTGGCCTGCAATATGTTGGGAGCACCAAGTTGCAGGTTCATAAGAGGATTCTCCAGCACATTAGAGCTATATCTAACAGTGACCCTGCTTATCCAGTTGCGAGACATTTCAAAGAAAGTCACAACAATGCCATTGAACATTTGAAATACTTTGCGATAGACTGTATATTGCCACTCAGACGAGGTGGCAATCGTGAAGCCATGTTGCGCAAACTAGAAACCCGATACATTCTAGAACTAGATACCAAGTCACCAAATGGCCTGAATGCCAATGAGGATTTCTATACATGCCTATGAAATTAATACCATGCGCTGTTACTGTTCCCTAACTACAAAAATCCCCAATGATAAATGATAGACGAGACAACGCATTATCATTTAGAGCCTCTTCCTCTATTCTTTTACAAACACAGTATTATATTTTATATTTAAAAAAAAAATGTATGTATATTTTAACACTGGGTAGCACTTTATTTAACTCAGGTACCTTTGCTTTAAGAAACAGCTTTGATTCTTAAAAGGCAGTGTGATTCTCGGGTTTTAGCACCAGCACTTTATCCTACTGTATTTATGAACTATGTGAATGATATGTGCATATGGTTGAACCATCATTATTTATCTGTGGATTTTAACTAATGATATGTAATTTTAGAGTATACCCACTGGGGTTTTATTCTTTTATCATATTTATTACATGAATGAGAATATATATTTATGTATTTATATATTTAGATATTTATATTCATGTATTTATACATCTATACATACATACATGGTTCCTTTAAAAACTGAACATTGTTTCGGTTTTTTCAGAAAGTTGAGTAAATTGTTTCTTAAATTACTGGCTCTTTTTGCACATTACAAAAACAAGTTTCTTAAGATGTTTTTCATTATGATGACAAAATAATGATGCAAAGATGTGTGCTTTCTTGACATTATGCCAACCACGAGAAACTTGACTAGTTCGGTGAAAACTGTTTCTATATCTATGGTGACCTGATTAATATATACCACGTGATCATGCACCAGCACTTTAAATATGTGAATGTCCTTCTCACATGTCATGTGATCAAGGCCTCTATGTAGGCCGAAACGCGTAATGGCGGCAGTGCTGGGTGAAATAAAATAGAAACTTCTTGCACTGATACCTGGGTCTGTGTTCGTCTTTTCCGAAGCGACCTGGAAGCTGGTGACGAATCTTGCAATATATATAAATATATATATATATGGAAGTGTGCCGTACAGATACCTCCCTCCATATATATATGGAGGGAGGTATCTGTACGGTACACTTCCACAGCACATTTAGGGCCCCAACCATCCCTCCCCCAGGGACCGTGTATATTTAAAGGGAGGAGGCACTCAGCTGCACTCCCCGAGCTGTACCCTGCCCTGAAGATCACATCCCCAGGGCAGGCCAATTGAACTTCTTAAGTGGATTGGGTATGCGGTTCCCCTATGGCTGTATTCAGCCCAAATAACCCCATTGTGGGCAGCCCAATTTATTTATTGAGGGGATGGGGGTGCACAACCCCCCTTCCTGGGCCAACGTAGGCTCCGGGACCTCATTACTGATGCTGAATGTGCACACAAGGGGAGGGGAGGTCATGAGGTTCCATGTGCCTTATCCCCCAGGATCACAACTTAAATTAAAAGGGGGCAAGGCCTGACCCCCCCCTAATATTCTGTCCCAAGAAGTCTCAGGGAGGGGGCAGCACAGCCTGCCTCCTTTTTTTTGCATTTGGCCTAGGGGGATGGGGTTTCTGGGGCCGATTAAGGCTTACAAAGGGGGGCTGCATGACCCCCATCTCTTAGATTTTCGTTGTGGGGCCTAATAAGACTAAGGGAGGGGGCCACATGGATTAACTTCCCTTTTTTTTAACTGTATTTGGCCCAATGTAATGGAGCCCCCATATCCTATTAAGGCTTGGAGAAGAGGACTGCACAAGAATGCTCAGGAGGAGGCCACGCCCCCCCTCCCCCTGTTTAATTGCTTTTGGCCCTGAGGATAGGTTCTGAAGGCCTTTTAAGGCTTTAGGAGAGGGCAACATGACCCTCTTCCCTTTCTATTGTAACTGACCCCAGATAATGGGGTCTCTCGGCCATTTAAGGCTCAAAGAGGGGGCTGCTGCCACCTCCCCATAATATGCATGTTTTGGTCATAGGGATAAGGTCCCGGGGCCGGAAGGTCAACCCTACACCGCACACACCAAATGCTGAGTGCAGCATGGGGTTGACAGACTGCTGAAGGTTTGGTTACATGGCCTGGTAGCAGGCCAATCCCCATGGCCAACAACCCATTGCAGAAGGCTGTGTGCAGCATGGGTGCCAGGTTTAGACTGATTTGTGAAACAAGCTGAGATGTACAAATCTTTGTCCTGGATATACAGCCCAGCTGCAGCGATTTGCAGATTGTGCAACCACTCCTGCAGAGGCCCAAAGTAAGACCGTGAGTTACTGGTCTAAACTCCCACGGGAATGGGAAAAAAGAATAAAACCTTTTTTTTTTACATTCTTGTTTCTTTCTTGGACCACTTGATTGTGGTGTATTGTGATTTCTTCTGTGTTCTTACAAACTGTGACAATAAGGGGAACAGGTCAATGCAGCATCCTACCCCTCCCCGTCTATCTCTTATCTCTCTCTAACACTCTTTCAGCCCCAATATATAACACTCAGGGTGTGTCAACTTTTTGCATGTTTTAAATGATGCCAATGCACTGAATTAAAGAACCTCTTCAGACCTATGAGAACCTTTAATTATTTCCGAAAGGCGCGCTAACATAGGGACATATTTACAAGGAGTTAATGCCACCAGAATGTCACTTTTTGCAATGTTCTGGTGGCGTTAATTCCTTTGCCTTATTTACAAGGCGGCATTAAGCCATTTACCATGGCTTTTCACCGCCTGGTAAATAATGCCCCTATTCACGCAGTGCTTAGCGTGAAAGGGGTGGGCAATGGGTGTTGAAGTGGGAGTTCTGTCGCAACATAATTGCTTTTTGACGCTGCACCATATTTACAAGGTATGGGGCAGCAGCAAAAATAAGACCAGGACCAGGAAATACCTGGTCTTAAACAGACGATATGAAGAGAATGTTTTTTATATCTCCATTATTTTGCTCTTCCCATGTGTGCTGCATTTTGCAGCACACAGAGATTGAGCAAATGGCCTGTAAAGATTTTTTTATGTGTAGGAAGGTGTACCTTCTTGCACATGAACAATTGCCCCTGCAGCGTTGGCACCCTAGCAAAATGGTGCTCATGTGCCTGCACTGGTGATAGGCAGCTTCTTTAGCACTAGGGGAAACGCAAGGGTGTTCCATATTTTTGTAAATATGGAGCATACCTGCATTTTGAAACTGACGGATCGTGGCGTTAATAATTTTGATGTCACACCGCGATCTGCCAGCTTCTTGTACATATGTCGATTAATCCCTTTGTGGCTTAACAGTTGTGTCTCTTGATTGGGGAAAGATAGAGGAGCTCGCTCATAAACTGTGTAGACAAATCTGCTGCTTTATATTTTGCAAACTTGATTCTTTACCTTGTCCGTTTAGCATTGTTCAAATAATATTGTCACTGGTTGGTAGAATTTGTTAACACAAATAAACAAGTCAAGCTCTTTGATTGGCTAGTTTGTATGAGTTAAATGTTTGCGCGCCAACAGAACTACGCATGTAACTGTAGCGCACTTACTAAGGTTGTCTTTTGTACTGTTCTATTTCTGCAGGTGCCGCATCAATAAGTTCTCTAGGAGAAGCAGCAGTGGCTCTGCAGAAGATCGGTGCAGATAGCTGCCCAACAATCAACAGGGTGACAAAACCTGCTGTTTCTCTGGATTAGGTAAGTTAAGGTTTGGCAGGTTGCTACTCCTCTCAAGCGCTGATTTCTTAACAAGGGTACAGTGTTCACGGGAACCCTTTTATAAGGATCTATCCATAATAGACACCAAGATTTTATGTAGTCATGCAAGAGGCCACGCCCGAAAGCTCCACCCAGCAACCACACCCTGAACTTTCATAGGTACTTCATAGCATTGGATAACACACCACTGTCCTATCACTACAGCTGATAATGGAGTCTAGTGTGTGCATTTGGTCTCCCATGCACTTACTACCTTTGAATCCAAGTGCCCCCTTCTGCACCTCCATAAACTTTTATAATTAGTTCCCGATGCATGTGAATGAGTTTTTGTGGCCACTGTATGTTTTCTTGTTGGCACTGCATCTGGCATGGTTTTTGACCTATTATAGTGAATTTTGTGTGTGACCAAGACAGTTCCCCTCTTAAAGACCTCTGTTTTTGCGGGTGATCTTGTAATTTGAGTGGAAACCACTGCTGAAACAGTCGAGTAGGCCTGGGTACATGTACATTTCGCACCGGTTCCCAAGATTACTCTTTCGTTCCAAATCCCTTCCAATCTATTAAGTAAAATAACACTCCTTGTCTTCTTTTGGAATGCAATTTTCGGTGGACTTCACACTCCTTTTCCCCAATCACACCTAGCAAAACAGTTGAGTTCTCACACTTTCAGGCAGGTTTAAAAGCATTCTTAGTTTTTGATTGATTGCAACATTGTATAATCTTCCACCACATTAAGGTATGCCTGTTTAATAGCAACAGAAGGTAAATCTATAATTTTGTCAAAAGCAGGAGACATTTGCTGTTCTTAAACAGTCAGTACCATATTGCACCTCTAGGTGAGGGCTTTAGGTGTTGGCTGACAAATCTAAAAATGAGGCTCCTGGACCAAGATCTGTTTCACTAATAGAAGAAGAGGAAGAATATGTGACTTGGTATGGGGAGACTATGTAGCCAGGAAAAAAACACAAGAAAGATTCCATGCTTTGGGAGCTTTTCACTCATCCACCGGAAGAGAAAAACGAAATAAAGAAGATTCAACTTCAACCACTGTGACATGAAGTTAAGTAGGGATAGAGAGGTCTATACTCATTTGGAACTTTAAAGATGAGAAGACACCTGAAATCAATGCATGAAAAGGAATGAGTCTGAAGTTCTAGAAAGAATAGAAACAAAAGCCCTTAATCAACATTTCTGCACCATATTCCATGAAGTGAAAAAACAATATCTTGTGTAGAAAAAAGAATCACAAGATTGGGAACTGAAAAAAGAGCTACCAATAATACCACCAATAAAAAAGATTCCAGTTTATATGTGACCTTTGCTATCACAGATGTTTATTTAAAGCACCAAAACATTTTTACAAATTGAAAAAATTATAAGCAAAAAACTTTTCTTTTGAGGAGTATCCACAAAAAACAACATAACTCTTTCATTCTACTTAGTCCTAGGCCCTGAAACGCCACCTGGGGCGCACTGGGCACAGGGCATGGACAAAGGAAGGGTGTTATGGTCACCTTCCAATGCAAAATAGGAGGCCATGCCCAGTGTGGTTGGACCAAATACAGTGGTTTGTGTGCAGGGACTAGCCGAATACATTTTAGTATGTCAAGATAGTGTTACTTGTTGTTTTAAAAAAGGTATGTAAGGTTTCTGTTTTATTATTTGGGATGAGAAGGAATGTAGAGGTACTCAGCCAACTTTGCCCACCCATAGAAAACACTACAAATGGACACCACACCAGTTTAGAAAAATAGGTAATCTTCATCTAAACCAAACAAGACCAAAACAAAAAAAATCCAATATGCAGTAATCAAAATATGACTTTTAGATGCTAAAAACTGATTTATCCATAGCAAACTATAGATGTGACCTTTTGTCGTGCAGTTCCTATAAACCTATATAGGATCTGCCTGTTTAGACAACATATACTGTAGGATTGGATTCAGACTGATTCTGGACACCCCTACCGGATATGTCAGCCTGTATACCAGCTAGCACAAAATGCCACTAGATACCCCTCTTACCAAGGAGAGAATAGTTCTTGGCAACTATTGAACATGACAGCCTGTTTCCTCAGGATCGTGGAAACAGTGTACTACTTTTTGCTCAGTCACTTGTGCTCACTTGGTCTCAGAGAGATACACAGAATAAACTATGGGGACATTTCTCAATAAGCATTTATTGAACCAGCGTCATTCTGGTGCAAAATAGGTGTGCTGAAACAACCATTAGACAGTAACAGATATAAAAAATTATAAGCACTAACAGAGTAAAAGGATGGTAGATTTTTACCATTGTGCTAAAACAGTGAATACAGGCAAGTATATAAAATACATGACAGTAGTAAAATGCGTACTCCTACGATGCGTACCTAAGTAGATGTACCTAAGTGTGCCTAGCATAAGTGTGGGTGTAAAGCCAAGAATCCCTCTAGGATAAAGTCAAACCCATTACCAGAAGTGAGAGACTGTGGGACCCCATCTTGGTCTCGAGATGGACACCCTGCAAGAGATGTTAGACCATTGCGATCATGTGTTTCTGAGTGCAGGAGCCTCAGTGTCTCATATCAGTGTGTCGGCATGGAAGTCATGTTCTCCTCTTCCTCTCTTAGCAAGATATGGTGTATATATACCCAAAGTGGTACCCCCTGGGGATATATCTTGATGTGTCATGTCGGACTAGGATGACGGAAGGATTGACCCTTACACATAGTTATTATGCAGGAGATGATAGTCATGCTGTCCTGCTGTGATTCCAAAAATCCTCATGCATAATGAATGAGGCTTAAGCTTTTCCGAGAAAACCCCATGTCATCTTTGGACAATACAGAGCTAGGTAAAAGGTCAGTACTAAGAACCGTTATGCAGTGTAATGGTGGAGGAGAATGTAGGTGAAAGTTTAGGTGACTACCTGAGCCTATGTTGGGGTACCTATATGGAACATAACACCTTTCCAAACAAAGCACCTTGGATGCATCAAAATCATAAACAAAAACAGCTACAGGGAAGGTGATTTGTCATTTTCTTATGCTCTGAAAACGCAATGCGTTGTTTCCTTACTCTAGAGGAGGTGATGCGTCAGTTCCTTACTGTCAGGCAGGGGAGGTGATGTGTCAGTTCGCTACTTAATGAGGAGGAGATGCAACGGTTTCTTACTGTGCAGGTAGGTCATACGTCGGTTTCCTACTTTGGCCCCAGCATTGTTGTAGACTTGGCGCACCAGTTAGATGCGTGGTGGTTTGGGGATGAGTTGGTTCTAGATGCAGCAGCAGCAGCACCACTGCAGCGTTGATCTCTCCAGCCACGGTCCCACGATGCGTTGGTCCTTGCAGTCCCACAGTAAGGCCTGCATCGGGATCGGTGTGGTGATCCCAGACTTTAGAGATTGGTGCACGAGATTCGGCGTGTAGCATTTTCCCCAGCCACAGGCAAGAGCTCCATCGGTTTCTTCAGCGGCACAACTGCGATGTATCGGAAGCGGGTGTGGATGAGTCAAGCTTCTTTAGTTGCTTCTCTTGTCCCAGCTCCCAGCAGCAGGGACAATGTCCAGAGGCCCAACACAGGAATAAGCACTACTTGGCAGGTCATAACTCCCAGCAAGGAACCACATTGGTGCTGGTGGTGAAGTCTTTCTGTCCCTGAGACTTCAGAACAGGAGGCAAGCTCTACTTCAAGCCTTTGGAGATCTTCTTCAAGCAGGATACACAGCAAACAGCAAGAAACAACCACTGCAGGCCAACCCCATGCAGCTCACAGCAAAGGGGCAGTACTTTTCTTTCAGTTTCCCCAGATCTTCTCCTTGGCAGAGGTTCCTCTTGAGTCCAGAAGTAATCTAAAGTTGTGGGGTCTGGGCCCCAATATTTATACAGCATTTTCCTTTGTTCTCTGATTGCAGAGAGGCTCTGGGCTCAATCAAAACCAGATCTGTTCTCTTTGGTCCAGCTTTCCGGCAGGAGGTGGAGACAGCATTGTGTAAGGCAGACCAAGCCCATTCAGGTGCAAGGAAATCTCCCCACCCTACTCTAAATTCAGCCCAGATCTATTCAGCCCAGTCCTGCCTGATTCAGGTAAAGCAGGACACACATCAACCCCCACCCTTGTGGCTGTCTGAGAGAATGCACAATACCAGCCCCTGTCACTCCAAAGCCAGACAGTCAATCCACAAACCAGCAGAGGCACACGGGATGGGTAAGCAAGATACACACTTTCTAAAAGTAGTATTTTCAAACTCACAATATAGAAATCCTCTTTACTAAAAGATGCATTTTTATATTCAAAGTTCAGGCATACTAAACTCCATCTTTCCATCCTGTCCCAATGGGAAGTTATACTTATAAGATGTTCTAAATAAGCTCCCATTTTATCCTATGGGACAGATGGTATTTCCATAGTGAAACACAAAAGACACTGTATTTCCTCTCAGGACATGTCACACACATCAGTGCATGTCCTACCTTTCACATAAAGTGCACACTGCCCACAGGTGTACCTTGGGTTTACCTTAGGGGTGTCTTACATGTACGAAAAGGGAAGGTTAGGGCCTGGCAAGTGGGTGCACTTGCCAGGTTGACATTGCAGTAGAAACTGCATGCAGACACTGAAGTGGGAGGTCTGAGACCCTTTTTAGAAGGCTGCTTATGTGGGTGGCACAATCAGTGCTGAAGGCCCAGTAGCAGCATTTGATTTACAGACCCTGGACACACACAGTGCACTGCACTAGGAACTTAGTAGTAAATCAAATAATCCAATCATGGAAACACCAATCCATTATAAAAATGTACACAGGAAGCATATGTACTTTAGCACAGATCAGCAGTAGTAAAGTGACCAGAATCCTAAAACCAACAAAAACAGGGTCAAAAGCAGGAGGCCAAAAAGCAAAATGTCTGTGAATAAACCCACTGAAAAAGCCAGGTCTAACAGATATGCATTCAGACCTGTATAAAATCGCATCTGCAATTGTATCTGTGCATCAAAGGGGAGGTCATGAATATTGCATTAGGCCTTAACATTACAATAATTAGCATATGTATCGCCCTCTCCCCATTTAGTAGGTCTACAGTTGTATATACTCTAAATAGAATGGACAGGATACATTTTTAGTTAACATTCTAAAACTGCAAACTCTAAATAAGGGCATAGGTCTTTGTCTTCTTAATTTATTACACTGCAAGCAACTATAAAAAAAGCTAAATATGAACACTACAAAGGTAAAATTAATTAGCTGCTGCGCATATTCATCCTTGGCAATGTCAGAGGCAAACATGAAGTGTTATTATGGACAATATAATGAAATAAAAAGGTGAAAAATGAAAAAATATCACAGCTCATGTGTAATAGCTTGAAAATAATAAAGAGAACAATGAAAAAAGAAACATGAGTTCTTATTAAATTCAGTTAATCAGGTTGAATATTGACTTTGAAAACTGAAAACCTGAACACAGTATCAGTAACGTTCCTTACTCAATACTTTTTAATCTAAGGGAAGAAATATATCGCTCAGTAGCAGGACGACACTGTCATCGTGTTCAATTAAATTTCTTTATTAGGTTGTTGAAAAACAGCCATACATGAAAAAACAATAAAATATCAAAAACAATAATCACAAATTAATTCTAAATGATAGCCTTGGCCAAATCCAATATTTAATATAATGATAACAGCATACTAAACGAATTTTCATACCAATTTATTCACATCATACATCTCTCATTTATCAGTGGGCAAAGTCTTTTCTCTACATCAGCATCTGCAATGCGATTTTCCTTACATGTTGGTTTAGGAGATAATTCAGTATACCCCCAACAGCAAAACTATTTCTTCATCAGACATAAAGTTCTCTTTTACACTAATGCTTTAACTTTCCGTTTAATTTTAATTGTATTTGCAATTAACCGACCATCAACTTTTTTGCAGGCTTTATTTTCAGAAGAATAAAATATATAAAAAACTTCTCTACAATGTGCAAATATCGTGTTAACTAAGACATTTATTACCGGCTTATGATAATATTTGAAAACAGGCAAACAACTGTAGTGCAAAACAAAGTTGTTGGTTTAGCAGAGAGATTTAAAATTGGTAAGTCTAGCAGAAACAAGTCCTGTCAAACACGTGCTATTAAAGTGCCTTGAAGGCATATTGTCAACACAAAGTAAATATTTTATGATCAAATGAATTACTTAAGAGATAGTTTATATTAAACTGAGCTACTAATGAGTTTCCCTGATTCTGACTAACTGGTATCTAACCACATTCTTGATCCACCCAACAGGAAGGAAGGCTAAATACATAGAATGTCCCAGGTAAGGAATACGTGACAGTATGTTGTGGGAGCCCAAGAGGCCTTGGAATGAACGTGTTCATCACAGTTTAAAGATCAAATTGGTTTGGATTGGTGTGGCACTTTGCCCTTTTTGGATAGAGTTCCCTAAACTTTTTTGCTCTTCCCCTAGACCTTTTTTCTGACATGTGTCGCCAACTTAGATGTTTTGGACACTTTGCCACTGCTTAACAGTGTCAAAGTGCAAGTGTTCCATGTGTACAGTGTAATAGTAATTGGTTGTCCATAATTGGCATGTTTGCCTTAGTAGTAAAGTCCCTAGTAAAGTGCACTATGTGTGCCAGGGCTAGTAATGCAAATGCTGCTTGAATGCCTACAGCACTTATTGTGCCACCCACTCAAGTAGCCTTAAAAAGGGAACTCAGGCCTGCCATTGCAGGGCCTGCATGCAGTTTTTGAAACTGCCATGTTGTTCTGTCAAGTGCACTCACTTGCCAGACATTACCCTTCCCTTTCGGTGCACCTAAGATACCCCTATGGTAGGTCTAGGGTCCCCCCTGGACAGGGTGTAGTGCATGTGAAAGGTAGGACATGTACTAAGGTGTGTGTCATGTCCTGACAGTGAAATAATCACCATTTTGTTTTCCCTGTTGAAAGGCCATCTTGCTCATTAGAATAGAATGGGAAGGCTGTGTAATATGTTTTCCAGCCTATCTTCCCAAAGGCTTAAGATGGAAAAGTGAAATTTAGTATGCCTGAACTCACCCTGCAATAACACATCTTTTTATAAAGATGGTTTTTGCATTATGTGTTTGTAAGCCACTCTTTCAGAAGTATCTGGGTTTTTGTGCTTAAAACATTTCTGTGGCTCTGCCTGGTTGTGGATAGGGGTGGGCGGAATTTGCGAAATTCACTTTCGCAAATTATTGCGAAAATGTTAAAAATCTCCGCAAACACGCGGAAATATCGCGAAGATGCGGAAGTTTTTTTCCCGCCCGTTCGCGGTATTTTCTGCGTGGTCGCGGCTCGCCAACTTACCCATGCGGTTGCTCGCGGGCGCGGCCATCTTGTTTTCACTTGTCTTGCGGTGCATGATCGCGAGAAGAAAGACGTGATCGTGCGACGCATGACGTTACTGCGGGCGCGAACTGTCGCAAGACAGAGCAAATGGCTACCAACAATCCAACATCTCGTTGAGAACGCGACCCGATCGGGAAAACTTGTCGGCGAACGCGGCGATTCAGGTAAGGCGATCGCGCGCACGCGAGAATGTATTATTTTACAGCACGAGCAAGAAACAAATTATCGCTAAGCTGCGGAATGCGGAAATTTTGACATTTTCGCGCTTTCCGCGGAACGCGAAAATGCCAAATTATCACAATTTCCGTGAACAGAACGGAATTTTGGCCCAGGCCTAGTTGTGGATTGACTGGCTGGATTTGAAAGCGATAGGATCTGGAGAATGTCTTGACCCAGGGGAGAAGGTGAGACAGCACAGGCTGACCTGCATCTGGAATGTAGGGGGAGATGAAGAGGCCTGGGCTGGTGCTATAAAACAATTGTCCCATCTCCGGGTGAGTGATTGAGATTCTAGACCCCCACTAATCAAAGGAAGAAGGTGTCACTGGTAGGGAGGCACCCAGAACTGGTCTGAGCAGGGGTCAGTGCCCCCTTTAACACAAAGACTTCAAAGCCATTGAGGGGTATAACTATGCGAGCTGAAGCCCCTGAACTTTGGAGAATGGCTTGATCAAGTGTGAACAAGACTGGAGCTACTTCGTGGTCAAGAGGACCTTTGCCAAGGAAGAAACAACTAAAGAGACTGATGAACAGGACTGCTCTTGCTGTGTGATCTGGGGCTGGCCTGCAGTTTGCTGTTTCAACCAAGGAAAGGCTAAAGGGATTTTGCTGTGTGTTGTGTCCCCCTGCTTGAAGGACTTTGCGGTGTGCTGTGTCCTGAAGTAACTGTCCCTGAGGGCCTGAGGTGAGCTGGCTCCCTGTTTGGAAACACAGGAACACAAACATTTCCAGAGAAGACTCTCAGAGACAGGGGCGTAACACAGGCCCCCACATCCCCTGCAGTGTGGGGTGCCCCCAAGCTCCAGGGGGTCCCCTAAGCACTGCACTTTGACCGGGGAGCTCCTGATAAGAGTCCAGAGGGGGACCCTCCACGTACCTTGCAGGGGGGCCCCCTCAATTGTCATTACGCCACAGCTCTGAGACTTCGTGTGCGTGTTCTCTGTCTAGCCTGAGACCTTTGTAAGTTGTGCCCTGTGATCTTGGGCACGTGGAGGTCCGAACAAGACTCAGCAATGCAGTGTGCGTGTGCTTGGTGCAACCTGGGTCCTTCGAGAGGATCGTCCTGTGAACGTGTGCACCAGGAAGCCAAGTAAGCCTCAGCGACGCTGTGTACGTGTGCTGTTTGCAGCCTGAGAGCCTCGCCAGAGGTGCCCTGTGATCAGGGGCACCCAAAGATCAAGTGCGTCTCGAGCGACGCTGTGTGCATGTGCTTTCTTCAGCCTGAGACCTGCGCAAGTGTGCCCTGTGATCGGGGGCGCCAGAAGATAAATTGTGTCTCCGCGACGTGGAGTGCGTGTGCTTTCTACTGCAGGAGACACCTGCAAGTTGTGCCCTGTGATCGTGTGCACCAGAAGATCAAGTGTGTCTCAGCGACGCTGCGTGCGTGTGTCGTGTGCAGCCTGAGACCCTCGTGAGGAGTTGTCTGGTTATCGTGCACCCAGAGTCCAGTGAGTCTCTTTGACTCTGAGTGCGGGTGTAGTGTGCAGCCTGGGATCTTCCCATTGCTCGGAAATTCAGAGAGATTGCATCGGAGGCCCAAGTCGCTGGACGAGGAGAGGAGAGTTGGTTTGCGCCCCCAGGTAACGTGTGTCGACTCCTGGGGTGAGGCGCGGGCTCGGAGGGAGACGCTCTTAGCCTCTTTCTCTGTCCTGCAGCGCAAGCCTCTGCTTCGGCTCGGATCGCAGCCCGTGTTCCAAGTGAATGGCAACACCGGGGCCGGAGTGTGAAGCTGCATTCACTTTGTTATATCTTACCCGTGTGGGTGGGGCAACTGTGACCTGAGACTAACCGCTAGCCAGTACACGTGGCGGAGAGACTGCTGGAGGCATCGTGAATGGTGCTGGAGTAAATTACGTATTGCATTAGTCCTGCATAATGGAGTATCTGATGATTGTATGACGCATTGCCTTATTTCTGCACAACAAACTGTCTGTTGGTCGTATTGTCCATTCCATTAGTTTTGCATAATGAACTGCCTGATAGGTGTGTTACGCATTGCACTAGGTTTGCATAACGAACTTCCTGATAGATGTGTTACGCCTTGTCTTAGTCCTGCATAACAAACTGCTGGATTGTCGTATTACACATTGCATTAGTGTTGCATACCGAACTGCCTGATATATGTGTTCCGCATTGCATTAATTTTGCATACCGAACTGCCTGATAACTGTATTACACGTTGCATTGCTTTTTCCTAACAGAGTATCTGAAGGGGACTGTACGCATTGCATTACAGGGGCATAACAGTTTACCACGTTGTTGCATTACACACTGCATTACAGTAACATTACAAATCGCCAGATAGCCGTATTACGATCTGCATTATTCTTATGCTGTGAAATACCTGATTGTTGCATATCGAACTGCATATTATGACATTAGGATTCCATAGGATTGTTTAGCTCAATAGTAATAGGCCAGGGGGAGATTTACCCCAACGCATATGTTGGTTTAGTATTGTGTGGTCGCATCGTATATCTTTTTATAAACATATAATTGTTTTTCTATGAAACTCGTGTGGAGTCTCTTTGTGACGTCATCATTGGGTTGCTGTGAGCGTAATTGCAAATACTTTACACATTGGCCTTGAAGATAAGCCTGGCTGCTCATGCCAAGCTACCAAGGGGGTGGAGCGGGGACTATCTCTAGAGGTGACCTGTCTTTCCCTAACATTGGGGGCTCTTGGGTCCCTGTTTGGCCTAAGGTACCTACCCCAGCCAACCAGGGATCCGGGGATTCTAACAATTGGCTTTCCCATGAATGACATGTCAAGATAATGTTAATAATTAACCTTCTTCAGGTTAAGAGAGTTCCAATTTACCGGCTCAAATTATTTTTGATTTTACCAAGAAACAGTAGCATATTAATGTTATATATCACTAAACCCTCAATGGACTGGGGCGGACTCTGAACAAGAACTACTTCACATGCAGATAGGTGTGAAGGATGTGGGTAAGTATGAGATAATGCACAGTGTATGAGAGTATGGAGAGGAATAAAGAAGTATTTGACTGCAGCTCCTTTGTGGTGTATTTCATTTGCATGCTCCAGGGCTGGGGAAGATGACACATCTGGTGACAAGGATGAGATACATGCCCTGAAGAAAACAAGGCTGCTCTCCCTGAGAGTTTGCAATTGTACAGCAAACTGTGTGTGTGTGCCATGTGTGGCTCAAATCGATGCAAATCATTCTGTGACTGGCAAAGATTAAGTCTAAGCCCTGCTCCAGCCCATACACGGCCAAAGAAGAAAGGGAAGGTCCTACAGAGGAGCACATTCAAAACGCCTGCCAAAACTGCTGGTGAAGTGTTCAACTGTAACACTGCACTATGCCCCAAATACGGAGCAATTACTGAAACGAAGCAGGAAGATAATGGCAGCAACAACCAGGTAGGAGAAACAAAATGTACTCAATGGCACAGACAGGTAAAGCATTCTATAACCTCAGATCGGGTGTGGTGACCTAAGTTCAAGCGTAAGTGTTGTGCTTGTAGAAGTTGCAGGGGTTGCCAGGTACAGTGAAAGCTGTCTGAAAATGTGATATTAATGGCAGAAAAAGAGAGTATGAAATACAATGCAGCCATGTTCTTGAAGCCACCACCACCCTTTGACACTTCTAAGAAGCAGAACACTGGTTCCAAGTGGGCTGCGTGGATCAAGACATTTGATGATTTCATAGTTGCACCAGAAGATGAAGATGAAAAGAAGATCATCAACCACTTAAAAAACCTTACTGGCGATGGAGTTAAAGAATTGCTGAAGATAGTTGGTGAAACAATGGACGAATTTGTTGAAAGACTTGATACACTCGAAGAACATCACAATTTTAGAGTCATTAGATACTGCCTTTCAGATTCTTTTACAAAGCTCATGTTGAGATAAACCCACAGCTTGGAGAAAATGCTGATGTCTACAACATCAGAGAATGAGGAGGCTGAAAAGCTGCTGATATGGCAGCAGGAGCATCCCAACTTGAATCGGCCTTGACTGTAAAAAGCAAACAAGGGCAAAAGCAAGATGTACTTAAGTCAATGTCATCGAAGAAATCAAAGCTATGCTTCCATTGTGGATTTTCATTTCACCATGAAGGTAAGTGTCCAGCCAAAGGACAAGTCTGGAAAGGTTGTGGGAAAGAATACTATTTCATAACTTTGTGCCAAGCTAAGGAAAAATCAAGAGCGTCATGATGGCAAGAAAAAATGGTTGCAGGAATGTCCCAGATGCATTGGTGCAACGTGTCTAAATCCAAGAAGCAACACCAGCTACGACAAGTAGAAACCAGGAAGGATCAATAATCATCAAGTTCCTTGTACAAAGACTCTTCAATGTCACTATTGAGTATCAGCAAAGAAGATGGCTATGCGTTGAGGATATCTACCAAATAACAGCATGCACATGTGGGGTTAGCTGCCTGTAAAGTACATCACAGCTCAAAGATAGCTTTCAAATAAAGTGGCAAATGTTATTGGGACACTGTCCCAAAATCCAATTGACAGTGAACCACCACCCCATAACTTTCATCATAGACAGTGGTGTTCCGATAAATATTATACTAGTGAAAAAATTAAACTGCCTATCTCCTGTACCTCGCTGCACTCCATCAGGCACGTACTTGCGCCGCTTCTGAGCCGCTAAAAAGCCAAGGATTGTTCACAGCGACAATGAGACACAAAAAGACATTGCTGCAAGACACCATTCATGTTCCACAAAGGATGTTGCTGAGTGCCTGCTTGCTCAGTTTTGCCACTGCTGCTGACATGGAGTTGATATCCCTCAACTACAACCTCTGTACGCAGTCTAAGATCACAAGCTGGTTTCCATTGCTGTTTCATGGCCTGGGAAAGCTCAAAAAACTAAAGCACAGCTTTACATCAATGAAACCAATCGCTCTGTGGCTCAGCAACCCCATAGAGCTGATTTCCATTTACAAGAAGCTGTAGAGAAAGATTTGGAAGTGCTTTTAAACCATGACATCATTAAATATATGCCAGGCCCCACACCATGGGTTTTGCCCATAGTAGTAGTACCAACATTGTACAATAGCGGAGCGGTGCACATTTGCGTTGATATGCACCAGGCAACAAAAGCCATTGAGCGGGAGAGGCACTGTGGTACACACATCCTGGACATGATCATGCAATTAAATTGAACCAAATGATTTTCCCATCTTGACCAGAACAAAGGATACTATCAACTAGAGCTTGTTATGTGCTGGATTGAGGCCCTAACATAGGTGCACCGTCTCAGAGGCACAAATCTATATTAGCCCTCCCTTCACAATAACGAGCAACAGAGGCTGTCCCTTATCTGACGTGTGCTCTGGGTGCAGAAGACGGTCCATCCTAAATACGTGATCTCCATGTTCAACAGTGACTAACCTACGTCACAACGAGTTCTTAGTAACAAACCCTTAAGCTCTTTGGATTTTCCCTAGCACAGGATTATTTATTTCTCCAAGAACTCATTAAATATGCATGAACCACTATTCCCTAAGGGTTCATTCCTGACGCCTTCCTCTGACCAACTTTACGTCAACACTCAATCAATCAATCAATGCATTTATATAGCGCACTACTCACCCAGAGGGTCTCAAGGTGCTGGGGGAGGGGGGTCCGCTACTGATCGAACAGCCAGGTCTTGAGCTGCTTCCTGAAGGTGAGGTGGTCCTGGGTCAGGCGGAGGTGGGTCGGGAGGGAGTTCCATGTCTTGGCGGCGAGGTAGGAGAAGGACCGTCCCCCTGTGGTGGCTCTTCGGATTCGGGGGACGGTGGCGAGGGCGTGGGCGGTCGATCGAAGCTGGCGTTTGGGAGCGTAGAAGTTGAGGCGGCTGTTGAGGTATCCTGGTCCTTGGTTGTGTAGGGCTTTGTGAGCGTGGGTGAGGAGACGGAAGGTGATTCTCTTGTTGACCGGGAGCCAGTGCAGGTCTCTCAGGTGTTCGGAGATGTGGCTGCGACGGGGGATGTCCAGGATGAGTCGTGCCTAGGCGTTCTGGATCCGCTGTAGTCTCTTCTGGAGTTTGGCGGTGGTTCCTGCGTAGAGGGAGTTGCCGTAGTCCAGACGGCTGGTGACGAGGGCCTGGGTGACCGTCTTCCTGGTCTCGGTGGGGATCCACCGGAAGATCTTTCGTAGCATGCGCAGGATGTTGAAGCATGACGAGGAGACGGCGTTGACTTGTCTGGTCATGGAGAGAGAGGAGTCCAGGATGAAGCCTAGGTTTTGTGCGTGGTCTGTTGGTTTGGGTGCGCTGCCTAGGGCGGGGGGCCACCAGGAGTCGTCCCAGGTGGAGGGTGAGGATCCCAGGATGAGGACTTCCGTCTTGTCCGAGTTCAGTTTCAGGCGGCTGTTCTTCATCCATTCGGCTACCTCTTTCATCCCTTCATGGAGGTTGGCTCTGGCGGTGGCGGGGTCGTTGGTGAGGGAGAGGATCAGCTGGGTGTCGTCGGCGTAGGAGATGATGTTGAGGTTGTGCTGGCATGCGATGTCTGCGAGGGGGCTCATGTAGACGTTGAAGAGGGTTGGACTGAGCGAGGAGCCTTGAGGAACGCCGCAGATGACTTCGGTGGCTTCAGATCTGAACTGGGGGAGGCGAACTCTCTGTGTCCTTCCGGCGAGGAAGGAGATGATCCACTCCAGTGCCTTCTCCTGGATTCCGACATTGCGGAGTCGCTGCACAAGTGTGCGGTGGCAGACAGTGTCGAAGGCCGCGGAGAGGTCTAGGAGGATGAGGGCTGCTGTTTCTCCGTTGTCAAGCAGGGCTCGGATGTCATCGGTGGCTGCGATCAGGGCGGTCTCGGTGCTGTGGTTGGCCCGGAAGCCAGACTGTGAGAGGTCTAGGGATCCGTTCGTCTCGAGGAAGGCGGCCAGCTGCTTGTTGACGGTCTTCTCGATGACTTTTGCAGGGAACGGGAACAGCGAGATGGGGCGGTAGTTCTTGAGGTCGGTGGGGTCGGCTGATGGCTTCTTTAGTAGAGCGTTGAGTTCGGCGTGCTTCCAGCTCTCCGGGAAGGTAGCGGTGTCGAAGGAGGTGTTGATGATGTCCCGCAGGTGGGGTGCGATGACAGCATCGGCCTTGTTGAAGACGTGGTGAGGGCACGGGTCGGTCGGAGATCCGGAGTGGATGGAGTTCATTGTGCGGACGGTGTCTTTGGTGCTGATCTGGGTCCAGGCGTGTAGGGTGGCGGTGGGGGGCGCTGGTTCGGTCGTGGCGTGCGTCGGTTGAGTGCTAAAGTTGTTGTGTATGTCCGCGATCTTGTTGTGGAAGTAGGAGGCGAGGGAGTTGCAGAGGTCTTGCGAAGGGGTGATGTCGTTGTTTCCGGCGTTGGGGTTGGAGAGCTCTTTAACGATGTTGAAGAGTTCCTTGCTGTTGTGTGCGTTGTTGTCCAGTCATTCCTTGAATGCAGTTTTCTTGGTTGCGTGGATGAGTTGGTGGTGTTTTCGAGTGGCGTGCTTGAGGGCCGTCATGTTTTCCAGTGTTGGGTCTCTGCGCCAGGTTCTCTCGAGGGCTCGGCAGTTCTTCTTGGAGCTCTTGAGTTCTTCGGTGAACCATGGGGCTTTCTTGCTGCCGGGTCTGTTGGGCGGGGTCCTCAGGGGGGCGAGGTCGTCAGCGCAGTCGCTGATCCACTTCGTGAGGTTGGTGGCCGCTTAGCTGGGGTTCGTTGCGCTGGTGGGTAGGTTCTTGCTCAGGGAGGTCGCGAGCTGGTCGGCTGTGATCTTGTTCCAGCTTCTGCGTGCAGCCTGTTGTTGGTGGTGGTGGGTCGTGGTCCTTCTGAAGCTGAAGTGGACGCAGCTGTGGTCCGTCCAGTGGAGTCCGGTGGCGTGGCTGAAGGCGATGTCCTTGCTGGATGAGAAGACGGGGTCGAGTGTGTGTCCGGCGTAGTGGGTGGTGGTGGTCACCAGCTGCTTGAGACCGAGGTTAGCGAGGTTGTCCAGCAGGGTGGTGGTGTTGCGGTCGTTGTTGTTCTCCAGGTGGAAGTTGAGGTCCCCGAGGAGGATGTAGTCAGCGGAGAGGAGGGCGTGCGGGCTGATGAAGTCGGCAATGTCTTCGCTGAATTGTGTGCGTTGTCCCGGGGGTCTGTAGATGAGGGTGCCTCTGAGTGTGGTCTTGGGGTTGATGTGGACCTGGAAGTGAAGGTGTTCGGCGTTTGTCAGGGTGTCGTCGGCGTTGGTCGTGATGCGGATGGTGTTCCTGTGGATGATGGCGATGCCTCCTCCGGTCTGGTTGATGCGGTCCCTTCGGATGATCTTGTAGCCGTCTGGGATGGCGATGGCGATGTCGGGCGCTGAGGAGGCGTTCATCCAGGTTTCCGTGAGAAAGGCGACGTCTGGTGAAGTGGTGTCGAGCAGGTTCCAGAGCTCGACGGCGTGTCTGTGGATGAAGCGGGTGTTGAGCAGGATGCACTTCAGGTGGCTGCAGTTGTTGCTCGTCTTGGTCTTGGTGGGTGCGGGTGTAGTGCAGGTCCGGATGCAGGTGAACTCGCAGGAGTGGCAGCTGAAGGGTCCGTGGGTGCGTTTCGGGGTGGCTCGGTAGCATTCCGGGAGTCGGCCGGTGTTGAGTGCGTTGAGGGTGGCGGCGTCGTACGTCTGGCGGGTGGGCTGGGGACTGCGAGGGCCAGGGGGTCTGGCACTGGGCGCGGTCCAGGCGCGGACGGGCGCAGACGGGCTTACCTTTGGCGCGCCTTCGCCGCGCAATCGGCGCGCCCGCTGCACGTGACCGCTGCACGTTCGCACGGTCGCCATATATGGCGAAGTGCGAGGGAGGGTGGAGCAGCTGGGAGGCGGGAGAGGGGAGGGCACAGAAAGAAAAGGGGGCGTGGCAAAGCAACAGAGGTGGGAAGCGGGGAACGGGGCGGGAGGATACCGGGGCAGCAGAGGGGAGAAATTACAGGGGGACAGGCGAAGAAAACACTAAAACAGTAGAAACAATGGGGCACACAGCAGGAGAATCACGGGGCACAGAAGCCTGAAAAGGCAACAGAGCTGCGATCACAGGAACAGATGCCCCGACCGCAGGAGACCACGCCGCTCGGCGGCAGGGGGCATGATCAGCCGGCGGCAGGCAGGGTCAGCGAGGCAGGCGGGGGGCGCACGCAGCAGCTGGTGGCCGTGAGGCGCGGGGGTGTCCTAAAGCTAGGTCACATTCCAAGGCACCTATCAGGTATAAATATACCTCCCTTTGCCCAAGCAAACCAGAGGGGACCGAGACTTCCATGCCGACATTCTGACCTGAGACGCTGCAACCTGCATCATGCCACAGCTCCAGCTGTCAGAGGTCCATCCACCCATCCTGGGGTGTCCAGCTCGAGATCAGGATGAAGTCCCACTAAGGTAATGGGGTTAGAACAAATCCTAGGGGGATTCTTGGCTCTCTAAGACCTACACACATGCTAGGTACAGTGAGGTACATCTAGTTAGGAATCATAGGGGTATAGGTTTTTTGTTAATGCATTCTATATTTCATGTAGGTGTTCATTACTATTACAAATGGTAAAACTGTACCATGCATTTTTATTCTACTGCACTGCTGGCCATATTTCTCTGCTACTGTCCAACAGTTGTTGCAGCACATATTACCAGTACTAGAATAACAACTGTGCAATAAATTTTATTGTAAAAACACCAACTGTTTCTTCTATGTACTTCTCTGTGATGAGTGACTGAATGAAAAGTAGTATATTGTTTCCACGATCCTGAGGGATCAGGGTTTTATGTTATGGGGTTGCCAAAAGCTATCCCCTTCTTGTTGTCAAGAAGTTTTTTGTGGCCTCTGAGCTAGCTGGTACACAGTAATTAAGTTTAATATACGCGATAGGGGCATACCGACCTCAGTCCTATGCCAAGCCTATAGTGTATGTTATTCCAATGCGGAGAACCTATCAGGAAAATAGGAACTACACTACAAGCTGAAGGAGAACTGCAGTTACATTACTACCTTTACAACTCATGTTGGTTTCTTCAGACATAAAAGACTGAGTTTGGGAGTATCATTGGATGCAGAGATATTTCAGGATGTTATTTGCTGAGCAATCCAACCTGTTACTCGTGCTTTCAATTACAATGATGACATATTTGATTTTTGGGAAAAACAAGAAGAACACAACATAGCCCTTAACCAAGCATGGCAGTTACTTGCTGATTCAGGTCTTCAAAAAATTAAACTCAAGTTTTTGGGAGCATATTCTCTGATTGGGAATGACTCCAGACCCAGACAAGGTGCAAGACCTGTCATCCACTTGCCCCCCACCAAAAGATGTTACTGTGCTGGGATCCTTTCTAGGCATGGCCAGTTATTGCTAAAGTCACAGCCTCAACATTGCTGCAGTGAGCGCCCCATTAAGAGATTTGACATAGTGAAATATACCGTTTCAGGGGTCTCTGAATTTTGACAAGAGTTTTCAAAACCATTAAACATGCAATTGAGAATGAAGGTGAAATAGAATTCTTTGACTCCAAGTTACATATCAAAATAACGGTTAGTATGAGCCTGGTAGGAGTAGGGGAAATCCTTGCTCAACACAATGGCCATCCAAATGCTCAGCGACACATTGTTGCCCATGCAATTTGAAGCCTGTTTGAAACAGAACGCACCTACTCTCAGCCGGAGCAGGAGAGCCTGGCTGTGGTGTGGGCCTGTAAACATTTTCATGTATTCATCTAAAAAGAAAAATAAATCACTGTCATCACTAGGCATTGCTCACCATTTTTGGGAACCCGAAGGTTAAGATGCCCCCTCTCATTGAGAGATGTGGGTTGAGACTGCAAGAGTACGAGTATGAGATCATGTACAAACCAGAGAAGGATCAAAATCCAGCAGATTACTTTTCACAAGTGCCACTACATTGTCACAGTACGACATCCTTGACAGATAAAGCCTATCTGAACTTAATTATGAGATCCAGCACACCAGCGACTTTGTCTGTGGTATAAATCATTGCTGTCAGCAGTGCAGATAAAGACCTGACCATTATCAAATAACTTATGACCACGCAATCATGGAGGTGAAATACCTGGCCCCTTGCTGATGATGTTGAATTCCAAAAGTTCAAAAATTATTGAGTTAGCAATCATCCAAAAAGTTTTAATACTGGAAGCCTAAAACAACAGGTCATTGAGCTGGACCATGCAGGATACTGTGGTATTGTGGTGGACAAGAAAGCCTTAAGAGATTGAGTCTGGTTCCCTTGGCTAGGTTAGCGAGTTGAGAACGAATTGAAGGCATGTCACATTTACATTTATTTGTCTCCCAGGGTGATGCAGCATCCAGTGACAATGTCTGACCTACCTACCCATGATTGGGAGAGGGTTGCAGTTTGCTTTTTGGGCCTTTAAGAAATGGACATCATCTCAGGGTATTTATAGAGTAGTATTCAGGTTTTCCTTTGGTTGAAGACCTATCTTCAACAACCCATGACAAAGTCGTGCATCCCCGAAATCCTCAAATCAAATAATGGCCCACCTTTTAGCAGCAAAGAGTTCAAAGAATTTCTTGTCCGACTCAATGTCAAACACCAAAAGAGTAAATTTTTCTGGCCCAAGGCCATTGGTGTAGTTGAACAGGGGCACCTTCAAAAGGGTCATTCAACTAGCATCCATTGAGGGAATTGATCTAAACCAAGCCCTGTGCCAGCCCTTCAGGTCTATCGATCAACCCCTCACTCTACAATTGATGAGAATCCAGTCACCTTACTATTTGGGAGCGAAATAAAAAAAACGACCCCAATCGACCCCGGATAGATCAGTGAATGATGAAAAGGTTTGTAACACGGACGCGACTTTGAAAAGAAAAAATTAAAGTGTATGCAGATCACTGTTGCCATGCCCAGGAGACACTCATTGACAAAGTAGATTGGGAGGGAACTGGCTAAATAGAAACGAAAACGGAAAACAGAATTGGTACACTGAACTAAGTGCATGTAGTTATGTCAATAGGTTGATTTGTAGATTTAAAACTGCAACACAACGTACAAACAATTTTTATATTATGTGTAAGCCAGTAGAAAAGTAGCTGGTACATTGGCTTTAAATAACATTCAAATATAGTTTTTACAGAACAATAGCTGCATAATTATAGACAGATTGCCTACAAAAGCCGGGAGGGAAAAGGAACAGGAACAAGTACAGTATCTATGCAGAACTGAGACTCGAAGGGGCAACATGAAGGAAAGTGGTGGAAGACAAAAGAGCTATTGGTAAGAGGAGCAAACTCATTTTTATAAAATATATATAGAGATTTCCAAAGTTTATGAAATAGTGAAAATCACATCCAAACTGTGAGAAAGAATAACAAAGGACACCATCTATATAGCAAGAACAGGTAAGAATATAACATGGATGTATACACCTTAACCAGGACACAAAAGCAGTTTAAGGAAATCAGAGCTAGGATGCTTTATAGTAGAGTAGTTATAAATCTACTGAGAAATATTAAGAAGTGTAGAAGAAGGAGACATGCAGTGAAAGAGAAAGAGGCAGCTGATAGAGTTGTTGATAAGGTGAAGGTTTTTATTTTGATTATAAAAAGAATGAAGACTCTGGCAAAATGGTGTTGCACTTGAGGAGACAAAACCAGAAAACAAATTAGTGAGTAGAAGTAACTTTTGTACAGTTTCTATTGGAGAATGCATACATATCTCTAGAGCAGAGTCTTTCTTTAATGAAATGTCCAGGATAAGATTAGTTCATGCTACTGATTCCAGAGGGCGATGTTATGTAATGCAGAAAGGCACCCCTATAGCAAAAGACGTGATGCTACCTACAAATGTAGAACAAGTTATTGAAGAACAGGTACAGGGAAGGCAGAGTCAGGCACCTGTATAGAAATGGAATTGTAGTAGTGTTTTTAGTATTCAACAGCAATGCATTGATATATTAAGGACATTTCTACATATCTTTCCAAGGCGAAGTTTAAAACAGAAAATAACTACTTTACAAGGATTAGATCCTTGCAAGATTAGAAAGCATGCACACTTGAAGGGACACTCACTAGCTTGTTTATCAAACAAAGGGGTCTATTAGGATGGCGGTCGGAAGACCACCCCGACCACTATGGAAGAGAAAAACCACTGGTACCGTGGTACCGTGGAAAAACCGGCTTGGAAATTAGGATCAACTGCCCAAAAACACCGACCGCAGCGGAACGGGGCCAAGAAAAATTGCCCGTAGCAGGCGGAGATGGCCAAAATCCGTCCGCGGCGGTCGCATTCGGGGCGGAAAAACACCAACCCGCTGCAAGTATAGCGGAGACACCGCACGGGAAATTAGGATCTGCCCGATGGTCCCTCGGGAAGTTCCGCTGTCTTCAACCGCCGCGGTCGCAAACAGGGATGAAGGGCCACTGCTGCGGACGATCTGTGAAAAATATGGTGAATAAGGCCAAAAAGTGCACACAGCAAATTAGCCATGCCCCCAAAAACACAAAACACACCCCAATGACACAACCATATGGCAAAAAGAAAAATACAATTCCCAGGACAACACACACAAAACACCTGACAGCAATACCCCATTTGGACACACCCATATACCTGAGTATAAAACCAGCCCTTTCCCTGACCACAATCCTTTGCAACATTCCAAGACTGAAGCAACACACTAGCACTACTCACACAACACACAACACCACCACCACTTCCACACCTGCACTACTAACCCCCCTGCACATCACACACCATACACATCACAACCACAACCACACCCACCACTCACACTCCTGCATCCACAACCACTTTGCACACCACACACCATGGCAACACATAAAATGCCCAAATTCACAGAGAGTGAGTTGACTGTCATGGTAGATGAGATAGTCAGAGTGGAATCACAACTGTTTGGTAGCCTGGTCCAACGGATACCATTAGCCACAAGAACACAATGTGGGAAAGGATAGTCAAAAGCATCAATGCAGGAGAGACCACCCCGCATTCCAAAAATGAAATCATTAAGCTGTGGCATGACCTGAAGAGGGTTGTCAAACATAAGAGGAGCCAGAACCGTGAGCTGACTCAGAGGACTGGCGGTGGCCCTCCCATTCCACCAAAACAATTCACACCATGGGAGGAGAAGGTGCTTGCCATACTGCATCCAGAGAGTCTCATAGGAGTAACCGGGGGAGTGGAGGCTGGTAAGTACAAACAAATGACTACCACCACACTGATATGTACTGTCTTGCACAACTACAAAGCTACACCACCTAAGACAAATTCCATAAATCTGCACCACACACTCCCAAAAACATATCTCACAGATCCAACATCCACTCACTCCCATTCCCCCCAAAGGTAGCTAGCAACATTACCATGGGGGCATGTGTACAGGCAGCCAGCACTACAACTCCCACCAGGCCCCCTTGTCCCACAGCATCAGCAAGATGGAGCCCTCCCCCCACCCCACCCAGAAGCATGTGTCAGCCATTGCATAACCCACATCAAACTTACAGGTAGGTAGCCATCTTCCCTGGGAGGGTGTTTGGGGGTGGGAGGCCTGTACCACTACTCCCACCATGCCCCCTGTACCACACCTCAGCAGGATGGAACACTCTCCCACCCAGAATCAATTGGAAGCCAATGCAGTACATCAAACAAACTATCAGGTAGGTAGCCATCTTCCCTGGGAGGGTGTCTGGGGGTGGGAGGCCTGTACCACTACTCCCACCATGCACCCTTGTCCCCCAGTACAGCAAGATGGAGCTCTCCATACCACCCAGAGGCATGTGGCATCTAATGGCTCACCTCAAACAAACTAACAGGTAGGTAGACATATTATTCTGTCTTGTGACACCACTGAGCAGGATGTAAGCCTCCACCACGCACACACAGATGTGTCACATAACAAAGCCAAATGTGAGGACATAACAGGTAAGTAGCCAGTGCGTGCACCCACCCATTTGTCACAAAAGAAATTGTGTCATATGACAACACCAGCCCTCTCATTGCACACATATGCACACCGACACCTTTGCCATGCACATTGTGCACACAGGTAAGCAAAGGAAACTATCACAGCTACCAAAGTGTGACACACCAATGCATATGTAGAATAAAGTCTGCGCACAATCATGCACAGCACCTATTGACATGTGCAGTGCCATGGGGCCAGAGCAACAAGGAACATTCGAAAAATAAGAAAGAATGTTTGGTGGTACAAATCAAGATATGCACATGCCAGGATAAAGGTATGCCAGAGATGACAATGGCCAAAGAGTCCTTAATGAAATAATATGTTGTGCGAGTCCCTAGATGTCAATAGGTCCCTGTAATCACAAATCATGCATGTGGTGCATGGTATGTATTCACACCTCACACCATGGACAAGTAATGCATGTACCACTGCATCATGTCAGGAGACACAGTAGTGCACATAGAAAACAATGTGATGATCAGTCAACTGTGTAGTGTACAAACAGTGAATGACACACAGCTAACACAAAGCTTGTGGGGTGAACTACAATGACCATTTCCCATCTGACACACAGGTGACCAAGAACTCACTGCAGAGGACAACACAAGCAACCTGCAGAGCCAGTCTACCCCCCCCCCGGTACATAGACTCTCGGATGCTGACTCACGGGATTCTCTGTACGATGAGCTCGAAGCCATCTGGCGTGCCAGGGTGCAACAGGTCCCAGGACCCCATCGTCCCCCCACCACATCTGCTGCAATACAAAAGTCTCTGCAGACCCCTGCTGTCACGGCCTATGTGCCCCTCACCACCACCATCACCACCACCAACATCACCACCACCAGCGCTGCCTACAACGCTCCCCCTGTCCCAGAGGATGACCACCCCACACCACTGACTGAGAAGGGCAGGGAGAGGATGCAGGTGCCTACAGTTGTGAGGCAACAGGTCCGTGGCAGCAGGGTAGGTGGGAGGGGCAGGGTCACCCACAGACAACAAGAGGCTGGGTCCCAATCCCTGGACCACATCACCAGAGTCCTTGGGGCATATGAACGGGCCCAGGGACGATCGGGCTGGTTGGACGAACTGTTATGCAAGCTCATCCTGCTGATGAGGTCCATTGACACCCGCATGGGACAAATTGTGGACCTCTTGGGCCAGCAAGTGGCGGTACTGACGGACAGGCCTGTGCCACAACCAACACCTCCGCCTCCCTCTGGTGGGCCGCAGGATGACAGTTCACCATCCTCCCCTGCGGCCACAGAGAGGGGTGAGTCCTCATACCCCACTGGCCCTGCAGCAGGACCCCCCTGCCAAGCGACGAAGGGGCCGTCCTAAGAAAACCCTGGTAGTATCTGGAGGCAAAGCACCTGCCAAACGCCAGTCACAGAGCCAGCCATGATGGCAACCCTCTTCACCACTGCATTGACTTTTGGACTGTCCTTCCCCACACTGCCTTGTGAATGGCATCTGTCTTTTGGACTGGGTCACCACATCAATGTGGTGACTACTCGATTATCTCATTTAACATAATTGTCAACTCAGTGATCCACTAATCACCTCAATGTAAATGTTCACCCCCTCAAATGTCACCATTGTAAATAAAAAATCCTTACACACATTTTGTTATGTCTGCACCGTCTTTATTCCAGGATGTACAGTCTTCAACATGATCACAATGTACCAGGAGTATGGACTGTATGTAGGCAAGGAGAAGTTGAAGGCACCTAGGAAAACACAACAGAACAACATTCACTGGTCTGGGTGTGGCATCACAGACATCACACAACACCTACCATCAAGATAATCCAACATGCACACGTCACAATGGGCAGCAAGTGTCAACATACACATCCTGTAGATGTTCCTAAATGACCTGTCCCAGAAACATTGGCAACCACCACCGAGTCTACAACCAGTTGCAGTCACAAATCTCACATACCCCTTCACATCAACATCAACATCATCAGACAATGGGTACATTGTACATTGTCACCCACCTTCAAGTGAAGCAGCGGGTGATGAGCTGTTGACACAGGTCAACACCTTCGTCCTCTTCACTGTCCTCATCACTGGACATGGGTTGGTTTGCAGGCGGGGGCCTTGGGTCCTCATCATCATCCAGGATCACGGGAATCTCCTTGTGAATGGCTAGGTTGTGGAGCATGCAGCATGCCACTACAATCTGACACACCTTCCTGGGCGAGTACACCAGTGCACCTCCGGACTTGTCAAGGCAACGGAAACGTGACTTAAGCAGACCAAAAGTACACTCCACCACACGACGTGTCCTCCCATGGGCATCATTGTAGCGGACTCCAGCCGGGGTCCTGGGATTACGCAGTGGGCTCAGCAACCAGGGACGGTTGGGATATGCAGAGTCACCTAGGTATGAGGTATGAAAATTAAACCAGGCTTTGACACCTGCTCACTTTCATCAGTTTCATACTCTCATTTCGCCAGTGAGCAGGGATCTGGTCAATCTATCTCTAACCACAGCGTCTGTACCATCTGCGTTTCTGAAGAAACCGTCTCTGGATCCATCTGAGCTGGGTAATTACCGTCCTATATCTCAGCTGCCTTTTTTGGCAAAGACGGTAGAATCTCATGTATATACCATTCTTACTGAGTTTATCAAGAGAAATTAAATCCTAGATTCCTCGCAAAATGGTTTCAGATCTCGCCACAGTACCGAATCAGATTTGTTGGCAGTGACGGAAGAAATCCGTTGCAGCCTTGATGTCGGAAATTCTGCGGCCTTGGTTCTTTTGGATTTAAGTGCCACTGTCTCCCACATGATACTTTTAAATCGTCTTCAGGAGATAGGAATTAGGGGGTCGGCCCTGGCCTGACTTCGTTCCTTTTTGGAGGGTAGATCTTTCCAGGTCCTGGTGTCACCTTGCCACTCTCGGGAGTACACCCTGCAACAGTGGGTGCCACAAGGCTCAATATTGAGCCCCTTACTTTTTAACACATATGTCCAACCCCTAGCAGCGGAGGCTAAAAGTAGAGGGTTGTCGTTGGTGTCATACGCTGACAACACCCAATTGGTTATTGCCTTCTGTAAGAAATGTAACCACAACCTCGTGAAATTTAAGGAGGTTTTGTTGGTGATGGCGGGCTGAATGGTTTCAAACTACCTGCAGCTGAATGCCAGTAAGTCAGAAATTCTTCTGTTTGGGAGGGACCGTGATATGTGGTCAGAGCAATATTGGCCAGATCAACTAAAACTAGCACCCTTGTCTAAAGAGGCAGTTAAGAATCTCGGTGTTTGGATTGACAGTGGCCTTTTCTTTTGACACGCAATCTAAATCAGTAGCAGGGACCTATTTTGGGCTCCTGTGAGGATTAAAACCTCTACTTGGCTTTTTTGATTCAAAAATCCGTCAGACCATTGTTCAGGCTACGATTTTATCTAGATGAGACTATGGCAACTCTCTCTATTTAGGCTCCAATGAGTCCAGTATCCGGCGTCTGCAGAGAATACAAAATGCAGCTGCCAGTATTCTCCTGGCACTCCCGAAATATTGCTCAGTGTCTAAATTTCTACCTAAACTACACTGGCTGCCAGTTGAAAAAAGAATCCAGTTTAAAACGCTATGTGTGGCTCACAGAATTCTGACTCAACAAGATTCATTGGGGCTGGCGGATCTGCTAGCCTTCTATGTTACTCGGCATACTTTACGCTCTGCTGATCAAGGGCTGGCTTGTATTCTCCGAGTCACAAGAGCCAGAGCTGGAGGCCACTATTTTAGAACTCCCGTGGCCAGACTATGGAACTCACTCCCAGCTTCCATCAGAGGGATCCAGAATCATCTTGGTTGCTCTGGGATGCCCCGTTGCTGGGGCAGCCATGCGCATTACAAATCTTACGACAAATATGACAAACACAAATAAACATTGCAATGTCGCTGAGGCAGAGGGCAGCAGGTCACACTCCCAGCACAGCATACGTCTAGGCATACTCACCCACAATCCATGCACGCTCGGGAAGCAGATTAGCCATCAGCTGGGGTACAATGCTGTTCTGCACGATGTAGGAGTCATGGGCTGAGCCTGGGACACATGTGTGGGATGATCATATCTGCCAGGCACACACTTGCACATTTATGGAGTGGTAATGTTTACAACTCCTGTAAATGAGCTCACGTGCCTGTGGTGGCACAAGCCCAACATGGGTGCAATCAATGGCACCAACAACATGGGGGATGTGCCCAAGGGGATAGAAATCTCCCTTCACAGCTGCCAATTCAGGACCCCTGGGGAAATTAATATATCTGTCCTTGTAGATCATCATGGCAGACAGAACATCACACAGCACCATGCTGAGCATAGGTTGTGACATCCCACCTACGCTGGCCACCGTGTGCTGGAACGATCCTATGGCAAAAAAATGCAGGGCCGCCATCACCTTATAAATTGGGGTGAATGCTGTTAGATATGTTCTGCGAGGCTGCAGGTGGGGCTCCAACATATCACAAAGGGTTTTTAGGGTGGCTCTATCCAGACAGCATTTCCGGATGATCGCCTCATCCTCCATGTCCTCCAGCACTGTCAAGTGATGAAGCAGATTTGATCTCTTCCTAGTTGAGATGAAAGTGGACACATGTCAATGCAATAGTTCATGAGATGGGCACAGCATCTCACGTTCTGGATGACACTATGCCAGCAATGACTGTCATCAAAATTGAGTTACAGACCAGCTTACATGTAGGGACACCTTCAGCTACACAAATGGCACACCTGTCAACTTACACAAAACAAGTACCTCAAACACCACCTTGGTCGATGTGAATGCACAATGGGATATGGCCACATTTACCATAGGCACGCCTGGGAGTATAGCATCCAGCATATGTGTAACAAATCAACCCCACTGTCTCATACCCAGCTGCTGTACCTGACACACCTTCATGCGTCATTTGAACCTGGCACACATCCACAACACAATGACCACAGTCGGAGCAGAAATGACGATTGTGTGCATGATCAGACATAAGAGGACATGCAAAAAAGAACATCATTCATTGAGACGAATATTGCTGTGATTGTCACTGCACCTCAACACATTGACATGTGTACACGTTGTAGAGTCCATAACACTGTCCTGCATATACGACCATCAATATCATAAGTGACATGTGAGAGAGTACATGCCAATCTACGAAATCAAATACACAAACATGGCATGTGTAGTCCCCAGTGGAGTAAATGGAACATTGGCATTGTGTGCCCAATGATGTGCCATTGACCATGTGGGCACTGTCCACTATTGATGTTTGCCAGATGGCCATTGTGATTGTATGGAACCCAAATTGCGTTAGCTACCACCTGTCCCCAACAGTGTGTCACCAGCAATCCCCAATGCACAAGTGCAGTAGTGATAACCATGGAGACATGCCCAAATGGCGGAAGGCATGCCCCATCACCCAAATCGCGGTGCCTCATGTCAATGTATGGCACCCAAATCACGGTAGCTACCGCCTGTCCCCAGTGGTGTGTCACTAGCACTCCCCATATACACAAGTGCGGCAGTGATAGCCATGGAGACATGCGCAAATGGCGGTTGGCATGCCCTGCCACCCAAATCGCAGTAGTTACCGCCTGTCCCCAGCGGTGTGTCACCAGCACTCCCAATATACACAAGTGCGGTAGTGATAGCCATGGAGATATGCCCAAATGGCGGTTGGCATCCCCCGCCACCCAAATTGCGGTGCCTCATTTCAATGTATGGCAACCAAATCGTGGTAGCTACCGCCTGTCCCCAGCGGTGTGTCACCAGCACTCCCCAATGCACAAGTGCAGTAGTGAAAGCCATGGAGACATGCCCAAATGGTGGTTGGCATGCCCCACCACCCAAATCGCGGTATCTACCACCTGTTCCCAGCGGTGTGTCACCAGCACTCCCCACATACACAAGTGCGGTAGTGATAGCCATGGAGACATGCCCAAATGGCAGTTGGTATGCCCCGCCACCCAAATCGCGATGCCTCATGTCAATGTATGGCACCCAAATCGCGGTAGCTACTGCCGGGCCCCAGCGGTGCGTCACCGCCATGGAGCATGCCCTTATAGCCAAAGGGAAACTTGATTGCGGTAGCATGATGCAATTTTGAAAATCGCGGTAGGCGTGCTCCGCCACCGTGGAGGCAGTCAATGGATGCATTTGAAAAAGGCAGACCTGGACCACCAATTGCTGCAGCTTGGCACCTTTGAAATAACCCCAGGTGGCTATATATGTGTGGGAGTGAGCCTCACTTTTCCACTGCTCCTAGCCTGCTGCCTCCAGGGACTGCTGCCAGAGACCCCTCACCTGCTGCTGCTCTCAGAGCCTGCTGCCAGAGACCCCTCACCTGCTGCTGCCTCCAGGGACTGCTGCCAGAGACCCCTCACCTACTGCTGCTCCCAGAGCCTGCTGCCAGACACCCCTCACCTGCTGCTGCCTCCAGGGACTGCTGCCAGAGACCCCTCACCTGCTGCTGCTTCCAGAGCCTGCTGCCAAAGACCCCTCACCTGCTGCTGCCTCCAGGGACTGTTGCCAGAGACCCCTCACCTGCTGCTGCTCCCAGAGCCTGCTGCCATGACCCCTCACCTGCTGCTGCCTCCAGGGACTGCTGCCAGAAACCCTTCACCTGCTGCTGCCTCCAGGGACTGCTGCCAGAGACCCCTCACCTGCTGCTCCTCCCAGAACCTGCTGCTAGAGACCCCTCACCACCCAATTCTGCTGCTGTTGTCTCATGTCCACAGTGATGGCAATGACAGGGAAGATCCGTGCCAGTCCCTTCACAAGCGAGGAGCTGGAGGTCCTGGTGGACGAGGTACTTACACAGTACCCAAGGCTTAATGGTGCCCCAAATGTTGTGGTAAGTCCTCAACAGTGAGGGGAGGGGGAGGGCACACATGTAGTTGGACTGATGCAGTATGTGCCTGAGAGTGTGTGGTTGTGTCTCTAGGGGGAAGGTGTGTGTACCCAATGCCACAGGTGTCCCTGCCTGCACATGTATGTTTGAGTGACCTGTGTTGTGTTGTCAGCCACACAGTGACGCAGAAAGTTTTCATACAGGAGTCAGGACAGTGATTGCTTGGCTGAATGGTTGAGTGTGCCCCTGTTGTCCATCTCAGTGTAAGCCCAGCTGGCCTGCACAGTCCATGTCCAATAAGACAATGACACATCACTTCACTTAAAGAGTATTACATCAGTCTTTTCTCATTGCACTTCAGCTATGAGCCATCTCAGCACTGTAGATTGCACACAACCGGCCTTGTGATGAGGATTTTGAATTTGTGAGATCATGTCCCCCAATGTGACATCCATGACTAGGCCTGGGCGAAGCACTACGCTACGCTCGCGTAGTTTGCGAAGTTCGCGCTACTTCGCGCTACGCGAACTGCACGTAGCACAGTGCGAACACGCGTAGCGTAGTGTTGCGTAGTGCTGCGGTCATTTTTTGCTTGCTCGCGGTCCTCAACGTCAAGTTGGCGACCGCGAGCAAGCAAAATGACATCCTGGCGAGACTTTTTCCTTGTTCGCGATCGCGAGCATGGAAAATAAACCTCCCGGCGAGATTCCCAACGCGAGAAGGTCAGGTTTCTCATTGCGAGGGGTCGCGTATGCTCGCGACCGCTCGCGATGAGAAACTACCAGTTCGCGTTGAGAAAGCTGCAGCTCGAGTAAAAATCTACTCGAGCAGCAGAAAACTACAGCTCGCACTGTGCAAGATGCCATTTTCAATGATTGCACAGTGCCGGTTGCTTGTCCGCACTGTGCAATCATTGAAAACAACATCTTGCACAGTGCGAACATGTTACTTCGCAGTTCGCGAAGTGCTACGCGTAGCTCGCTTAGTGCGAACTTCACTTTGCGTAGCTTCGCGAAGTGCTACTTCGCGAACTACGCCCACCCTTATCCATGACACAGTTATCTATTCACAGGGCAGGGACATTGAGGGCTGCGCAGTCTTGGACACTGTTAGTCTACCCCCAAACACAGGTTGATATGTGATATATGTGTTGCTCAACCTAAAAATGGCTTGGAGATGTGGGCTGTCTACACAGGGGTATCAGTGCTGGCATCCTGCATGTGTGTGAGATGTGCAGGGACTGTGTTCCCCCTCACACCTTCATGCATTTACATCAGCTTTTCCCATGCAGACGTACCAGGTGAGATGTATACTTGTCTCTGTTAGACATATATTTGGATTAGTAATGAGTTTTTTATCTTGCTGCTGTACTGAGAGATGTAGTTACATAACACTGTCACTGATCATTTCTCTCTCTTGTCTCCCATGCCTGCAGCTCAAGGTACAAGAGCGTAAGGCCGTGTGGAGGGCCATTGCGGCCAAGGTGCAGGCTCTGGGTGTCTCAAACTGACGGCGCACCCACTGCCACATGACATGGGATGACATCAGCTGGCTGGGAAAGAACGTGGCGGAGATGACCTTGGGGCTGCTTCCTCACACTGGGCTTTTTGCACGGCGCAGCATGACACCACTAAAGGGCCGCATCTTGGTGGTGAGCTGGATGCACATTTGAAGGAGCATCAGCAGCAAGCTAGGGGTGAGTATTCTGGGAAGGGTGACTTTGGCTGGGAGTGGCTGCATGTGTACAGAGCCTGTGCCAGCGCTGGCCTATGTGATGTTGGTAGTGTGATGCAGTGGCATGTAAGTGGCTGCTGTGCTGGGTGCAGGTGTTACGCATTTGCCCTACCTGTACTTACAAAGGTAATTTGAGTACTATGCATTCCCATTGCATTCTGAGTCGTGGTCTTCAGGTATCGTCTGCATTGGGGTAGTCTGGGGAATCCCATGGGAGGGAACGGCAGTGTGCCCTAACTGAGTTTGCCTTCATCAATCTGTCCATTGCATGCACTCAGATGTGGGAGGCCTACACATCTGACAACAATGTGCACCAGTCTTTGGGCCCCAAAATACAACATGGTGGGTGGTATGGGCTCATGCGTTACAACAAACAAATGATGGACGGAATGCTGACAATGCAGACATTCTCCCCCAGTCAAGAGATCTGGGTTAAATCCATCGTTCTTTTGCCCACTACGCCACCCCAGTTCAGACATGGCCATATGCAAATCAGTCTTGACCCTGTGCCTCATGACAGAATGCAGAACAATGTCATACATTCACCCCAGATCTCTGTACTGGGGTGAATGTATGACATTGTTGTGCATTCTGTCCATCAATTGCTTTTTTTGCATTTGTCACCCCGAGTGGGACGGGTTTGCTCAGACGTGAGTCCTGTGCTCTCCATGCCACTGGAATCAAGCTATCCTGGCTGAAGAGGGGTGAAACCCCGAAACCGGTCCTAGGATGCTTGTTTCCAGTCCAGGGAGGACCTGGCTTGGCAGTTCGGGCTGGACTGTTCCCATGAGGCACAGGGTCAAGACTGATTTGCATATGGCTGGGTTCAAACTGGAATGGCATGGTGAGCAAAAAAAAGATGGATTTAGGCCCAGATCTCTGTACTGGGGTGAATGTATGACATTGTTCTGCATTCTGTCCATCAATTGCTTTTTTTTGGTATGGGCTCATGGCCATTGTGGAAAGTCATGTTGTAGTCTGTGTCTGTGTTGCTCACTTCTGTTCTATCCAGATATGTCAGTGGCAACAAGTAGTGTGCCCCCATCATGTCCTGAGATGTGCTCAGAGCTATTTGTGTGTCTGTTTGAATGGAGCAACTAGCAGGGTGTTGTGCTGTCTGGTCATCACATGGCTCACTTATGCCTGAATTTCCAGTTTCCACGCACTGTTTGAGCCAATATAGTGAGTTAGCACAATGTGATTGCACAGGATGGTGTGCAACATGTATATTTAGTCATCTTTTGTTATGCATTGCTTGCATATGTTTGCTCTGTTGCTGCCACTGAACTAACACTACATCTCTCTCTCATGCAGCATCTCCTGTAGTCACGGAGGGACAGGAGACGGACACCAGTGGGGGTGAAACAAGCGCAACAGCTGCACAGGAGCCCAGTGACACAGATGTCACCAGCACCTCAGAGGGGGACAGGAGTCTGCTGGAGGAATCTCAGCCTGAGACGCAAAGTACCACATCATCAGATACCAGCGGGGATACATCCATGTTGGCAGGCACAGGGAACGGAGACTCTGCATCATCTTCTACCACACAGTGGCCAGTGCCCACCCTCCCATCCACTTCCTCTGGTGCTGCCCGTGTTCGCCTCAGTACACCGCTGCCCCTGCCCCTGTCCCCCCTGCTGCCATCAGTGCTGAGTCAGTGGACCTTTTGGGCCAGCTGTGTGTAGGCCAGGCAGCTCTCCTCAATGCCTTCATTGACCACGACAAAAAATTGGCACAGGTGGTTGCTTTCATGGAGGGCATACATTCAGACGTGGGTGGGCTGCACCGGACTGTCCAGGCTTTGTCCTCCACAGTGACATCCGCCCTTCAACAGGCACATACTCACAGTCCAGCTCCGGTCCCTTTGTCCAACCCCCTGGCATTGGCCACGTCTGATGATAGTGACCACGGTCCACATACCTCAAAGTCACGATACAGCACACGAAGCACACAGCAGAAACAACCCAAGCGGTCATGGGTGTGGACACCATCCCCAAAGAAGACCAAAGCCACCCCAGAGCACAAGGACAAACGACACCAGGGGCAAAAATGCTAAGAAGCAGACCTCAGGCTCACATGCCTCAGTGGCATCCCCATCCAAGGACTCTCCTGTCCCTAAAGCATCTCGCAAAGAGAAGCATACAGTTTCTTTGTCCACCGAGAAGGTGGTGCATGCCAAGGGTACACCTAGGAAGGGCTACAAGGCAGATTCACCCACCACTTCGACTCCCATTCCAATCCCAGTGAACCAGGGGAAGGAGGGCTCAAAAGGGTAACACCTAGTAAACAGGGGATGGAGGGGCAAAGGCGAAGCCAGGCAAAGAGTCCCGCTGGGTCCAGCATATCTCCAGAGGGAGTGCCAGCGTCTGCACCTGATGCAGCTTTGGTGGTGAGTGTTCCTGTTGTGTCCACACCACTTCTAATTGATATTAATGCAGGGAAGCCATTTAGGATCCCCAAGATGTGGAAGGGCACCCCTCCACAATCTCCCACCCACACCATGTCTCCTGTCTACATGACTCCGCCTCCACGTGCCACTACACCACCTGGTCCAAACAGCCCTCCGGCTTGCCAAGCCACTGATAGCTCTACCTCAGCTGTGCCCCTCTCTCCCCGGTCAGGAGCCCCGACAGTCCCCGAGACACAGCCAGCTCCCAGTCTGCCTGACAGTCAAGTCTGAGTGGTATTCACACTCACACGCCTGTCTCTCACACAGGTGGGCCTGTCCTTCACATTTTTACCCCCTGACTGTGTTGCTGACCATGGAAAGGTACAGTCACACACATTCCCTGTGCAGCCTCTCCTGTACATACTCTGCACTTTGTTTTTGCCACTGGCCGTGTTGCTCTTTGCTGTGTTCAAGTATTCCCAGTGCAGCTTCTCATAGACATACTCTGCACCCTGGACTGGCCACTAACCTTGCTGTTTGCCCTTGCCTGTGCAGCTTCTCATGGACATACTCTGCACTTTGCCCTACCAACTGGCCTTGTCATTCACTGCTGTGTGCCCCTTGCCTGTGCAGCTTCTCATGGACATACTCTGCACTTTGCCCTGCCCACTGGCCTTGTTGTTCACTGCTGTTTTGCCCTTGCCTGTGCAGCTTCTCATGGACATACTCTGCACCCTGGACTAGCCACTGGCCTTGCTGTTTGCCCTTGCCTGTGCAGCTTCTCGTGGACATACTCTTCACTTTGCCCTGCCAACTGGCCTTGTCCTTCACTGCTGTGTGCATCTTGCCTGTGCAGCTTCTCACTGACATACTCTGCACTTTGCCCTGCCCACTGGCCTTGTTGCTCTTTGCTGTGTTCAAGTATTCCCTATGCAGCTTCTCAGGGACATACTCTGCATTTTGTGCCTTGCTCTTCTCTACTCATGGTGCCTATCTGTGCAATATGTGATTAAAGACAGTTGCTCCTGTTGTCTGTTTTGTCAGTGTCCTTACTGAATAACGTTTTATTTGCTGTGCGTATATAGTTTACTGTGCCACATGGTCTGTGTGCCACTTCAACATAGCCAACGTCTTGGCTCTCTTACTCTATTTTTTACAGTGGTGACAGGGACTTCAGCTCTTCCTGACCCAGATACTTGTGGGGGCAATGATGTCAATTTCAAATGGAAAACAGTTGTCCTTTTCTTATTTTGGTCATGTTGGCTATATTGTACACAAGTCAGGTTGGGGGGCACTGCTAACACAGAGTGGGATTCTATCCACAGGATTGTAGGCAGGTTGGCCAGGGTCATCATGTATGTGTATTTCCCTTTATGTGTGCCCAGTAGTGTATGTGTGTGGTCATCTTGTGATGGCCAGTCATCCTAGTCCCATGGCTTACTTTCAATGTGTGCTCTTGGGTGGTCAAGAAGTGTACAGTGTGAAGGGGGTGAGTTTGTTGGGAATGTCGATGTGTGCATGCCCCTGCATTGTCAACTACACACATGTGTCACCCAGGAGTTGTATGCCTGTTGTTTTGATTGTTCAGCCCTGTGGTTGTGGTTGTATGCACATGTGTGAGTTATATGTTGTGCACTGTGAAGTGTGTTGGTGTGTCCTTGCAGTTCTGGCTGACTCCTACTTGTTGTTTTTGTCACTTGTGAGTATGCAGAGTGTGTGACTGGCAAGTCAGTGTTGTGTTTTGTTGATCATCCATGTGTCTTGTTACTGTTTGTGGAGACTGTACAGACCTGCTGCTCCACACTGCCATTGTGGTTGTGTTTTCTCATGCATTGCTGTCACATGGTGCCTTTTTGCCTCCAGTATGGCATGTTGTGTGTGTTGTCATCCCATTCCCTATCTGTGCTTCAGATGCCTACCCATTGTGAGTCTGCACTACCTCTATGTGTGTATGTTACACTCCTACCATGTCCCCTACTGACATGCAGTACACTTCACTTTGATGTCAGATGTCCCCTTGCTTTACATGTGTGTGTGCCTCCCCATCACTTCATTTGTGACACTGTGCTTTGTGGTGCAGTTCTTTGGCCAGGATCAATGTGTCACTCAGGGCATTTCCCCAATGGGTCATATGTGATGTTCTTGTGCTGTTTGGCAGTCATGGTTGTTCATATGCAGTTCAACTGTGTGTGCTGCCCAGTCCTCTGGTCAAATTGTTTCCACCTTTCTGTCCCAGACTTGTGCATCTGTTGGTGTTGTGTTGGATATATGTGTGTTGTCTGTGGTACTGCTTCACTTCCTGGGTGTGCTGTTGTTTTTGTGCTGTGCTGATTGGTGTTGTGTGGGTTAATGTTATGTCACTCATGTCTGTGTGGGGCTGGTATGCTTGGTGTGCATGCACTGTTGTGTGTATGTGTATATTGCCTGGTGTGCATCCCCTGATGTCCTGCTGTGTTTGATATGTGATTTTTTTTCCTGCACATCTGTTGTTTGATTTGGCTGTGATGGTGCACTTTGTGTCTGTGTTGTGGTATGTTGTATGTGCATTGTTCGTGAGTGATGATGTTGTGCACCCCTGATGTGCTTTGTGCTCCTATTACTTTTCCACAGTTTAGCTGCACAGGGCATGTCTGTTCTTGTTGTGTTCTATGTGTGTTTCTGTTGGGTTATGTGTTTGTCTGTTGTCTTTGTGCAGACATTTGTTCTGGCATCCCTTTGTGTGTGTGATGTTTGTGGCTACCCCCAGGGTGTGTGATTGTTTGTCTGTGTATTGACTGGCAAGTATTGCCAGCCTTCAGTGTGTTTGACACTGGTGTTGTGTGCTGCTGGTGTGAGGGGGGTATGTGTGTAGATTCCTACTGGTGTTTGTCAGTCATGGAGTGTGTCAATGGGCCCTGTGTGTTGTGCTGCTGGTGTACTCCTGTGAAGTAGTTGTATACATGTGTGGCTGTTCACAGTTTGACTTAAGGGCCTTCCTTTCATCCTTGTGCCTATACATGGTTTGCATTGCTGCCTCCCTGTGTTGTTGCACTGAGCTGTCTGTGGTTTGACTTCACTAACTGTACCAGCCATGTGTGCTTTGATGGGCTGAGGGTGTTGTTCTATGTTCCTTGTCTTGATGTGATGTACACATGCGTGTTGTTTGTCTCCATGGCCTTCCATTTGTGTGCACCCCACTTTGGCTTTCCTATTTGTTGTGCTCCATTGCTGTTGGCATGTGGTTTGTGTATGTCTGTGTGTCAGTATGGGGTATGTATGTGTAACTTGGCAGGATGTGTGTCCAGTAGGATGTTTGTTCCTTGTATGTGTGTGTGTTCATTTGGTGCTTGTACTCATTTGTATTGCCCTGAGTGTTGTGGTTTTGTGGTGTGTGTGTTTCCTTGGCCCTGTGCTACTGTGCTGTGTGTTCCTCTGCAGCCACTCCTGCAGTGGCTTTCTCCCTGGTTGTTTGTTGTGTGGTGCAGGGTGTGGATTCACCTGGCTTGCTGTTTGCATGGTGGTGCACAGGAGGGGTACATGGCATGTGCCTTCAGGGGGTGTGCTAGTGTGTGGTGGGTGGAGGTGTGGCCCTGTGCTCTTTGTGCCCTGCCCATGCCTGGCGCTGGCCCTGCCTTCTGCTTGTTCGCATGTATTCCCTTGTCTTCACCGCTGCGGTGACGTGACCGGGACATTGCTGCATGATCGCGGACAATGTGTGTCCAGGAGGCAGAGGGGTGACTTGGTGGCAGGTGGGTCATGTGTGGGGGCACTTGTGGATGTGTTCCTGTCCCCACCAGGGAGTCTGATGTGGATTTGGACCCTGTATCAGCCCATGTGCTGTGTGTTGTGTTACTGCATACCTGCGGTGGTGTCCGCGGTGGTCCATGAGTTCCTGGTGATGTATCAGGTACAGCACTGGAAAAACGTGTAGGGCTAGGTCCATTGCGGTCGTGTCCAGGTGGTGTGGACCAGGACTCTAGTTTCGCGCTCCGCTGTCCAGCTTCCGCCATCTCTGTTTGGGCAGTTTCTCCACTGCGGTGCATCTGCTTGTTTGGGGCATCCTAATTTGTGGAGCGGGCGGATGTCATCACGCACGGTGGTGAGTCTCCATTGGCTCACACCGCCGCTGTGTCGGGCGCACATTGATGGCAGTTCACGTCACACTGAGGTGGACGGGAAATGGGCTATGTTTGACCATACTAATATGGCGGGCGTAAGGACCACTACTCGTGGGCGGCAAAATGCATTTTTCCACACCACCAGCACTGCGGTGGTGCCACCGACTGCCATCCTAATGGGCCCCAAAGTGTGCCAAAGTGCTTTTCTTTGTTTCAAGATGTTAGCTGCACACCACTCAACAATACAAACTTTAGTTAGTAGGCTGTACTATGTGAAAACTCCTGTTTTATGTTTCGGAGAATTGAATAGAGCACTTTTGCATGGTACTTTGGAAGACATAGAAAAGGTTTGTGGTGATGTGCAATTTAGTTTCTTTGGTGCTGAGAAGGATTCTAGGGTAAATGAAGAGTTGTTAAGAGAAGGAGTTGCAGAACAGGACACATATATTTCAGTTGATAGTTTTAAAGAAGAGAGAGATTACAAAATGTAACACGGTGTGATCTAAAAAACCAGAGTACGTTTGTATATGTTGTTGATGCACTTACTAGAAGATTTTAACACAGACAGTTGACATATTTAAAAAGTGAAAAAGTAAATAATGGTAACTGGCAAAAGTTAGCTGTGTATTTATTTGTAGAGGAACACTTTGACGTGTCTATACGGCAAGTTGTATGTAAGTAGTGTTACAATAAATTAGAATATAATAAAATTAACATCACATGGATATTAGATACCCATTTTGTAAGATAATAAAATGCCAGCCAATGTAGATAAACTATGAAAGGCCAAAAATAAGAACAATCACAATTTATAATTCTTTTCAGCATTGCGAAGCTCTCTTATAAACTACTGTCCAGCACTCACTACAACTCCACAATACATGCAGTATGATGCTACCCGGGAAAACTGTGGAGCCAAATCTGGAAGTTGATATTGGATCTCTGAATGGACTCTCTGTCCCAGTGTTGTTGTGGCTTCTATTGAAGTTGAGGGTCCTTCAGACTTGTGTTGTTTTCTTGGTGCTTTTACAGTATTGCTTTGGTATGTATTTAGATGGAAAAGCATGGACGTAGTCCTGCAAGAATATTTTTTGTTTGTACCCCTTGACAATGTTTTATGACATATTCTGCAGAGAATGTTGAAGATAGATAAATGGGCATGTTCTTCTTATTGTTTTAGTTGAAAGGTGTATCCAATGACATTCCTTTTTCCGGGTGACATGATTTTCTGTTTTGTTTTTGAATTTCTTTGGGTGGTTTTGCAAAGTTGTAAAAAAGTTTTGTTAAAGTTGTAAAAAATGTTTGCTATTTTTACAGTAACAAAAATGTTAACTGGGACAGGAAGAATTCGAAACATGTGTACTGAGAAATGTGCAAAAAATATAAAAGGGAAAAAAATTGCATGTATGATTTTTTTGCAGCATTGTGAATAGCTGTAACCAGCAGTTATAACAACAGTACTTTCCATGTAATATGTGCCCATTCTTAAAATCTCTGGAGCCATATCTGTTGCTGTAGTCTGCACCTCTGAAGGGACTTTCTTGCCAGGAATTGTTATTGCTGGTGCTACTGATGTAGATGGTCCACCTTCTTCCCTCTACTTGATTGCCAGTTAGAGAGGTTGTCTATGTTAGGTTTTAAGATGATAGACCACAGACGTTATCCCACATTTATCTCTCTAGAGTGGATCTTTTCATAGAGTGTGCACTGTACTAGTTTAGGAGCAGTTTTTTTATTCCCGTTGAGTTTGGGTAAGAATGGGTTGTTTTTTTGGGATGTTTTGTAGCTATGTTCTATTCATAAGTTCAGATGTTGAAAGTTATATTTTGAAATCTTTGTTTTTGTTAACTGAGCTGCTAAAATAAAGTTAGACAATTAAGATACTAAACAGCTAGACTCAAACTTTGTGTAAAATATGTTTAAATATCTGTTTTTATATTTTGTCATTTGTATTTGTGACTACTGATGTCATTGTGACCTTCTGTGCTGCTGTGAAGAAGAAAAATGCATTTTTGATGTAGGTATTTCAATAAATGAATACATCGGGGAAAGTTAAATTAGTATCTCACTAAATAACTACACTGAAAATGCATGTAAAATATGTCCCTATATCTGTTTTACACTTTGTTAAAAACACCCGGTATTCACAGTGTGTCCTTGGCAATAGCACTCATATAGTCATACAGGCACTACCTGTGCAATCATCAAGGACATCCTTTCTCCACCACTCTACAAACGCACCTCCTGGCATAGTACTAGTTGGGGGATGAAGTCCTCTTGGCTATCGAGGGTGTTTGGCGGCCAACTAACCCTCCTGTTGACTCCATCAAGTCCCACACAGTCAGTTTTTCTAAGAGGTCTTTGGAGGCCACACCCGCTTTCTGCACCACTCTGCAAACGCATCTCCTGGCTCACTACTGGTTGGGGAATAAAGTTCTCTTGGATGCTAAAGGACCTTGGGGAACAAGAAGCCGTTCTGGTACTTTCTGTAAGTCCTACGCACTGGATTTTCGAGAGCTGGTCAGAGGTACCGTCCCTTTCTACATCATTCTGAAAACACCATTGATACTTAAAAAAACATAGAAATCCACTCAAACAATCAAAGGTTGCAGGTAAGTTATAGTTAGGAATTAGCATTTAAAAAACCTTTGAAATTCACTGAAAAAAACCCAAAGGCTACAGGGTTGTAGTTGTTAGGAAATAGAATTAAAAAAAAAACGTAGATATTCACTGGAAAAACAAAGGTTATAGGGACGTTATAGTTTGGCTTAGATTTCACTCATGCAAAACCACTGAAATTTTGCAGTTATACTTACCTGAGCTAACTATAGGTTACGACCCTGCAATGCACTGCTTATGACCTCACATATTACATCACTTATGGCATGGTCAATGACATCACTCATGACCTAACAGATGACATCTCAAATGATATCGCTCATGACATCACTGATGACACCATTCAGTGAATGTAAGTATTTTTTAAGAGTTCATGATTTTCAAACATCTATACTAAGGTACTACAAACGTTGAAGTAGTATACTAGGTGTACTCCTAAAGAGTGAAACTACTTTTAATATATATTATGTGAGTCACTGTGTGACTGTATATATCCTTGTGTATTTAACGGTTGCACCTACATCTCAATCGCAGATATATACAGTTCCCTTTTATAAGCCTACATTAGTACTGTTTATTTTATAGGCCTACATTAGTACACAGTTCTACCACACACATTCAGGGCCACTTTTCAACGGCTATTGGTCACCACCCAGACCAGTTGTCCTCTGATATTCCCCCCTCCTCAAATAGGTACTCTCCGTTAGAAGATATAGAGGCCTGCGATTGACTCACTTTATCTTTTAATCACTAGCCTCTTCAATCAGTCCTGCATCACGAGTATTTAATGGACTCCTCTTTTGTACCCTCTGAGAGCACACAGACGGCTGCTCTAGTCTTGCAAAGTAGTAATACGCTTCTTTCAATTGGACTCATATTGTCTTCTTTACCAGAACCAAGGTTAATTGGCAATTAGGAGCACTTAAGGGATATATTGTTCCTTTCATGGAACATAGAAGGCTATAAAAACAAAAAAAATAACGAAAGTTGGTATAACATATTAGTGAATTCTGGTATTATTTGTTTCCGGGAGACATGGGAAGAGCAGCCTGTCAATGTAAATAACTATTGTTCTTTTGTTATGCCAGCACTTCCTGCAGTAGCATGTAGATCTAAAGGGGGCCTGCTTATATTGGTAGCAAATATGACCCACCAGGTAAGGTGACTCATTAGTATTTTGCCTTCCTTTCCATTATTTTAGCTGAGGGTTCTGGGGAAATTGATTTTTTATTGATACATTTTTATGATAATAACTCCCAGAATCTCACTCATGTGATAGAGGAGCTGGGGGAATGGAAGCTCAGTTAACTCACCATCTTGTTCAATTTTTATAATATTTGGGCTGGTGATTTTTATGTGCACTGTTGTACTAAAACAGACCAACATATCTGTGGGGTAACTAACACTAATGACTCAGCGGGAGCCCTGCTTGTAGCCTTGTGAGCAGCGTGGGGCCATTACCTGTTTGCTTGCTGTTTTGCTACGGACTTCCTGCTGAATCCCTGTGTTGGTTGGGGACCTGTGGGGACATATCTTGCCGGTCTCCCCCGCAGCCGCAGCCCCGTTACACCTGAGGGCGCGGCCGCTGTGAGGGGAGACTACACCCCCCAGAAGCCTTAGCGGCCGGACGCCGCATATCGTCATCTCGCGCCGGGTGGAGCATAAAATTGAGCCTGAACTCCGGCTGAGTGGGAACCCTGCTTGTAGCCTTGTGAGCAGCGTGGGGCCATTACCTGTTTGCTTGCTGTTTCGCTGCGGACTTCCTGCTGAATCCCTGAGTTGGTTGGGTACCTGTGGGGACATATCTTGCCGGTCTCCCCCGCAGCCCCGTTACACCTGAGGGTGCGGCCGCTGTGAGGGGAGACTACACCCCCCAGAAGCCTTAGCGGTGGACGCCGCATATCGTCATCTCGCGCCCGGTGGAGCATAAAATTGAGCCTGAACTCCGGCTGAGTGGGAGCCCTGCTTGTAGCCTTGTGAGCGGCGTGGGGCCATTACCTGTTTGCTTGCTGTTTCGCTGCGGACTTCCTGCTGAATCCCTGTGTTGGTTGAGGACCTGTGGGGACATATCTTGCCGGTCTCCCCCGCCGCCGCAGCCCCGTTACACCTGAGGGCGCGGCCGCTGTGAGGGGAGACTACACCCCCCAGAAGCCTTAGCGGCCGGACGCCGCATATCGTCATCTCGCGCCCGGTGGAGCATAAAATTGAGCCTGAACTCCGGCTGAGTGGGAGCCCTGCTTGTAGCCTTGTGAGCAGCGTGGGGCCATTACCTGTTTGCTTGCTGTTTCGCTGCGGACTTCCTGCTGAATCCCTTTGTTGGTTGGGGACCTGTGGGGACATATCTTGCCGATCTCCCCCGCCGCCCCAGCCCCGTTACACCTGAGGGCGCGGCCGCTGTGAGGGGAGACTACACCCCCCAGAAGCCTTAGCGGCCGGATGCCGCATATCGTCATCTCGCGCCCGGTGGAGCATAAAATTGAGCCTGAACTCCGGCTGAGTGGGAGCCCTGCTTGTAGCCTTGTGAGCAGCGTGGGGCCATTACCTGTTTGCTTGCTGTTTCGCTGCGGACTTCCTGCTGAATCCCTGTGTTGGTTAGGGACCTGTGGGGACATATCTTGCCGGTCTCCCCCGCCGCCGCAGCCCCGTTACACCTGAGGGCGTGGCCGCTGTGAGGGGAGACTACACCCCCCAGAAGCCTTAGCGGCCGGACGCCGCATATCGTCATCTCGCGCCCGGTGGAGCATAAAATTGAGCCTGAACTCCGGCTGAGTGGGAGCCCTGCTTGTAGCCTTGTGAGCAGCGTGGGGCCATTACCTGTTTGCTTGCTGTTTCGCTGCGGACTTCCTGCTGAATCCCTGTGTTGGTTGGGGACTTGTGGGGACATATCTTGCCGGTCTCCCCCGCCGCTGCAGCCCCGTTACACCTGAGGGCGCGGCCGCTGTGAGGGGAGACTACACCCCCCAGAAGCCTTAGCGGCCGGACGCCGCATATCGTCATCTCACGCCCGGTGGAGCATAAAATTGAGCCTGAACTCCGGCTGAGTGGGAGCCCTGCTTGTAGCCTTGTGAGCAGCGTGCGGCCATTACCTGTTTGCTTGCTGTTTTGCTGCGGACTTCCTGCTGAATCCCTGTGTTGGTTGGGGACCTGTGGGGACATATCTTGCCGGTCTCCCCCGCCGCCGCAGCCCCGTTACACCTGAGGGCGTGGCCGCTGTGAGGGGAGACTACACCCCCCAGAAGCCTTAGCGGCCGGACGCCGCATATCGTCATCTCGCGCCCGGTGGAGCATAAAATTGAGCCTGAACTCCGGCTGAGTGGGAGCCCTGCTTGTAGCCTTGTGAGCAGCATGGGGCCATTACCTGTTTGCTTGCTGTTTCGCTGCGGACTTCCTGCTGAATCCCTGTGTTGGTTGGGGACCTGTGGGGACATATCTTGCCGGTCTCCCCCGCCGCCGCAGCCCCGTTACACCTGAGGGCGCGGCCGCTGTGAGGGGAGACTACACCCCCCAGAAGCCTTAGCGGCCGGACACTGCATATCGTCATCTCGTGCCCGGTGGAGCATAAAATTGAGCCTGAACTCCCGCTTCGCGGGACGCGTGCGGGTGGCACCGGGTTAAGCCCGGGACAAGGGCGGGACCGTCTCTGGCCGACCGAGGCCGATTGAGGCTGGGCTGGGGCCCCTTATTAACATCTACTCTCTTGCCATTGGACGCTTTAACTCTCCGGTTGTGTTCAGATAAGTCATCCTTTGATTTTTCCCTGACGTGTATGTGAACTTGTGATACAGTGGGATTTATCTGTCCTAATTGCGTGTTTTGTCTATCTGGACACTGGGACTCTTTGCATTTTGTGCATTACTATTGCAACATGGCTAAAGTCATAAGGAATACGAAAGGAGGTTCTGGTACTTTAGAGGCTTTCCTTAAACGGGCTGAAACGGCAGTTGCCAAAGTGATTGAACTGGTCGAGAGGAGACTCTCCCTTGACCCTATGTGCAACATTTCAACCACTTTGCATAGTGCCCCTCCTACTTCCTCCATGAGTAGTCCTAATGCTTTGCCTGACTTGTCTTATGGTTCAGCCGTCCTGTCAAATGAGGTTCTCCCTAGGAGAGCTACTTCCACTCACACTTCATGCCCACCTACTATTAGCCAGTCTCCTTCCCCTCCTAATACACGTACTAGGCAGGCACGTGGTGAGCCAGCTACTAGAGCTAAACAGCCCCAAAGGAAGCGAAAGGCTGTGAGTGCTAGCATGAGTAACAAACCTAAAGCTAAGCTTGCCAGGAAAAGTGCTACAACCACTGTTCAAGGTCCACCAATAAGAAGCCACTTGCCTCAGGATAATCCTACTACCAACCTACCAGAAAGCCTTCAGATTATCCCTTCTGTTGATATATCTAGTGAGGGTGACTTCATGTCTAGATTAGCGGTAGTCTTGGAGGAGCGCGTTAAGGCTTTGATCACTCCGGTTTTGGCCAAACTTGAGATAATTGATTCTAGACTACTAGATTTGGAGAAACAAATATTAACCCAACAGGGTTCCCTCCTAGGGTCTAAAGAAACAACATCATGTCTTGATAGTGTGCCAGTGCAACTGCCTCTAGTAAATCGTTTGGATATTGGTGTACATGCATCTGGAGCACAGGCTGTACTTCAGACAACTATTGTCCCTACAAACCCTACCCAGCAAAGAGATTCTATCTCTGCTAGAGAGATCCCCAGGACCATTACAAAAGATACTCATTGTATCACTACGAAACACCCCAAATTTCATCTCCCCCCAGAGGCGTGCCTGTATTCTATAATTCTCGCCAATGTCCCCAAAATACCAGATGGGAAGGAGGAACACTGGTCTTCACTATAAAACAAAGTATTACATCATTTAAAGACCAGAACAGTGCTGGGTGGTGCTTTGTATACAAATTTTAAGATGGTCCGTAGGGTGGAATGGATAGGAGATACCAAAAAGAGTCTGGAGGGAGACTGTGTAGTAGTCAATTTTGCATCCCCTATATTGATTGAACACATCTTAAGACAGGCAGGCTCTCTGATTATTCACCATGATCGTGTTAATATCCTTCCCCTAGGATATTTCTATCCTCCCTGTCCCAAGGTTCCAATAATTAGGAGAGATTTAGCCGCTTGTCCTGACAATTATGTCAGACCTATCCCAATTAGCAATAGATTTGAGGTATTGAGCTCACTAGACTGTAACGATTGACTTGGTCACAGTCCAGCCTCAGATCCACGAGGAACACATATTGTTGATCCTCCCGGTGAGTTTGTCTCGCCGCGAGCTGACCCACATTGTGATTCTTGTCCACTCCAATCTGGGGTCCAAGTCAATGGAGATATACAGGAAGTCTTGCCAAGTTCCATCCAAGGTTACGATGTGTCCAAGGGCCTCTCATCCCTAATTTCTTGGAATGTGGCAGGGCTCAGGAATAAGGTAGCATCCACTGATTGGTCCAATTTTCTTAACAATAGGGATTTTATACTATTGCAGGAAACATGGTCGACCAACTTGGATTATAGACCTGGTTATCTTAGTTTCTAGGTTCCTGCTGTTCCTAGTCTACATGGAAGGGCTAAGGGGGGTCTTTTAATGTGGATTAAACAGGACAGCGGATACAATTTGACCCAGCTGGATTCCAAAAGTAATGATATTTTGCTTGTACTGGTCCAGTGCCCTGGTCAAAAAGATCTTTATGTTTTTAACGTTTATGCCAGAGGGCTACCCAGCGGTAAATCATCAAGGGTTGTGGAGGAGTTGGACCAGCTCCTGGACTTGTATTGCAGAGATGGTTATGTCATAGTAGCGGGTGATTTTAATTGCTGCTTCGAGCCCGTGGACACCAACGACATTGACCTCACGTATGATGAGGATAGTGCCTGGAATATTCCCCATTTGACATTATCGCCAATTAAGAAGTGGACAGAGGCTGCATTACAGCTTAAGGTTCTTTGTATTGGCCATGGGCTCCGTGCTATAAATGGCAGATCAGTTTCCGATAAGCAAGGGGCCTTTACATTTAACAATGGCCTTCGTAAAAGTCGTATTGACTACATACTGACTAACAAAGAACATTGGTCTAGAATTAAGGATATGGAAGTGGTGGCAAGAGCAGAGAGCGATCATGACCCTTTACTACTTTTCTTCCAATTATCCAAAACCAAATGCCAGGAGCCTCCTTCCAAGAAGGTTGAAGTGGCTATAACCAACGACTCAAGGCGTGTTAAATGGGTACATTGTTTGGGGAATGAGACGCAGATTTTAACTATTAAGAAATTAACTATCGAGGCTATTAATGCCCTACAAAATTCTATCGCTCAGGAGGAAGATTTGGGTAATATAAATATTATCAATACCCAATTCTTTAATCAACTCAGTGTCTTCTTTATAAAGCAGACTCATGTTAAACCCAACAGACCAACCAGAAAGGAGAACCAGTGGTATGGGAAATCCTGTAGGAGTGCATATCGGTCCTTGTCAGATGCTGTAAAAACTAAAGATATTGTCTTGATCAGGAATGCTCGTGCATTTTATAAAAAAGCACAATACGAAGCCAAACAAGCATGGGATGAGGAATACTGGAGGGACCTCCACTCTGCCAGCAAAGAACGTTCCATGTGTTCCTTCTTGGACTTGATTAGGTGGGGAAGGGGTTCAAAGAGAGAAGAACCCACCAACTTTGTGCCACCCAATTTGTGGGTTTCACATTACACATCTCAATTTGCATCTCATGAAGTACCGGAGGACTGCTGTCCATCAATTACTGTTTTATCTAAGGATGTAGTTCCTCTGGTTTTTACTTTAAATGAGGTGAATAATGTCTTGAAATCCCTCCCCAAAGGCAGAGCGCCTGGTTTAGACTCGGTCCCGGCCGGCTTGTTTATGCACGACAAGGAATTATGGGCACCGCACATCTTGTGCCTAGCAAATTGCATATCCAAAGGCACACCCATACCTTTTACCTGGAAGGGAGCTCAGATCATTCCGATCTTTAAGAAGGGTGAACGTTCTGATCCAGGTAACTACAGACCTATAAGCCTGATTGACTGCATACAGAAGGTGACAGCTAGGCTTGTTTTACTAAGGATCCAAGGCTGGATAGAAGAGGAGGAAGTCCTTTCACCTCTCCAGGCCGGTTTTCGCAGTCACACTAGTACCATTGACCAGGTACTTAGGTTTTTGTTAATTTACTGGAGGGTGGTCTTATTGGGTGATAGTTTGCTTTTTGCAGCCTTTGTTGATCTTAAATCAGCTTTTGATTTAGTCCCCCGAGCAAAAATGTGGTCAGTTTTTATAGATCAAGGCATGCCTCTAGATATTTTAAACCTTTTAATGAAATTACATGAGGACAATTTTGCTCAAGTTAGGTGGAATGATATGGGTAATGTCACAGATAATTTTCCAATTGCTAGGGGTGTTCGCCAAGGGTGCGTTTTAGCCCCAACCTTATTTTCCCTATACACCAACGGGGTGATCAACTATTTTAAGGGTACTCCTACTGATGCCCCCAAGTTGGATGGCAAGTTGATTACCCTGTTGATGTTTGCAGATGATACTTTGTTAATTTCTAAAACTCAACAGGGCCTTCAAAAAGCCATTGATGTGTTTGAAGTTTTCTGCAAGGATCATGGGCTTATTGTAAATGTATCTAAAACCAAATTCATGGTCTTGCACAAATCTAAACACGTCAGAGGGATCGTGTTTATGAACAAAGTTAAATTAGATCAGATAGAGGTTTTCTCATATCTGGGTATCACTCTTGAGTCGAGGCTAAATTGGAAACCGCATTTAGATCAAGTACTAACTAAGCATGCCCAACTAACGGGCGCTTTAACTAAAGAGCTCCACCTGTCTCACACCAGACCTATCCTACCAGCCCTTAAAATATATGATGCCAAGATAAGCTCGGCAATTCTTTATGGGGCAGAACTGTGGGGTCATAGTAATCTTACCCAATTAACCCGGGCCCAAAGCAAGTTTCTGCGTATTATTATTGGCCTCCCAGCATCCACCCCCCTTATACCCCTTTATTATGATTTGGGGGTCTTGTTTTTAGAGGATATTGCACGTTATCGTCCAGTGTCATATTGGAGGCGGCTCTGGGTGACTCCCGAACTTTGTGAATATGGCCGTGCATTATTGGATGTTAGGGGGGTTGATAAGGCGCATAAGATTGCCTGGATGAGCGAAGTTAGGTTACTATATCGAGCTATGGGCTTAGCAAGCTTATGGGATGAACCTACATTACATATTTTTCCCCCCAAGAAAATTCTAAAAGAATCTTATTGGCGAGTAGTTACGGAAAGTAGATATGGCTCAAGTATTGGTCCGTCTTTAACCTCGGACTTTCTGGACCAAAAGGATAGTCCCTCTTTTGAGAACTACTGGGACTGCATTACTGTTCCAGAAGATAGGAAGTGATATCATCAATTTAGGGTGGGATCCCTTCCTATCAACTGCTTTGTAGCCAAATGGCGACTAGGCCTTAAACCTGACTGCCCTTTTTGTACTGCTCAAAGGGAAAGTATTGCTCATGTCCTATTTATCTGCCCGGAGTACAGAACTCCTAGACGGGTCTGGTTGAAACCAATCTGTTTACTTTTAGGTCTTAAGACGGGTGTTGAGGCTTTGCGGTGTCTCAAAACTAACACCACACAATCTGTGATTATTGCTGTAGCAAAATTTCTCCACTGGTTTTGGATTATACGTGCACATAAATTATGCCTCATGTGATAATATGGCTATTTTATTACAGATTATTTTTTAAATATGAAATACTTATTTATTATGTTGTTATTTTATTGATTAATGGCTATTTTAACTTAATATTTATTGTATCACCACTGCTGTGCATGTCATCTCTGCAAATCTGGTTCCTTATTATTGTTTATTATTGTTTATTTCTAATTATTTTTTTTTCCTCATTAATTGTTATATTGTAATTGTTGTCTTTAATGATGAAAATCGCAATAAAGACTTGAAATTGATTGATTGATTGACTCACCGTTGGTTCATTTTAATAATTTTTAGTATGGAAATGTTCTAAACAGTGTCTTATTAACCTGGGACCTAGTTACAATAAACCTGTGTCACCAGACTTCAGGTCAGCCACTCCCTACCTTTCAACGATCCAGGGCTATTTCAACAATTTGATTTGATGCACCCTTAAATGGGAGAAACGTGATGCAACTTTCTTTATCCCAAAGGTTGTAAAGGAGGTGTTACTTGAGTTTCAATCTTGTTTAGATCCCCACTTCAATAGCTACACAGAAATAGCAGCTTTTAAAGCATGTTAACATCCATAAGTGCTAATCTCTCATGCACAGCAACAAGAAATACTCCACTGGTAACTAGATGGTTCGAGGCACGTTGCTCGAGGTCTCTAAACAACTCCTCACTGTTCTCAAAATACAACCCAGAAATAAAGCCCTGAAGTTACGTGCTCAATACAAGACAGCTAGGGAGGTGAGAAAGAATCAGCTCATGAATTAAGCACTGGAAAATGTATGTGAGGCCTCTAGAAGCAAAGACAGCAAAGCCTCTTGGAGGGTGGTAAATGCACCTTTCCTGCAGGAAAACGGCGCACCTCTCTTGATCTTCTCAAAGATGAAGCCACCTGGCTGGCTCTCCATGTTGAAAGGGATAGTACCACAAAAGAACTAGAGGATCTGATGGTGGACGAACCAGGGATTACATTTTCCTTAGAGGAAATTGAACTTGCACTTTCACAATCACCTGCCTTGAAGGCAGCGGGTCAGGATGGTGTCCCATTGGATATTTTCTTTGTTCATAAATATTTGTGGGCCCCACTCCTGACCCAAGTTTTCAATGCTGGTGCCAAAGTGGGTCCCCCGGCATCCTGGAAACAATCAGTGATAATTCCTATATATAAGAAGGGGGATCCCTCCAATCCCACAAATTATCACCCAATTCCCTTGCTGGACAGTACTGCTAAATATTGGGGAGATTGATTTAAATAGTTTGGAGGAGTGGGCATCTGAAAACAATGTTTTAGCTAAGGACCAATATGGGTTTGGAAAAGGAAGGAGCACGATCGATTAAGGACTTAATCTAGCTTTACTTGCAGAGAAATATGTCAATGGACTTGTCCATGGCCTTCAACTGCATGAGGCACACAAAATTGTGGGCACTGCTTGAGGTGATGGCCATGGACAAGAGCATACTCCATTACTCACTTTTAGTAAAGGCTCAGTTTCATGCCGTTAGTGCCCATCGCTGGTCCACTCCAGAAAGTTCCGGTTGTGTGGAGGGAGACTGCAAGAGGAGGCGGGGCAAAGGTCAGGCAGGTGGGGCTACTGACTACTTCAGCCGCATGGTAGCACAAACGTGCAGTGGACGCGTGCAGCGGGTGTGCTGCTGTCAAGCCAATGGCGCGCCTAAGGCAAGCCCGTCTGTGCCTGTCCGCGCCTATCCGGGACTAGGGACCAGGACCCCTGGCCCAACAAAAGATTTCTTAAGATACTCAGCATCCCAGTTGTATGCACTACACACACCCCACAAAAACATATGCAGGCACTCTATTCATTTACTAAGGGGGCCCAGATCTTGTTCCAACTGCCCCTTTAATTTAGGTTACGCCTGCAGCGGCATGCCATAACGCAGAGTGTGACAGAGCTCAAACTGTTCTTTCTCAATTGTTGGTCCTTGCCAAAACATGTCCCAGAAATCAACTTACTCCTGAGTGGAGAGCAGCCAGATGCTCTGTTGCTGAAAGAAACAGGGCTGCATAAAGACGTCAAACCTGATGTGGTACAAGCACTACCCCCAGGTTATCACATTCTAAGGAAAGATATGGTGTTACGGAAAGGCGGGGGATTGCCGTTATTTTTAAGGATCATGGGAAGGGGCGCATTGAGGCCTATATCATACAAGACTGCGAAAGCATGGCATTCTCACTCACCTTTTCCCCCACCTTTCCATTATCAGGAATCCTGATCTATCGCCCCACTGGGCCCGTGTGGGATGTTTGTAGAATCCCTTACAGATACTGCGGCAACACTTACAAGTACCGCACCTAACATTACAATTCAAGGTGACCTTAACTTGCACTTAGAGGACCCTAGTAAAGCTGAGACTTTGGGCCTTGCCCAAAATTTAAAGGCCATACAACTAATACAAAAAGTCATGAGCCCAACGCATGATAAGGGCCACATCCTAGATCCAGTATTCTCGAATGATGATAAGCTCTCAGTAGACAGTCCTCCAGTGCCATGGTCGGACCACTTTGTAATCCCGATGCACTGGAAGTCGCCAACTCTAACTACTAACAGGCAACCTTCAGAGAGCTGGGACCGAGCGTGGGCGAAACTTTCGCCTGAGGGTTGATCCACAACTTTACTGAATTCTAAACCTCTAGGAGACCCAGACCCCAGTATATAATCTCTGATAACTTTAACCTATGGATTGAATTTTGAAAAAAAATACAAAGAAGCAATCAAAATTTATCAGGCAGAAACAAAGAGAGCACAGGCACAATATTTTGAGGAGAAAATCACAGTGGCAGCCAACGCTCCAAGGAAAATCTTCCGAATAGCGAAAAAACTGACAAACTGCCCCTCACCTGAATTACCTACAGAAGCTGAACCGCAACGTTGCAAGGAACTTTTTAATAATACAATTTTGAATATTTACAACACGTTTCCCCACGCTTCTGGTCCGAGAACCTGGACATAGAAGTAGAAACTTCAGGGGGCAGTGTGGTAAGCCATAGTAGAGATAACGCTGAAGTCTTGTGAGGTTAAATAGTAGATTTATTGTGAGAGCGTAGGTAAAGCATGCACCGCTCCAGCTGACCAGACACCAACTGACTCGTCTGGAATCCAGCTATGATTCGAGGAAGGTGCTTAGAACACAATAAGAATTCCAACAGGAGAATAGGAACGGACACAAAGGAAGGGCTTATACAAGAGGGGAAGAACAGTGAATACATTGAGGATAATACATATTTACAACAGGCAGCTCCACACATCTAGAAGACTTTGCCACTATGGACGCAGCTGCTCTATCCCAACTTTAAACTAAAATCAAATCAGGATCCCCCCTTGATACAGCACCTGTAAAAATGTTGTGCAAGGTGGAGTGTGTCATACTACCTGTGCTATTGGAAGTACTAAACTCTTCCATAATCTCCGTCCAAGTGCCCGGGTCATGGAAACATGCCATGGTAAGAGAACTATTAAAAAACAACAACCTTAACCCTGAACTGTGGAGCAACTATCAGCCGGTCTCACTCCTCCCCATGATCAGTAAAATCTTAGAGAAACATGTAAACAGAATCCTCTCTGAGTACCTTGAATTCCACTCGATTTTACATACTTCCCAGACAGGTTTCCAACCTAACCACGGCACAGAAACTGCCTTGTTAGAAGTAGTGTAGGAATTACGGAAAATCCTAGCTCAGGGAGGCACAGTGGTGATCATCTTGCTTGACCTGAGCTCTCCGCATTCGATACGGTCAACTACAAAATTCTTTTTGACAGACTCAAAATGGTGGAAGTGTCAGGCAAAGCACTCACCTATATCAAATCCTTTTCAAAAGATAGATCATATCAGGTCTTTGAAGGCAACCATACCTCAAGAAGGGTACCACTCACATGTGGAGTCCCACAGGACTCCTCATTGAGCCGCACCCTTTTTAATGTTTTTTTAAGGACCTTTGCTGAGATAGTCCTGCCATATGGGATTCAAATTGTGACCAATGCAGACAACACACAGCTAGTGGTAGCTTTAAGCCACCCAAAGAAGGCGCCAGCCAATTTGGAATCTTGCTTGGGAATGGTAGCCACTTGGATGGACCAGTCGTGTCTCAAGCTCAATGGAGACAAGACGGAGTTAATGATCCTTGGTAATTATTCCATCAGTACTCCCGCACTGAGTTGGCTCAAATGTCTTGGCCGTCTCCAAAACCCAAAGAAAGGTTCAAAAGCCTGGGAGTATGGCTGGACTGGTCACTTAAATCTGACCACCAAGTAGTACAATTAGCAGCCTCCTGTTATGGCATCATCAGACAAATGCGGAAAATTCTCCTGCTGCTGCCTGTAACTGCACATAGGATCATGGTGCAGGCATTGGTATTGTCCCGGCTAGACTATGGAAACTCTCTCTACCTGGCCACCCCGAAGGCCACCATAAATAAACTTTAGGTTGTGCAGAACTGTGCAGCCAGGCTGCTGCACAAAATCCACAGATCACAGTCTGCTAAGCCGGCGCTGAAATCATTGCACTGGCTACCAATAAAGGAACGCATTATGTTCAAGTTGTTATGCATAGCGCCCAAAACCCTATGGGCAATTTGCCCTAAAATCAATCTCCCCTTATGGCCTTTCACCGTCCCTCAAGATGCCTGCGATCAGCTAATTTGTTCCTGGCAACAGTAACTAAAATCAAAAGTGCACGAGCCAGAGGTCGTATGTTCGACTACAATGTGACAAGACTATGGAACACACTCCCGACCTATCTCCGTTCATTGACCCATCATCTCTCATTTTTCTGCTTCACTTGCTGCCGCTAGAGCTGGGATGCCTAAGGGTAGCCATGCACTCTATCAAATGTGAATTAATAATAACTAATAATAATATTATCTCTTTTTATTAGAGAGTTGTATAGAGAGCAAGGGGCTGTCATTAGTTTAGGAAAACAAGGGGAACGTACAAAAAAGCTTAGAATTGAAAAGGGGGGCCATCAGGGCTGTGTTCTTGCACCTTTTATTTTCTCCCTGTATACCAACAAACTTAGTGTAGTCCTGACTGCACAGTGTAGGAGATGTTCCATATGCAGGTGGCTTTTTGCTGCCAGCCCTTCTCTGTGCAGATGATGCAGTCTTGATGGCCAGAACACTGCTCACCCTACAGTGATTGGTTGGCAACTACTCAAATCATTGGCTGATCTGGGTTTCTCTGTCAACAAATCCAAAAGCTTTGTCATGTCAGCGGGGTTGGTAAGGAAAAAGGCAGTTTCACTCCAATTGGATGGGGGACCTCTGAAATGTTTAGAGTCTTTTATGTATTTAGGCATTCTTGTCGATTCCAAATGTAACTGGTCTGTTATGATAGAAAATAGAACAAATATGCTAAAATGAAGAACAGCTGCTCTTTGGAAATTCGCTTCTAATCTGGGTAAAAAGACATGCAGGGATTTTGTAGAAGTTTACCTGGCGAAATCTGTAGTGATAACTACCTACAGTATTGAAATTTGGGGCATAGCTCAAATAGGCACTTTGGAGATAGCGGAGGATGGATTTGTCAAAAAGTTGCTACCAGTTCCCCCGGCTTGTTCAAATTTGATTGCCCACAAAGAACTCAACCTGCCTTTTATCACTGATTTGATCAAATTTGCCCCATTCCTTTTATGGTTATGAATTTGGAAGAGGGACTCGGTCATGATAAATCAAGCGATATTAAAAGATATAATTAATCTTGACCGAGCCAACTGTATCCCATGGTTAGCATATGTTAAGCAGCAGCTCACAGACCTCGGCTTATCTTTTTTGTAGACATCACCCTTAAAATGTCTGTCTTTCCCTAAATCCAAGATAAGAGAGGCCTTTGTTAATAAGTGCGAACTAGAAAGATGGAACCGTAATCAAAGTAAAGTTACGGTGTTATTTTATGAAACCCTGCCTAGTGTGGCTATGGGTCATGATTCTTATCTATATTTCATTTCTAATGCTACGCATCAATACTTACTAGCAAGGATGAGACTTTTTTTTCCTTTAATGATAGGCTATCCAGCTCAAGCGTATTCATTAAATCATTTATTGCTATGCCCATATGACGACCGATCTCCACAAACTATGTTCGCACATTTTATTTGTTTGCTGTTTATATAAATCGGAAAGGAAAAAGTGATTTCTACCAACGATAACAAAATTAAGTTTAACCTCTCATTCGTCAGCCCTTGCAGTTATCAATACGTTGGAAACCCCATGTGTCTGTCATATGACTGCAAATGTTCTATATTCTGTTTGGCGAACCAGGAAAGGTTCTTGTGAGGGGGTGTTGTTTTATTGGATTAGTCCCAATTGTGGATTTTTTATTGTCTAAAGAACGGTTGTAAGGATGTTTAATATAATAGCTATTGTCTGCTGTGGGATCAGGTAGACTACGTGCAGGTGAGGTGCTGCTTTAACTCGCTTGTTTTAAATATATGTTTTTATTATTCTATGTGTTGAAAATGTACTGCTGATTGATTTTTATATCTCAGTAAGGGGTGCTGTAGGTTTTTAGCATTGGATATATAAGAGAATACAGTTAGTTTACCAAATAATTAATTACTGATTTTAACATGTTTTGCCCATTTTGCACTGTGATTTCTCTCTGCACTTGTATGCATTTGTTAAATGTGAATAATGTAAATCATTGATTGATATATTTGTGTGTATGGGTGTGTGAGTAGCTGTATGGGTGTATAATTGGTTGTGTGAGTGAGTCACAGGATGTGTAAGGGGCTGCATGGGTGAGTGGCTGTGTGAGTAGGTGATTCATTAAGTGACTTTATGTGTGAGTGAGGGCATTGGAAAGTGACGTTCTGTATGAATGGCTGTATGGGTGAGTACAAAAATGTGTGAGTGCTTGTATGGATGTGTGTATGCATTTGGAAGTGCTTTTGTGAGCGACAGTATAAGGGTGTGTATGGGTGAGTGAGTGGTTGTGTTGAGAGGCTGATTGGGTCAGTGAGTGGGTATGTGACATTGTAGGTAAATAGGTGGGTATATGAGTAGCTGTTGGGTGAGTATGTAGTTATGTGACTGGCTGTGTGGGTGAGTACCTGATTGTAAGACTGGCTGTATGGGTGAGTGAATGGTTGTGTGAGTGGGTGTACGAGTAAGTCAGTGGGTATATGAGTAGCTCTATGCAGGAATGAGTGGGTGTGTGAGTACTGGTATATTCCTGGGAATGGGTATGTCAGTGGTTGTACGGGTGTGTGAGTGGGCATACAAGAGGTTGTATGGGAGTGTGAGTAGATGTGTGTGAGTGGTTCTATGGATAATGCCATTAGTGATGCCATCAGTGGGGTCATTTGAAATGTCATCAGTGATGTCCTCAGTGATGTCACTGACCATGTCATGAGTGATGTAATATGTTAGGTCATAAGTAGTGAATTGCAGGGGTGTAAGTTATAGTTAGCTCAGGTAGCTATAACTGCCGGATTTCATTGGTTTTGTACAAGTGAAATCTGACACTAACTATAACGTCCCTGTAACCTTTTGTTCTTTCATTGAATTTCTAAGATTTTTTTAAATTCAATTTTCTAACCATATCATCCCTGTAACCTTTATTTTTTTCAGTGAATTTCTAAGGTTTTCTTAAAAGCTAACTCCTAGCTATTTTGTCCCTGTAACCTTTGTTTTTTTCGTGAATTTCAATGTTTTTTTTAACTAATAATCATGCTTGCACAGTGGTGGAGAAAGGGAGCTGGGCCTCCAACCAGCTCTTAGGAATCCCTCTGTGTTGGACTTACAGGAAATACCAGGAGGGCTTATTGGCCTCCTAGGTCCCTCAGGAGTAAAGTGGACTTCATCCCCCAACCAGTAGTGCACCACAAGCAATTTTCAGAGTTGAAAAGAAAGAGTGCATGGCCTCCGACAACCTCTTAGCAATCCAGCTGTGTGGTACTTACTGGAGGCAACAGGAAGGGTAGTTGGCTACCAAGGACGTCCTTGGCAGTCAAAAACCCCTCCGGTTACCTCTAGTATGTCCCACACAGCAGGATTGATGAAGTGGACCAATGTTTGCTATGGCTTGGTGGGATCAGTGCTCCCACCAAGCCATAGCAAACTACAATGTCCCAGGACTTTGTTGGAGCTGGCCCTGGGGGATGGCAGTCCCCAGGGCCATATAGGGCTCTTGGTCACCCTCCTTCACTAAGTAAGCCCCAGCGAGTTGGTGGTCCCCATGGCGAGGAGTCCGCAACAAACCCCCTATATTATTGTACGGGAGATAGCAGTTTCCAGGGCTGTATGGGGTCTGGAGCCCCTCCGCACATTATTCATTATTTTCACCCCGGGGAGGTGGCAGTCCCTAGGGCTGTGGGGGAGGCCGTAGCGCCTCTCCAGCATTGTTTAAAAAAAAGTATTGATGCATGTGACTATATGTATCCTTGTGTGCATGGGTGTGAGGATCTGCCACATATAATTAAGTTACTGGGCTGAATGGGAAGCCATAGGGCCTCCCCCGCATTATTTTACTCTAACATCTGTGCCCCGTCGTCTAGCAATGTAAAAGTGTGATAATTTGGGACCCACCAAGCTTCATAACATTGTTTCCATATTCAAGATTGTGAAGTGACTTATATCTTGTTTTCTTTCAAAGTTTGGCAATAGTATCTAAAATAGCTCTTGATAGTATGTTTGAAATCGATGAAGAGCTAGTCACCCCTGCAATTTATCTAGTTGCAGTACTGATCTTTTGGTACTTGGCTGTTTATCATTCCTTATAAGTTTTTAAAATAGTTTGTTGAGAAATATGAACCGTTTATTGTGATTGGGAGTGTAGTCAATAAGAATAGCACTAGTGGAAGAATCAACATTTTTTATCAAGGTCACCCAGCTTATTAAGGATAGAGAAAGAAAGCTCCATCTGTCTGATAGTGTTTTGCTCTTTAGAAAAGTTACTTCATAGTTTAAATCAAACAATTGAGAATAATTATTTGTTACATAAATACCAAGACACGAAATAGAGTGTTGAGGAGAATATTGATGCTGAAGATTAAGAAGGAGATCAAGAGGGGATGAGTAGAATCTCTGTATTACTTTGATTAACCTTGTGAATTTCATAATTACATTTGACATGTTCTAAAAATTCATCCTTGTAAGGTTTTAAGTAGAATATAACATCAATAGTGAAGAGCTTGATTTTAGACATCCCGATTAATGGTGTAGTTATTTTTGCATCGTTTTAAATTCTGATTGCTAGTTGCTCAATGGGACCCCAATTAACCAAGACAAATGATTTTTTAGTGTCCATCATTAAGTTGGCAGCCTTGTCCTTGTTACAAGAGAAGTGACCAATTGCTTGAATTACACAACTGATGTCTGCAGATATTTGCCTGTCTGGTGAAAATTGACTATTGTCCTTATGTATTAAACTGTTGGCTAGTGTAATAATGCGTAAAGTCCAAATTTTTGTAAACAATTTATAATTTGAAATCAAAAGACTAAATGGTCTGTAAGAATTGACATTAGTGGCACTCTTATCTTTGAGGAAGCTGACAGTAATTGATTCCCTAAAGGTTTGGGGAATTACCTTCCCTGTACTAAAATGATTAAATAAACTGACTAAGAAAGGTAGTAATTCCTTGGCAGAGGTTTTAAGCACTTCCATGGCGATACCATCGCTACTGCATGCCTTACCATTTGGCATACTTTTGAGAGCCCACATTGCCTCTGCAACCTGTATTTCTTTCAGGACTACCTCTATTTAATCTCTCATCACTTGCAGAAGTGCAATGGTCTGAAAGAACTGCTCTAATCTGAATTTGCGGGTATCCTCCATTTTCTCATAGATGTTGCAGTAGTGCTGAATAAAGACCTTGGCGATCTTGCTGCTTTTGTCCACTAAAAGATCTGTTTATTCTTTTGAATCCTATTACACCATGCAAGATCGTTTCTGAAATATGGGATCAAGGCTATAGAATGATCAGAAAATGCTTGGCCCAGATGTTAGTTGCTTGGCAGTGAGTTGACCGAGGAGTGATCAGAAAAAAAATCTATTTGAGAGGCCAAATTGAATTGTCATGAAAGCAAGTATATTGCTTAAACTGTGGATATTCTACACATGGGGCTCACAAAGAAAAATCATGCTCTAATGCAGGAAGGACTTTAAGCGTGGGAGGATTTAGTTGTTTTTTTCCCCCTATTTGAAGTGTTAAGACCAAGATCATGAATGAAGTTAAAATATTAAACTCAAATCATTGGGCCATCAGCGCCCATCTCTAGATTATGTAATTGCACTAGTGGCTGTATATCATCACTGGAAGGCCATAATAGATTATCAAGTTTAACAAATTGTCCATGACAGATGCTTTAATCCACAGCAATCGCGCTTTATCATCCCCTAGTAATGTTCTGTGTCTGCCAGTCTATTGTATTCGCCAGGAAAGTTGCTACCTCCCCTCCCGGCAGTCCCTGCCAGTGGATAAAATGTATGAAAGCATCTCCTCAGATTGAAGGACTTAGAAGAATTGTTTTTCAAGTCAGTCTCTTGAAGAAAAATTACTTCTGGCTTGAATTTTGACAACCAGTTCAACATGGTGCGGTTTTGACACTCATTTAAAATTCCATTGGCGTTGCATGAAATAATTGTAACTTTTTGTGTCATGAAATGCACTAATGCTTAATCTGGAATTTTAGTCTAATAACTGCCACCATTGTTTACACCTATAGTTGTCACCTAAAAGAGATATAACTCGACTGAACGCTAAGAAAGAGAGAAACCTTGCTAATGTAATTGCTATTTTTTACTGCTTGTGACCTGTCCTGTCCCCAAACTGCCAACCCAGTCCGAAAGGGAGGTATACCCACCATCCTCCCCATCAGCCCAACCTGATTGCTGTGGTGTCCTGTTTTTGCATCTAACTACTATCCCAGTGGCCCTCCCCACAGCTGATGGATGACGGGATGCCTTGGTCTTATAAAAGAACACTCCTAATGGAAAAATAGAAATCGTTTGCTTATTTAGGCCCACTGATTGGGAAGCACTGCATTTTTTTCTCTCCTTTCATTTTGTTCTCGAATGGATCTCCACATCCGGGCACATCCAGGGGAACAGCATACCCTCAACATACCCTCAACAGAGAGTTTGTACCAAAATGAGCCAGCCATCTTTAAAATTACTGCACAACATAATGCAATTCCAATGCCATAGCTTAGAGATAGTTTAGAGGTTGAGAAATGTGCTCTAAAAAATGGTAGATTAGCTGCTTAAAAGTGAAGAAACTAAGGGGCCAATTATGATGTTGTCAGGAAAGCATTCCTCCTGACTCTGTTCCGGAATGCTTTCCATATGAATTGTAGTCGGGGAGTCCTACTGACCGAGTACATGTGTCCAGATGCCTCATGATACGGTTCGGTCAGACTCCCATAGACTTCAGTGTGAGCCTGTGTTCTGGACACCGTGCACCCTGTAGCGGGCACCCCATAGTGCATGCCACACTGTGCATACATGGGAAGGGGAGACCCATGTGTAACCCCACGGGCCCCATTTGTAGGCTCCTGGATGAAAGGGCCTGCTGTGGGCCCCAAAGTCAGATCCCGAAAGCCAATCTGTCTCAGACAAAGTGAATTGGGAAGGCTGTCTGAATCTGACATTCTAATCGCTCAGCTGGAAATGTGTTCCGTAGACTGCAACGATTCGGCTTCGAACAACTCGGTTACTCCCAATGCCTTTTGGAACCAAGCCAGACAGTTTGAACGCTTTCCAGCCATTGTATTTGCCCATAGGGAAACGTGTCCGAGTCGGTCGGAAACAAGGATTCAGAATCAGGTTTGACCGAAGCAAATGCTGTTCGGAGCCTTTCCTGACAACATCAAAATCGACCCCTAAAAGCCTTCGCACTAGTAGCAGAAGTCCTGCAGTCATGGGGGACTCTTTACACTCGGGCCGGAATCTCCGCACTGAAATTTTGAATTGTGGAGATTCCGCCATAAGAGCGGCAGAGTCCATGTGGTTTATGGCCCTTTTGACTCTTTTAATGAGAGTTTGTCTGCCTCATTAGATGAGCAGATTTATGATTGCGAAAATGATATCCAGAATTGTCTCCTGTTCCCTTTCTCACAGATGAGGGATGCACATTGCTGGAGTGTGAAATACCTTAAAATAATTTATGATGCCAAAACAAAACTAGTGACTTGTATAAATGGGAGAAAATGGCTTCATTGGCAAATTTTAGAATGAATGTAAATCCCCCTTTGCCCAGACATTGTATCAAACATTCAAGGAAGCAGAAAATAAGGGGTCTTTAGCTACAACATCTAACAAGGCCATGGTAACATTACTACCAAAGGAGAAAAAGGACTTATGCAACAGTGGGTGCCAGAGGCCCATCTTGTGAATCATTGCAGCTATCTAAATACTATCCTAAGTCCTAGAAATCAGGCTACATAGGGTTACCCCATCTTTAATTCTATTTATCGCATGTCGGATTTATACTGGGGTGATCGTCCAGAAACCACATGAGCTTGCTAGCATATCTTCTGTGGGTTGCTAAGAACTTTGATCGAGTGGAATGGCACTAACTATACAAAGTGCTTGGCAGGTTTGGTCTGGACAATAAATTATTGATAAAGGGAGGATACCAAGCACCTGAATGTCAACTGATTTGCAATGAGGTAAAAAGCAGGAATGACCTCTTGCTCTGCTACTGTTTCTTCAGGTTTTAGAACCATTGGCTATTGCCATTAGAACTTCTGAGCAGGGGCGTGGCTTGGCGCCCGTGGTGGATGGCGGCGCCTGGGTGAGGCGCTCCGGGGGATCCAAAGACTACCGTGTTAAGTAGCAGTGTCGGGCCGAACCGGGAGTCTTCACAGACGTTGGAAGATGCATGGACTGCAATGAAATCGTCAGCGCTTCTGTAAGCGCGATGTGAACGCGTTTTAATGAGTTTCACTGAGTTTCCTGGTTGCTAATGCGAAGTAGCGGCCGCCATCTTGGGATCCTCGCTACCGGCTGAAGTTGTGAAAATGCCGCGCTGATGACCCCAGGCAGTCTTTGACTTTCTCTTCTGTTTTTTTTTTGTTTTTTTCTCTTTTTTGGGGCATAATTTTTCTGTAAGCATTCTCTGACTGTGTCACTGAGGTGTTTTTTCTCTGTTTGTATTATTTGGCTGTCCCCTCAGCACTTTCACAGTCAGATATTTTTGGCAGCCATTTTAGGTATTTCTTTGCTTCCTTATGGCGTTCTTACCTCAGGGCAATAACACTCTTGAGTTTTCTACCACCCAAGTGCTGCATTACTCTTCAAGGATTGAGCTATATTATCCTCGTTCTTCATGCCTGAGACTATTTTTGTGAACTTTCTGTTTACTCTGCCTGTGGCTCACTGGATGTGTTAACCTTACTACTGCATTTTTGGCAATTCTTTGTACAGTTATCTTGTCCAGTTTAATTTCATTGTTGAGAGGCAAGAAACATTTTTTGTTCTTATTGCTTACGGTTTTGTTGGTATATTTATGGGTAGAACGAAAGGTGCTTTGCGCACAGCTACGCAGCATAAGAACGTCTTCATCAAAAACTCTAGGATTTTCACTGCATACTCCAGATTGAAGGATTCTCAGCAGTCTACGCCAAGCTCCCCGGAGGCCGACATGGATTCTGTACCTTCACCATTAGGGAAGACAATCACCAAGCGCCTAAAGCACAATCCTCCTTCTCCCCCAAAACCAGCCTCTCCAGTTTCTATGGAGATTCTGTTGGACGAGATTAGAGCCCTCCGGCCCTTCATGGAGGAAACTAACTCTAAGCTACAAATCCTTACAGTTAATTGGTCTCAACTCGACACCAGAGTCACTGCTGTTGAACAAAGTATTTCTACCTTTGGTGATACCTGAGCGAATGTCTCCCAGCTTCATTCTCAAGTCTCGTCACTTCAGAAACACATCGAAGATCTTGAAAATCGCAGTAGAAGAAATAATCTACGTATTTATGGTCTGAAGGAGGGAATTGAAGGATCAGACCCCATCGCTTTCTTTACTTCTTTTCTTCCCAAGGTGCTTCATCTAGCTGAAGGTACTACTCTTAACATCCAAAGAGCACATAGGCTAGGTCGTCCCTCCTCTAACTTGTCATCCTCTCCAAGACCAAGAGGAGAAATGATATACTTTCTGGAATACACAGAGTTGTTGTTGGTGTTTTCTGCTGTCAAATCAGCCCAACGCATTACTTGGTCTGGTTCAACATTGTTTTTCACACAGGAGTATGCCAAGTCTACTGCAAATAGGCGTAAAGCTTTTCTCAAACTGAGGCCAGCTCTTCTTTCATTGGGGGCCCGTTTTGGCCTTTTTCACCCTTGCTTGTTTAAGGTTACGTATAATAATAGAACGACAACTTATGAAGACCCAGTAAAGCTACAAAGTTTTATCAACTCATGTAATCCAACTGCAAAAGAAAATCAACGTCCTTCTTCATCGGATAATACTTGATTCAATGTATTGCTTGCACTTATACAGCTTCTAACCCCTCATGGATTTTGTGTTTGATCTCTTTCTTGTTCTGTACACTTTTCTCTCAATCCTTCTTGTTTCTCTTATATATACTTCATTATTTTACCTTTCAATTGTTGTTCTCTGTTTTGACAGATTCTATAGTGATGATTTCATTCAGCTTCGTTTACCAGTTTAATGCCAGTGTTCCTGTTTTCTGTTTATCTTATTACTCATTCTAATTGTTTTTTCATCACTTCAATATTTACTCTAACTTCTTTTTCTTTATTGCCCACACAGATTTTTTACTCCTGTATCGTGGTTTCTTTTGGATACCCCCGTTCAGCTGACCCTAGCTGTCTCGCCTACTCCATGTGGTTCCTTCCCTTCTCACATATTTTCACTGAGTCTTCCTACCTGTAGGTATGTTTTTGTCTGTTTGTTTTTCGTTATGTTCTTTGTTTCCTACTCCGTAATATACTCTTTCATCTCTTTCTTTTACTATCTAACTTACTCACAATCTTTCTTCTTTGTAACTTCTCTTTTCTTATTTCATTGGCTACTTTCATGCATCTTTTACAACTTGCACTATTCTAAATTCTTTTTCTCCTTCCTACTTTCTCATTTCTCTTTTAACATTTTACAGTGTTCTTATGTGGATTTCGATCCTAGTTTTCCAAGCTTATACTTTTTTATTGTTGTGCTTTCGATTTTATTGAATTGGACGGGTGATTCAAATTGCTATTTGTTTTGTGATTTAGTGTGCTATGTCACTTAAGTTGCTTTCATGGAACATTAGGGGATTAAATTCTCCCATTAAGAGACAGAGAGTTTTAACGCATCTGGCTAAGTTAAATGCTGATATTTTTTTTTACAAGAAACACATCTCACTGAAACTGAGTCTATGAAATTAAAGAGGGGTTGGGTGGGTGAGGTTTATTTTTCTCTTGGGGATGGTAAACGAGATGATCTCTTCCAGTCACACTATTGTCACAAGAAGCAGATGCTGATGGGAGATGGCTTATCGTTAAATTATTGCTAAAGGATGTTCCATTATCCCGGCTTAACGTTTATGCACCTACAGGCAGGGACACTTCATTTTGGCCTGCTATAGATAAATGCATATCCAATTACCTTGAGGAGAATTTTATTATGGCTGGGGATTGTAATCAAGTGTTAGATCCCTTTGTTGACAGGAACTCAATAGTGCCTTAGGTCCCTAACAAGACGCACAAATCATTCACTCGCACTATCTCTCATCACAAATTACTTGATGATTGGCGTCTCTGTAACCCAATCACTAGGGAATATTCCTTTTATTCTTCATCACACCATACCCAGTCCAGAATTGACTATGTCTTTGTTTCTCATAATCTCTCACAATCCCTCACATTTGCAGACATTGGTCCTATTCTATTGTCAGACCATGCTCCGTCTCCATTGGTTTTGATTTATTGCCTAGGAGTAACGCTCCTAGAAGATGGCGTTTTATTAACGCTCTCCTTTTAGACCCCAAATTCTCATCGTCATTCACTTCCTTTATTACTGATTACTTTGAAAACAATCAGACAGAATCTCTATCATTTGCAATAATTTGGGATGCATTTAATGCCTCAGCAAGGGACTTCATTATAAATTATGTGGCAAAGAAAAGGAAATCGGCACGTAAGATTACGTCAGATCTCCTTCAGGATATCAAAGCACTTGACCACTCATACTATACTTCTCACTCAGAAGTTTGCTTAAAAGCACTTATCAAAGCCAAATTGGAATTTAATAAAACATTTACAGAAGATGCTTCACTTTTCTTGTGAAAATCTAGTGCAAAAGTTTATGGGGGTAAAAATAAAGCAGGAAAAATGTTGGCTAATTATTTAAAGATTCGCCCCAAACAAAATACATATTGATTCGGTTTTTGACGAACAATCAGTTTTAAAGTTTAAAGATGCAGAGATTCTGGAGGAATTTTCTCTTTTTTACAAATCCCTATACTCCTCAGAAACTCAACCTTCGGATTGCTCTTTAGCGCAATTTTTTTCGACTATCCAAACACCTCAGCAGTTCTCTCCGGATTTATCTCAATTAGAGTCGGCTCTTTCGCAGCAGGAATTATTTAATGCTCTACAAAACCTTAAAAAGGACAAAGCTCCTGGCCCAGATGGTTTTACTGTTGAGTTTTATACTCATTTTTCTAAGCTTTTACTACCAAAGTTACAATTACTCATAAGTTCTTTTCTCTCTTCTCATAATTCCTCTGACTCGTTCTCAGAGGCCCATATTTGTCTTATCCCCAAAGATGGTAAAGACCCTAAATACTGCAAAAATTACAGACCTATTTCTCTTGTAAATATCGATAAATGTTTTTCTAAGCGTTTAGCCATACGTCTAGATCCCTATTTACCAAAATTGTTAGGGAAAGAACAATCTGGTTTTGTTAAGGGGCGAGTTATTACCGATAATACACGACTCCTTTTTGACATTCTATCCAAATCGTCCCATCTTAACCACTCTTTGGTGGCAATAGTGCTTGATGCTGAAAAGGCCTTTGACAGGGTTGAATGGAAATATTTATTTTATACTTTAAAATGGTTTGGTTTTGGATCAAACTTTATACATTTATTATCTCTCATCTATTCTAATCCTCGTGCAGCAATCTGTGCTAACGGCTTGATTTCCTCTTTTTTTGATTTAGGTAGAGGAGTACGTCAAGGTTGCCCTTTATCGCCTTTTATTTTTAACTTAGCCCTTGAGCCATTTCTATCCAAATTACGCCAAAACCCCAATATTTGTGGGTTTCATTCATCGCATGCTCACATTAAATTGGCGGCTTATGCTGATGACATTCTGCTTTTTGTATCCAATCCAACAGAATCAATTCCTGCCTTCTTGGAGGAGGTGAAAGCTTATTCTTCTATCTCTGGTTATAAATTGAACAATGATAAATGCGAAATATTGCCTTTAACGAAATATACTTTTAGTTCAGATTTTCAAATCTCCCACTTTAAATGGAGTCCGAGTAATATTAAATATTTAGGTTTACATTTTACCTCTTCAATTCCAGGAACTGAAATTCTTTGTATGAATAAGTGTATTCAAAAGCTCTCTGATTTGACTGCTAAATGGCATCCTCTTTATTTGTCTTGGTGGGGTCGTTTGAACACCATAAAGATGATGCTATCGCCCATAGTTTTATACACTATTTCCAATATCCCAGTTCCAGTTCCATCTAAATTACTTAATTTACTCCATTTTATCCTCATTTTCATGGGGCAACAAAAAACCAAGAATGTCCCTGAAAAAATTAATCCGTCTTAAGGCCAAAGGTGGAGTTAATTTTCCATATTTTCTTGCTTATCAGAAAGCTTTTCTACTACGCCAAGCCTCTTTGTGCTTGCTTGACCCTACGGATGATTGCCCTCTTTGGACACCAGTGGAGTGCCTCTTTCTTTCTCCTTACTCTTTCTCCGAATACCTCTCCTTTTCTCGTAAACCGCAATCCATTTCTACTCCTATAATAAAGCACACTTCCAAGTTACTTGAGATACCTTCTCACTCCACTTGTGTCTCTAAACAATCCTTCTTGAATTCAACAATTTGGCATAATAAAAACGTATTAATTCATAATAAATCCTTCTACCGGAAAACCTGGAGGCAAAAAGATTTAATATGGATATACCAATTGTTCTCGGATTCACAAATTATACCTTTTGATGTCCTTATGAAGTTATTTAATTTGCCTACCTCCTTTCTTCATAAATATAATCTACTTAAATCATCGGTGCTGAACTCTCTTTCTCACCTTCCCACCGTACTTAATACTTCTGTAAACCCAGATCTCTCTATTAATCTTCAGACCTTGTTATTGACAACGCCTAGAGCCTCTATTATTTACAAACACCTACAAGACAAGGATAATAATAGACAGAAGACAAACACAGAAGAAGCTTGGGAACATGATTTTAATACTTGCTGGCCAATATTAATGTGGACCGGTTTATGGACCAAACTACTCAAATCCTCCAGAGCAGGTAACACTACCCAAACATTATGCTTTGTATATAATAGATTGTTGCTTGCGCCAGCTACTCTATCTAAGTGCTTCTCTTCTACTCCGGACACATGTTGGACCTGTTCTTCCCCCAATGCTGACCTTTTTCATATGTTATTCAGTTGCCCACAGGTACATCGTTTCTGGATACAAGTTTGGTCTCAAATTAATTTAATTTTTGGCACTAAGATCCCCTTTTCCTTCACTCACACATTCTTAGGCAGTCTTTCTCCCATTTGGAACGACACTCTTCTTAACGTCAAGATTATTGACTTATTATTGGCGGTTACCTTTCAACAAATTACTGTCAATTGGAAGGACTCATCAAAAATATCTTTTAGAGCTTGGTGGTACGCTGTGTGCCATAATCACAGGTTAGACACTGCTTTTGTATACCCTCCTCAATTGGCCGTCAAACGTGCTGATCTATGGTCGCCTGTTACAGTCTTTATTGATAGAAGTGCCAGACAATGTTCTCTGCCACAACCTTCTCAACAGGAGGTTCGTAAACCACCTTAGATTCCCTAATGGCTCCATAAGTTTCTCTTTGTACCTATTTGATATGTAAATTTCATGTATTTATTATTTTATTAGTCTGATTCCTTTATTCTGTATGTAATAAGCTTGGATTGTATAGATGTATAATTTATATTGCATATTGTGTGTAAGTTACTATCATTTTCTTGAACTGAAAAAGAACTTCTGAGCAGATTCATAGTGTCCCTACCGATGCATGCCATCTAAACTCTTTCTTAGTATGCTGGTGATATCCTAATTACTCCAACAAAGCAAAATGTTTTCCTTCATACATTAATATCCTTACTTGTGTCCTTCTTCCAATTCTTGGAAAGAAGGTTAACTGGGGGATGTCTGAGGTAATGCTCATGTCCCATGCCACTACCTGAGTCTGTGATAAGGGTTAAACCCTTACATGGATACAAAACAGCATGAAGTATTTAGAATTATTATTTCTCAATAAAGGGGTAACCAATATGTTTATTGATCATTTGTTATCACTCATAGCTGAAAATTGCACACATTTAAGAGGGGGTCACATCTGAACATAAACACTTAAAATACTGTTTGCATCTTTGGTAATTATATTTTCAGGATGCTTGCTATCTTAATTCATAAAGCTCTCCTATGTCAATAGAATAGGAAAATAAAAACAAATGTATGGTGAGGCAGACAACCAACCTTCAAGCTTGGCAAATTGTATGTGCATACCAAAAGTAGAGCTTTGCACCTACTCCGTGTGGGTGTGTAGTAACTTGTGTTCCATCTGTCACAATTGACAAATTGGCTTCAGATGCCCCTACAGAACTAAAAACGCTAAATTCAAATAAAAGGTTTTGTTAACTACTAAAAATGAAACACATATTAAAAATACAAATAATTCTTATACAAAAAGAATACATCACATGCATATAAGATATATAATAATAATAATAATAATAAATCATCTTTATTCGATTATACATAAACAATTATAACCATAAAAGAACATGACAAAATACAAAACATTCATAGTATAGATATACATACAAATATTTAAAATAGCGGGGGATATTTCAGCCAAGATTTGTTCTATGGTTATAAATACATTTTAAAAACGTGGCCACAGTTTTTGTGATCAGTGTGGTATTAAGAAATTGTAGGTGCAGCATAGCAGGACGACATCTTTTAAAACCAAGAGATCTTAACAGAGGAATCAGCCATAAAGTGCGGTGTTCGGCATAAAACTTACAAAACAGAACGGTATGCATAGTTGTTTGGTCTGAAATATCATCACATGGGCATACCACTGAGGCCTCTTTCCAAGAGTTTCGTTTGGGAAAGGACACGAGTTTATGAAAAATATTCAGTCTAAAGCGTGTCAACAGGAGACGCTCAAACCGGGAATCCACATATGTCAGGTAAGGCTCAATATACAGAGTAGTTGTAGCAATCAAGGAGTGTTGAACAGAAGGCTTTCTTATCTCCTTGGTTATCCGCAATTCTTCCAGATGCGAGAGAGCTCTAATTTTTAGTTCTTTTTTAGAGATCTCAGTCATAGATTCAGGGTTATCATAATATTTGGGACAACCTAAATCAATAAAGAATCTTTTTATGAATGTTAGCCACTCAATTTTACCCGCATACTCCAGAGACATTACGTCTGCTACAATTGCCTTTGTGACTAGATTTCTTGATGACAACCAGATACGGCGCCATAATAAGAGGGGTTGGATTTTTGCCAGGTCCTCGATATGTGCCATGCCTAATTCAGCATGGCATGAGAAAGTGGACACGCGTTTCGGAGTCATCAAAAGAAATCGCATGAAAATATTCTCTGCGACTTGCAGAGCATGTGTGTTTTTATGGCCCCACAAACCAGCCCCATAAAGTGCGGTCGAATGGCACTTCGCTACATAAATGCGAAGTAGTTCTGCGGGAGGTCTTTTCCCCAATTTTTGGGAAAATTTTATAAGGGCCATAATGGCTCGCAAGAGGTGATGTTTTCTAGCGTCAATTGCAGCTTTCCAGGTGAGCTTTTCATCGATCATAACTCCAAGATACGGGTATTGGGTAGTAAACTCCAACCTCTCTTTATCTAGGAAGATGGACTTTCCCCGTTTCCTATCTTTACCTGCCACCATCACATATTTTTGATGTTTATTTTGAGGTCCAAGTTACCCATAAACTTAGAATACCTATCTAGCGATTTTTTAAGCTCTCGCGGGGATATATACTAAAATACATAACATTTATATTAAAACGATGGGGCATATTATCAAGCCAGGCGATAAAATTATCGCCGCTTTAGCGGCAGAAAACTGCCACTAAAACGGCGATAATGGGCTTGATAATATGCTCTATGGAATTCCAATTGAAGCCCATGTTAGATGTGAAGGACATCTAACATGGGCTTCAATTGGAATTCCATAGAGCATATTATCAAGCCCATTATCGCCATTTTAGCGGCAGTTTTCTGCCGCTAAAACGGCGAAAATTTTGTCGCCTGGCTTGATAATATGCCCCTATATTTTTAACAACTATATTATTGCAAATTATATATTTTTATTTTCTATTTTTATTTTTATTGAACAGTTGGATAGTAAAATGAAAGGCCACAAGGAAATACAGCGGTGAAAGGAAAAATGACCATCTTTTACCATTAAAACACATTCTCTGTACATCGTTAAGCGGGATTGAGATCAATGTCCACTTCAGTGTTACCCAGTTCATCTGTTGGGGCTACACATACTAGGAGAACACCACACATTGAGTAGAAAGTCTCCGCACCACCTTTTTACTAGTACCAGCTCCCTCTGACTTATTAAAGGTCTTTTGTCCTAGGGGCCAGGTCCTTTTTAAACTCACATTCACACCTATCCCAGACCCTCCCATTGTACTACACATAGCACTTTATTATCAGTGCTCCCACGTATTCGTAGGTCCTAGCACGCCCCGTCCCGCAGCGGGGCGGGAAGACCCCTATTATGAAGCATGACACCATTGGTCATTCTTGGTGTGTGAGGGGTATTTAAACACCTTTGTGTATGTCCAACCATTGTGGGACACCTACACCCATTTATCCCTATTTCTTTAAAACCCAGGTTTTGAATTTCCTCTTTTTTTTTTTTTTCCCTAAAGAGTTGGATCTTTATGTTTAATAATTAATTTGTAGTGGAGAACGCATCCATCTCTGGAGCCCATGAAGGGCCATCCCTCTACACTCCCTAATCTTGTTATTATTAGCTACACATATTTCACCACGTGATACATTCCATTTAGCCCATTTGCCATCCCATTTCTAAGGACTGCCCCTGTGTTTGAAAACATGCTTTTCTAACATCATCACAGTGTCCATGTCGTTGGCCCATCTCTGATATGTAGGCAAGTCCCCAGTCCTCATACTTGAGCTATATTCCTCTTAGCAAGGACAAATCCCAGTGATACCCACATGTGCTCAGTCTGGGTCAGGTAGGTGGCCTCCCATATGTTCAGTAAACAAAGGCTCGGGGAGCAAGTGATGCTTTTCCCACTTACCCTCGCGAGTGTGGAGGTGATTCTCTCCCAGTACAGCTGGAGGTTTGGGCAGTCCCAGAGTGTGTGGAAAAATGTACCTTCCGCCGCACACCTCCTGAGGCACCCAGAATCCAGCCTACGCCCCATTTTCCCCAGTGTATGTGCAGATAGGTAAGTTCTATGTAGGAATTTGAGCTGGACTAACCATAGCCTCATTGGGATCACAACTTCCTTGGGGGAGGAGAGGGCTTCCTGCCAATCGTCGTCCTCTAAATATCCGAGATCTGATTCCCACAGCTGCTGGAGGCGTATCAATGGATCCGGTCTATTGTTTATTAATTTGCGATATGTGAGTGATATTGCTTTACATGACATGGGATCTGTTAACAATCTATCGTCTAGTGGGGAGGCCTCGGGTAGAGCCTCACCGCTCGCCACAACGGTGGTTATTGCACGACAAATTCGTAAATAGCGGAACGTCTCTGATCCTGCCAGTTGATATTCCGCTTGCAGGTCTCTAAATGGGACCATCTCATTCCGCTTCCACAGGTCCCCGACTGAAGAGATACCAATTAGGTCCCATTTATCGAAGCCTGGACATCTACTCAATGTGCCAAGTTGCTCGGGCTCCCACAACGGAGTGATCAGTGTTATTTTTTTGTGCCACCCCAGTGTCTTTGTCACGTGGTACCACAGTGCAACTGTTTGGGCCGAAAGGGCCAGTGAGTTGTTGGCATTTGGGGTTGGAATAAAGTGCACGCTGATAGCCCCTCAGATTCATTATCCATTTGTCCATGCTGTATGCCGGTTCGGACGGTGAGTCAAGGACCCACTGATTGATCACTGCAAGCTGTGAGGCCCAATAATAATGTTTAAGATTGGGCAACACGATCCGTCCATTATACCATCCCCTGATCAGTTTATGGATCATGATGCGTGGGTTTTTCCCATCCCATAGAAGAGTTCTGACTTCGCTTTCTACACTGATGAAGTAGGTGCCTGGGACTTTATAAGGGGTGTTTTGCTGTACGTATAAAAATTGAGGCAACACCAGCATTTTACAGAGCGCTGCCCTGCCCAAGCGAGTGTGGAGCAAAGACCGCCAGAGGAGCACATCGTTGTGGAGCCTATTCAGTGTGGCCTTGAGGTTAATGTTGTAGAATTGGGTGGGATGCTGAGTCACATATATACCAAGGTAGCGAAATCCCTCAGTAGCGACTGTAATGTGGATGTCTCTAAGCATCCGCGGCAAAGGATTTTGAACCATATATAGTACTGATTTTGTCCAGTTGATAGTATACCCAGAGTGGGTGCTAAAAATGGTGAAGATGTGCAGGATCCTATGGATCGAGGCTGCTGGAGCCGCAACATACAAAAGGATGTTGTCAGCATAGAGGGAGATTCTATCCTCGTGCTGGTCTGTCCACTTCAGCCCCTTGATCATGGGGTCAACCCTAACCCAGGTCGCCAAAGGCTTTAATATCAGGGAAAACATGAGGGGTAACAGGGGGCATCCCTGTCTAGTACCCCTCTCCGCTGCGGTGCATCTGCTTGTTTGGGGCATCCTAATTTGTGGAGCGGGGCGGACGTCATTCTGCACGGTGGTGAGTCTCCATTGGCTCACACCGCCGCTGTGGCGGGCGCACTTTGATGGTGGTTCGCGTCGCACTGCGGTGGACGGGAAATGGGCTGTTTGGCCATACTAATATGGTTGGCGTGAGGACCGCTACTCATTGGCGGTAAAATGCATTTTTCCGCACCACCAGCACTGTGGTTGTGCCACCGCCTGCCATCCTAATTGTTTCAAGATGTTAGCTGCACACCACTCAGCAATACAAACTTTAGTTAGGAGGCCGTACTATGTGAAAACTCCTGCTTTATGTTTAGGAGAATTGAATACAGCACTTTTGCATGGTACTTTGGCAGACATACAAAAAGGTTTGTGGTGATGTGCAATTTAGTTTGTTTGGTCCTGAGAAGGATTCTAGGGTAAATGAAGAGTTGTTAAGAGAAGACGTTGCAGAACAGGACACATATATTACAGTTGATAGTTTTAAAGAAGCGAGAGATTACAAAATGTAACACGGTGTGATCTAAAAAACCAGAGTACATTTGTATATGTTGTCGATGCACTTACTAGAAGCTTATAACACAGACAGTTGACATATTTAAAAAATGAAAAAGTAAATAATGGTAACTGGCAAAAGTTAGCTGTGTATTTATTTGTAGAGGAACACTTTGACGTGTCTATACGGCAAGTTGTATGTAAGTAGTGTTACAATAAATTAGAATATAATGAAATTAACATCATGTAGATATTAGATACCCATTTTGTAAGATAATAAAATGCCAGTCAATGTAGAAAAACTATGAAAGGCTAAAAACAATCACAATTTATGATTCTTTTCAGCATTGCGAAGGGCTCTTATAAACTACGGTCCAGCACTCACTACAACTCCACAATCCATGCAGTATGATGCCACCCGGGAAAACTGTGGAGCCAAATCTGGAAGTTGATATTGGATCTCTGAATGGACTCTCTGTCCCAGTGTTGTTGTGGCTTCTATTGAATTTGAGGGTCCTTCAGAATTGTGTTGTTTTCTTGGTGCTTTTACACTATTGCTTTGGTAGGTATTTAGATGGAAAAGCATGGATGTAGTCCTGCAAGAATATGTTTTGTTTGTACCACTTGACAATGTTTTATGATATAATCTGCAGAGAATGTTGAAGATAGATAAATGAGCATGTTCTTCTTATTGTTTTAGTTGAAAAGTGTATCCAATGACATTCTTTTTCCGGGTGACATGATTTTCTGTTTTGTGTTTGAATTTCTTTGGGTGATTTTGCAAAGTTGTAAAAAAGGTTTGTTAAAGTTGTAAAAAATGTTTGCTATTTTTACAGTAACAAAAATGTTAACTGGGACAGGAAGAATCCGAAACATGTGTACTGAGAAATGTGCAAAAAATATAAAATGGAAAAAAAAATGCATGTATGATTTTTTGCAGCATTGTGAATAGCTGTAACCAGCAGTTATAACAACAGTACTGTCCATGTAATATGTGGCCATTCTTAAAACCTCTGGAGCCATATCTGTTGCTGTAGTCTGCACCTCTGAAGAAACTTTCTTGCCAGGAATTGTTGTTGCTGGTGCTACTGATATAGATGGTCCTCCTTCTTCCCTCTACTTGATTGCCAGTTAGAGAGGTTTTCTATGTTAGGTTTTAAGATGATCGACCACAGACGTTATTCCACGTTTATCTCTCTAGAGTGAATCTTTTCATAGAGTGTGCATTGTACTAGTTTAGGAGCAGTTTTCTATTCCTGTTGAGTTTGGGCAAGAATGAGTTGTTTTTTTGGGGATGTTTTGTAGCTATGTTCTATTCATAAGTTCAGATGTTGAAAGTTATATTTTGAAATCTTTGTTTTGGTTAACTGAGCTGCTAAAATAAAGTTAGACAATTATGGTACTAAACAGCTAGAGTCAAACTTTGTGTAAAATATGTTTACATCTCTGTTTTTATATTTTGTCATTTGTATTTGTGACTACTGATGTCATTGTGACCTTCTGTGCTGCTGTGAAGAAGAAAAATGCATTTTTGATGTAGTTATTTCAATAAATGTATACATAGGGGAAAGTTAAATTAGTATCTCACTAAATAGCTACACTGAAAATGTATGTAAAATATGTCCCTATATCTGTTTTACACTTTGTTAAAAACACCCGGTATTCACAGTGTGTCCTTGGCAATAGCACTCATAGAGTCATACAGGCACTACCTGTGCAATCATCAAGGACATCCTTTCTCCACCACTCTACAAACGCACCTCCTGGCATAGTACTAGTTGAGGGATGAAGTCCTCTTGGCTATTGAGGGAGTTTGGCGGCCAACTACCCCTCCAGTTGACTCCAGCAAGTCCCACACAGTCAGTTTTTCTAAGAGGTCTTTTGAGGCCACGCCTGCTTTCTGCACCACTCTGCAAACGCATCTCCTGGCACACTACTGGTTGGGGAATAAAGTTCTCTTGGATTCTAAAGGACCTTGGGGAACAAGAAGCCCTTCTGGTACTGTAAGTCCTACGCACTGGATTTTCGAGAGCTGGTCAGAGGTCCCGCCCCTTTCTACACCATTCTGCAAAAACCATTGATACTTAAAAAAACATAGAAATCCACTCAAACAACCAAAGGTTGCAGGTAAGTTATAGTTTGGAATTACATTTAAAAAATATTTGAAATTCACTGAAAAAAAGCAAAGGCTACAGGGTTGTTATTGTTAGGAATTAGAATTAAAAAAAACCTTAGATATTCACTGGAAAAACAAAGGTTACAGGGACGTTATTGTTTGGCTCAGATTTCACTCATGCAAAACCACTGAAATTTTGCAGTTAGAGTTACCTGAGCTAACTATAGGTTACGCCCCTGCAATGCACTGCTTATGACCTCACATATTACATCACTCATGGCATGGTCAATGACATCACTCATGACCTAACTGATGACATCTCGAATGACATCGCTCATGACATCACTGATAACACCATTCAGTGAGTGTAAGTATTTTGTAAGAGTTCATGATTGTTAAACGTCTATACTAAGGTACTACAAAAGTTGAAGTAGTATACCAGGTGTACTCCTAAAGAGTGAAACTACTTTTAATATTTATTATGTGAGTCACTGTGTGACTGTATATATCCTTGTGTATTTACCGGTTGCACCTACATCTCAATCGCAGATATATACAGTTCCCTTTTATAGGCCTACATTAGTACTCAGTTTATTTTATAGGCCTACATTAGTACACAGTTCTACCACTCAAATTCAGGGCCACTTTTGAACGAATATTGGTCACTACCCAGACCAGTTGTCCTCTGATATTCCCCCCTCCTCAAATAGGTAGTCTCCTTTAGAAGATATAGAGGCCTGCGATTGACTCACTTTATCTTTTAATCACTCGCCTCTTCAATCAGTCCTGTATCACGAGTATTTAATGGACTCCTCTTTTGTACCCTCTGAGAGCACACAGACGGCTGCTCTAGTCTTGCAAAGTAGTAATACGCTTCTTTCAATTGGACCCATATTGTCTTCTTTACCAGAACCAAGGTTAATTGGCAATTAGGAGCACTTAAGGGATATATTGTTCCTTTCATGGAACATAGAAGGCTATAAAATCAAAACAATAACGAAAGTTGGTATAACATGTTAGTGAATTCTGGTATTATTTGTTTCCCGGAGACATGGGAAGAGCAGCCTGTCAATGTAAATAACTATTGTTCTTTGGTTACGCCAGCACTTCCTGCAGTAGCAGGTAGATCTAAAGGGGGCCTGCTTATATTGGTAGCAAATATGACCCCCCCAGGTAAGGTGACTCATTAGTATTTTGCCTTCCTTTCACATTATTTTAGCTGAGGGTTCTGGGGAAATTTATTTTTTATTGATAAACTCCCAGAATCCCAATCATGTGATAGAGGAGCTGGGGGAATGGAAGCTCAGTTAACTCACCATCTCGTTCAATTTTTATAATATTTGGGCTGGTGATTTTTATGTGCACTGTGGACTAAAACAGACCAACATATCTGTGGGGTAACTAACACTAATGACTCACCATTGGTTCATTTTAATCATTTTTAGTATAGAAATGTTCTAAACAGTGTCTTATTAACCTGGGACCTAGTTATAATAAACCTGTGTCACCAGACTTCAGGTCAGCCTCTCCCTACCTTTCAACGATCCAGGGCTATTTCAACAATTTGATTTCACAATCATTCAAGCTAACTTTAAGAGATGCATTAAGTCCTCTAAGGCTGTGTTGACGGAATACAGTGATCATGCTTTTCTCATTTTCTGCTTTGTTTGGCCTCTTTTCCCTAAGATTAACTCTCTATTTGATCCAAAACCTATTTTATGCAAAACAAAAATTGATGCACTCTTAAATGGGAGAAACTTGATGCAACTTTCTTTATCCCAAAGGTTGCAAAGGAGTTGTTACTTGAGATTCAATCTTGTTTAGATCCCCACTCCAATAGCTACAAAGTAATAACAGCTTTTAAAGCATTTTAACATCCATAAGTGCTAATCTCTCATGCAAAGCAAAAAGAAATACTCCACTGGTAACAAGATGGTTCAAGGCACGTTGCTCGAAGGTCTCTAAACAACTCAGCACTGTTCTCAATATACAACCCAGAAATAAAGCCTTGAAGTTACGTGCTCAATACAAGACAGCTAGGGAGGTGAGAAAGAGTCAGCTCAGGGATTAAACACTGGAAAATGTATGTGAGGCCTCTAGAAGCAAAGACAGCAAAGCCTCTTGGAGGGGTGTAAATGCACCTTTCCTGCAGGAAAACGGTGCCCCTCTCTTGATCTTCTCAAAGATGAAGCCACCCGGCTGGCTCTTCATGTTGAAAGGGATAGTACCACAAAAGAACTAGAGGATCTGTTGGTGGACCAACCGAGGATTACATTTTCCTTAGAGGAAATTGAGCTTGCACTTTCGCAATCACCTGCCTTGAAGGCAGCGGGTCAGGATGGTGTCCCATTGGATATTTTCTTTGTTCATAAATATTTGTGGGCCCCACTCCTGACCCAAGTTTTCAATGCTGGTGCCAAAGTGGGTCCCCCGGCATCCTGGAAACAATCAGTGATCATTCCTATATATAAGAAGGGAGATCCCTCGAATCCCACAAATTATCACCCAATCCCCTTGCTGGACAGATCTGCTAAATATTGGGGAGATTGATTTAAATAGTTTGGAGGAGGGGGCATCTGAAAACAATGTTTTACCTGAGGACCAATATGGGTTTGGAAAAGAAAGGAGCACGATTGATTAAGGACTTAATCTAGCATTACTTGCAGCGAAATATGTCCATGGACTTGTCCACGGCCTTAAACTGCATGAGCCACACAAAATTGTGGGCACTGCTTGAGGTGATGGCCATGGACAAGAGCATACTCCATTACTCACTTTTAGTAAAAGCTCAGTTTCACTCCGTTTGCGCCCATCGCTGGTCCACTACGGAAAGTTCCAGTTGTGTGAAGGGAAACGGCAAGAGGAGGTGGGGCAGAGGTCAGGCAGGCGGAGCTACTGACTACTTCAGCCGCATGGCAGCACAAACGCGCAGTGGACGCGTGCAGCGGGCGTGCTGGTGGCAAACCAATGGCGTGCCTAAGGCAAGCCCTTCTGTGCTCGTCCGCAACTATCCGGGACTAGGGGCCAGGAACCCTGGCCCAACAAAATATTTCTTAGGATACTCAGAGTCTCAGTTGTATGCACTACGCACGACCCACAAAGACATATGCAGGCACTCTATTCATTTACTAAGGGGGCCCAGATCTTGTTCCAACTGCCCCTTTAATTTAGGTTACGCCCGCAGCGGTATGACATAACGCAGAGTGTGACAGAGCTCAAACTGTTCCTCCTCAATTGTAGGTCCTTGCCAAAACATGTCCCAGAAATCAACTTACTCCAGAGTGGAGAGCAGCCAGGTGCTCTGTTTCTAAAAGAAACAGGGCTGCATAAAGACACCAAACCTGATGTGGTACAAGCACTACCCCCAGGTTATCACATTCTAAGGAAAGGCGGGGGGATTGCCGTTATTTTTAAGGATCATGGGAAGGGGCGCATTGAGGCCGATATCATACAAGACTGCGAAAGCATGGCATTCTCACTAACCTTTTCCCCCACCTGTTCATTATCAGGAATCCTGATGTATCGCCCCACTGGGCCCGTGTGGGATATTTGTAGAATCCCTTACAGATACTGCGGCAACACTTGCAAGTACCGCACCTAACTTTACTATTCAAGGCGACCTTAACTTGCACTTAGAGGACCCTAGTAAATCTGAGGCTTTGCCCAAAATTTAAAGGCCATACAACTAATACAAAAAGTCATGATCCCAACGCACGATAAGGGCCACATCCTAGATCCAGTATTCTCAAATGATGATAAGCTCTCAGTAGAAAGTCCTTCTCCAGTGCCATGGTCAGACCACTTTGTAATCCCGATGCACTGGAAGTCGCCAACTCTAACTACTAACAGGCAACCTTCAGAGAACTGGGAACGAGCGTGGGCGAAACTTTCGCCTGAGGGTTGATCCACAACTTTACTGAATTCTAAACCTCTAGGAGACCCCGACCCCAGTATATAATCTCTGATAACTTTAACCTATGGATTGAATTTTGAAAAAAAAAAATACAAAGAAGCAATCAAAATTTATCAGGCAGAAACAAAGAGAGCACAGGCACAATATTATGAGGAGAAAATCACAGTGGCAGCCAACGCTCCAAGGGAAATCTTCCGAATAGCGAAAAAACTGACAAACTGCCCCTCACCTGAATTACCTACAGAATCTGGACCGCAACGTTACAAGGAACTAGCAGAATCTTTTAATAATAACATTTTGAATATTTACAACACGTTTCCCCACGCTTCTGGCCCCGAGAACCTGGACATAGAAGTAGAAACTTCACGGGGCAGTGCCACACATCTAGAAGACTTTCCCACTATGGACGCAGCTGTTCTATCCCAACTTTTAACTTAAATCAAATCAGGATCCCCCTTGACGCAGCACCTGTACAAATGTTGCGCAAGGTGGAGTATGTCATACTACCTGTGCTATTGGAAGTACTAAACTCTTCCATAATCTCCGGCCAAGTGCCCGGGTCATGGAAACATGCCATGGTAAGAGAACTATTAAAAAAAAACAACCTTAACCCTGAACTGTGGAGCAACTATCGGCCGGTCTCGCTCCTCCCCATGGCCAGTAAAATCTTAGAGAAACATGTAAACAGAATCCTCTCTGAGTACCTTGAATTCCACTCGATTTTACATACTTCCCAGACAGGTTTCCAACCTAACCACGGCACAGAAACTGCCTTGTTAGAAGTAGTGTAGGAATTACGGAAAATCCTTGATCAGGGAGGCACAGTGGTGATCATCTTGCTTGACCTGAGCTCTCCGCATTCAATACGGTCAACTACAACATTCTTTTTGACAGACTAAAAATGGTGGAAGTGTCAGGCAAAGCCCTCACCTGGATCAAATCCTTTTTAAAAGATAGATCATATCAGGTCTTTGAAGGCAACCATACCTCAAGAAGGGTACCACTCACATGTGGAGTCCCACAGGGCTCCTCATTGAGCCTCACCCTTTTTAATGTTTATTTAAGGACCTTTGCTGAGATAGTCCTGCCATATGGGATTCAAATTGTGACCTATGAAGACAACACACAGCTAGTGGTAGCTTTAAGCCACCGAAAGAAGGCGCCAGCCAATTTGGAATCTTGCTTGGAAATGGTAGCCACTTGGATGGACCAGTCGTGTTTCAAGCTCAATGGAGACAAGACGGAGTTAATGATCCTTGGTAATTATTCCATCAGTACTCCCGCACTGAGTTGGCCCAAATGTCTTGGCCTTTCTCCAAAACCCAAAGAAAGGATCAAAAGCCTGGGAGTATGGCTGGACTGGTCACTTAAATTTGACCACCAAGTAGTACAATTAGCAGCCTCCTGTCACGGCATCATCAGACAAATGCGGAAAATTCTCATGCTGCTGCCTGTAACTGCACATAGGATCATGGTACAGGCATTGGTATTGTCCCGGCTAGACTATGGAAACTCCCTCTACCTGGGCACCCCGAAGGCCACCACAAGAAAACTTTAGGTTGTGCAGAACTGTGCAGCCAGGGTGCTGCACAACATCCACAGATCAAAGTCTGCTAAGCCGGTGCTGAAATCATTGCACTGGCTACCAATAAAGGAACGAATTATGTTCAAATTGCTATGCATAGCGGTCAAAACCCTATGGGCGATTTGCCCTAAAATCAATCTCCCCCTTATGGCCTTTCACCGTCCTTCAAGATGCCTGCGATCAGCTAATTTGTTACTGGCAACAGTAACTAAAATCAAAAGTGCATGAGCCAGAGGTCGTATGTTAGACTACAATGTGACAAGACTATGGAACACACTCCCGACCTATCTCCGTTCATTGACCCATCATCTCTCATTTTGGAAGCAACTAAAAACATGGCTCTTTCAGAACCTGCCTTGAGATTTTTCTGCTTCACTTGCTGCCGCTAGCGCTGGGATGCCTAAGGGTAGCCATGCGGTCTATCAAATGTGAATTAATAATAATTAATAATAATAATAACTCTTTTTATTAGAGAGTTGTATAGAGAGGCAGGGGCTGTCATTAGTTTAGGAAAACAAGGGGAATGTACAAAAATGCTTAGAATTGAAAAGGGGGGCCATCAGGTCTGCGTTCCTGCACCTTTTCTTTTCTCCCTGTATACCAACAAACTTAGTGTAGTTCTGACTGCACAGTGTAGGAGATGTTCCATCTGCAGGTGGCTTTTTGCTGCCAGCCCTTCACTATGCAGATGATGCGGTCTTGATGGCCAGAACACTGCTCACCCTACAGCGATTGGTTGGCAACTACTCACATCATTGGCTGATCTGGGTTTGTCTGTCAACAAATCCAAAAGCTTTGTCATGTCAGCGGGGTTGGGAAGGAAAAAGGCAGTTTCACTCCAATTGGATACGGGACCTGTGAAATGTTTAGAGTCTTTTATGTATTTAGGCATTCTTGTTGATTCTAAAAGTAACTGGTCTGTTATGATAGAAAATAGAACAAATATGCTAAAATGAAGAACAGCTGCTCTTTGGAAATTCGCTTCTAATCTGGGTAAAAAGACATGCAGGGATTTTGTAGAAGTTTATCTGGTGAAATCTGTAGTGATAACTGCCTACGGTGCTGAAATTTGGGGCCTAGCTCAAACAGGCACTTTGCAGATAGCGGAGGATGGATTTGTCAAAAAGTTGCTCTCAGTTCCTCCGGCTTGTTCAAATTTGATTGCCCACAAAGAACTCAGCTTGCCTTTTATCACTGATTTGATTAAATTGGCCCCACTCCTTTTATGGTTATGAATTTGGAAGAGGGACTCAGTCATGATAAATCAAGCGATATTAAAAGATATAATTAATCTTGAGAGAGCCAACTGTATCCCATGGTTAGCATATGTTAAGCAGCACCTCACAGACCTCGGCTTATCTTTTTTGTATACATCACCCTCAAAATGTCTGTCTTTCCCTAAATCCAAGATAAGAGAGGCCTTTGTTAATAAGTGCGAACTAGAAAGATGGAACCGTAATCAAAGTAAAGTTACGGTGTTATTTTATCAAACCCTGCCTAGTGTGGCTATGGGTCATGATTCTTATCTATATTTCATTTCTAATACTACGCATCATTACTTACTAGCAAGGATGAGACAATGTTTTTCCTTTAATGATAGGCAATCCAGCTCAAGTGTATTCATTAAATCATTTATTGCTATGCCCATGTGACGACCGATCTCCACAAACTATGTTCGCACATTTTATTTTTTTGCTGTTTATATAAATCGGAAAGGAAAAAGTGTATTCTACCAATGATAACAAAATTGAGTTTAACCTCTCATTCCTCAGCCCTTGCAGTTATCAATACGTTGGAAACCCCATGTGTCTGTCATATGATTGAAATTTTCTAAATTCAGTTTTGCGAACCAGGAAAGGTTCTTGTGAGGGGGGGTTGTTTTATTGGATTAGTCCCAATTGTGGATTTTTTATTGTCTAAAGAACTGTTGTAACTATGTTTAATATAATAGCTTTTGTTTGCTATGGGATCAGGTAGACCACGTGCAGGTGAGGTGCTGCTTTAACTCGCTTGTTTTAAATATCTGTTTTTATTATTCTATGTGTTGAAAATGTACGTATGATTGATTTTTATATCTCAGTAAGGGGTGCTGTAGGTTTCTAGCATTGGATATTTAAGAGAATACAGTTAGTTTACCAAATAATTAATTGCTGATTTTAACATGTTTTGCCCATTTTGCACTGTGATTTCTCTCTGCACTTGTATGCATTTGTTAAATCTGAATAATGTAAATCATTGATTGATATCTTTGTGTGTATGGGTATGTGAGTAGCTGTATGGGTGAATAATTGGTTGTGTGAGTGAGTGACTGGGTGTGTAAGTGGCTGCATGGGCTAGTGGCTGTATGAGTAGGTGATTAATTAAGTGACTTTATGTGTGAGTAAGGGCATTGAACAGTGACATTCTGTGTGAATGGCTGTATGGGTGAGTACAAAAATGTGTGAGTGCTTGTATGGATGTGTGTATGTGTATGGAAGTGCCTTTGTGAGCGACAGTATAAGGGTGTGTATGGGTGAGTGAGTGGCTGTGTTGAGAGGCTGATTGGGTGAGTGAGTGGGTATGTGACATTGTAGGTAAATAGGTGGGTATATGAGTAGCTGTTGGGTGAGTATGTAGTTATATGGCTGGCTGTGTGGGTGAGTAACTGAATGTAAGACTGGCTGTATGGGTGAGTGAATGGTTGTGTGTGTGGGTGTACGAATAAGTCAGTGGGTATATGAGTAGCTCTATGGAGGAATGAGTGGGTGTGTGAGTACTGGTATATTTCTGGGAATGGGTATGTCAGTGGTTGTACGGGTGTGTGAGTGGGCATACAAGAGGTTGTATGAGAGTGTGAGTGGATGTGTGTGAGTGGTTTTATGGATAATGCCATTAGTGATACCATCAGTGGTGTCATTTGAAATGTCATCAGTGATGTCCTCAGTGATGTCACTGACCATGTCATGAGTGATGTAATATGTTAGGTCATAAGTAGTGAATTGCAGGGGTGTAAGTTATAGTTAGCTCAGGTAGCTATAACTGCTGAATTTCATTGGTTTTGTACAAGTGAAATCTGACCCTAACTATAACGTCCATGTAACCTTTGGTTCTTTCAGTGAATTTCTAAGATTTTTTTAAATTCAATTTTCTAACTATATCTTCCCTGTAAACTTTGTTTTTTTCAGTGAATTTCTAAGGTTTTTTTAAAAGCTAACGCCTAGCTATTTCGTCCCTGTCACCTTTGTTTGTTTTGTGAATTTCAATGTTTTTTTAACTAATAATCATGCTTGCACAGTGGTGGAGAAAGGGAGCTGGGCCTTCAACCAGCTCTCAGGAATCCCTCTGTGTTGGACTTACAGGAAATGCCAGGAGGGCTTATTGGCCTCCTAGGTCCCTCAGGAGTAAAGTGGACTTCATCCCCCAACCAGTAGTGCACCACAAGCAATTTGCAGAGTTGAAAAGAAAGGGTGCATGACCTCCGACGACCTCTTAGCAATCCAGCTGTGTGGTACTTACTGGAGGGAACAGGAAGGGAAGTTGGCTACCAAGGACGTCCTTGGCGGTCAAATACCCCTCCTGTTACCTCTAGTATATCCCACACAGCAGGATTGATGAAGTGGACCAATGTTTGCTATGGCTTGGTGGGATCAGTGCTCCCACAAATCCATAGCAAACTACAATGTCCCAGGGGTGGGCACCCCAGGACTTTGTTGAAGCTTTCCCTGGGGGATGGCAGTCCCCAGGGCCATATAGGGCTCTTGGCCACCCTCCTTCACTAAGTAATCCCCAGGGAGTTGGTGGTCCCCATGGCGAGGAGTCAGCAACAAACCCCCTTCATTATTGTAGGGGAGATGGCAGTCCCCAGGGCTGCATGGGGGTCTGGAGCCCCTCCGCACATTATTTATTATTTTCACCCCGGGGAGGGGGCAGTCCCTAGGGCTGTGGGGGAGGCCGTAGCGCCTCTCCAGCATTGTTTAATAAAAATTATTAATGCATGTGACTATGTGTATCCTTGTGTGCATGGGTGTGAGGCTCTACCACATATAATTAAGTTACTGCTCGGGGGAGGTGGTGGCTCTCTGGGCTGAATGGGAAGCCATAGGGCCTCCCCCGCATTATTTTACTCTAACATCTGTGCCCCGTCATCTAGCAATGTAAAAGTGTGATCATTTGGGACCCACCAAGCTTCATAACATTGTTTCCAAATTCAAGATTGTGAAGTGACTTATATCTTGTTTTCTTTCAAAGTTTGGCAATAGTATCTAAAATAGCATCTTGATAGAATGTTTGAAATCGAGGAAGAGCTAGTCACCCCTGCAATTTATCTAGCTGCAGTACTGTTTTTTTAGGTCCTGGGCTGTTTGTCATTCCTTATAAGTTTTTAAAATAGTTTGTTGAGAAATATGAACCGTTTATTGTTATTGGGAGTGTAGTCAATAAGAATAGCACTAGTGGAAGAATCAACATTTTTGTCAAGGTCACCCAGCTTATTAAGGATAGAGAAAGAAAGCTCCATCTGTCTAAAAGTGTTTTGCTCTTTAGAAAAGTCACTTCATAGTTTAAATCGAACAATTGAGAATGATTATTTGTTGCATAAATACCAAGACACGAAATAGAGCGTTGAGGAGAATATTGATGCTGAAGATCAAGAAGCAGATCAATAGGGGATGAGTAGAATCTCTGTATTAGTTTGATTAACCTTGTGAATTTTATAGTTACATTTGACATGTTCTGAATATTCACCATGTACGGTTTTAAGTAGAATATAACATCAATAGTGAAGAGCTTGATTTTAGACATCCCGATTAATGGTGTGGTTATTTTTGCATCGTTTTAAATTCTGATTGCTAGTTGCTCAATGGGACCCCAATTAACCAAGACAAATGCTTTTTTAGTGTCCATCATTAAGTTGGCAGCCTTGTCCTTGTTACAAGAGAAGTGACCCATTGCTTGAACTACACAACTGATGTCTGCAGATATTTGCCTGACTGGTGAAAATTGACTATTGTGCTTATTTATTAAACTGTTGGCTAGTGTAATAATGTGTAATGTCCAAATTTTTGTGAACAATTTAAAATTTGAATTCAAAGACTAATTGGTCTGTAAGACTTGACATTAGTGGCACTCTTATCTTTGAGGAAGCTGACAATGATTGATTCCTTAAAGGTTTGGGGAATTACCTTCCCTGTACTAAAATGATTAAATAAACTGACTAAGAAAGGTAGTAATTCCTTGGCAGAGATTTTAAGCACTTCCATGGCGATACCATCGCTACTGCATGCCTTACCATTTGGCATACTTTTGAGAGCCCACGGTGCCTTGGCAACCTGTATTTCTTTCAGGACTACCTCCCTTTATTCTCTAATCACTTGCAGAAGTGCAAGGGTCTGAAAGAACTGCTCTAATCTGAATTTGCGGGTATCCTCCATTTTCTCATAGATGTTGCGGTAGTGCTGAATAAAGACCTTGGCGATCTTACTGCTTTTGTACACTAAAAGATCTGTTTATTCTTTTGAAGCCTATTGCACCATGCAAGAAAGTTTCTGAAATGTGGGATCAAGGCTATAGAATGATCAGAAAATGCTTGGCCCAGATGTTAGTTGCTTGGCAGTGAGTCGACCGAGGAGTGATGAGAAAAAATATCTATTTGAGAGGCCAAATTGAATTGTCATGAAAGCAAGTATATTGCTTAAACTGTGGATATTCTACACATGGGGCTCTCAAAGAAAAATCATGCTCTAATGTGGTAAGGATTTTAGCGTGTGAGGATTTAGTTGTTTTTTCCCCCTATTTGAAGTGTTGAGACCAAGATCATGAATGAAGTTAAAATTATAAACCCAAATCAATGGGCCATCAGCGCCCATCTCTAGATTATGTAATTGCACTAGTGACTCTATATCATCACTGGAAGGACCATATTAGATTATCAAGTTTAACAAATTGTCCATGACAGATGCCTTAATCCACAGCAATCACGCTTTATCATCCCCTAGTAATGTTCTGTGTCTGCCAGTCTATTGTATTGGCCAGGAAAGTTGCTACCTCCCCTCCCGGCAGTCCCTGCCAGTGCATAAAATGTATGAAAGCATATCCTCAGATTGAAGGACTTAGAATAATTGTCTTTCAAGTGAGTCTCTTGTAGAAAAATTACTTCTGGCTTGAATTTTGACAACCAGTTCAACATGGTGCGGTTTTGACACTCATTTAAAATTCCCTTGGCATTGCTTGAAATAATCTTAACTTTTTGTTTCATGAAATGCACTAATGCTTAATCTGGAATTGTAGACTAATAACTGCCACCATTGTTTACACCTATAGTTGCCACCTAAAAGAGATATAACTCGACTGAACTCTAAGAAAGAGAAAAACCTTGCTAATGTAATTGCTATTTTTTACTGCTTGTGACTTGTCCTGTCCCCAAACTGGCAACCCAGTCTGAAAGGGAGGTATGCCCACCGCCCTCCCCATCAGCCCAAACTGATTGCTGGGGTGTCCTGTTATTGCATCTAACTACTATCCCAGTTGCCCTCCCCACAGCTGATGGATGACGGGATGCCTTGGTCTTATAAAATAACACTCCTAATGGAAAAATAGAAATCATTTGCTTATTTAGGCCCACTGATTGGGAAGCACTCCATTTTTTTCTCTCCTTTCAGTTTTTTCTCGAATGGATCTCCACATCGGGCACATCCAGGGGAACAGCATACACTCAACATGCCCTCAACAGACAGTTTGTACCCAAATGAGCCAGCCATCTTTAAAATTACTGTACAACATAATGCAATTCCAATGCAATAGCTTAGAGATAGTTTAGAGGTTGAGAAATGTGCTCTAAAAAATGGTAGATTAGCTGCTTAAAAGTGAAGAAACTAAGGGGCCAATTATGATGTTGTCAGGAAAGCATTCCTACTGACTCTGTTCCGGAATGCTTTCCATACGAATTGTAGTCGGGGAGTCCTACTGACCGAGTACATGTGTCCAGATGCCTCATGATACGTTTCGGTCAGACTCCCATAGACTTCAGTGTGAGCCTGTGTTCCGAACACCGTGCACCCTGTGGCAGGCACCCCATAGTGCGTGCCACACTGTGCATACATGGGAAGGGGAGACCCATGTGTAACCCCACAGGCCCCATTCGTAGGCTTCTGGGTGAAAGGGCCTGCTGCGGGCCCCAAAGTCAGATCCCGGAATCCAATCTGTCTCAGACAAAGTGAATCGGGAAGGCTGTCTGAATCTGACATCCTAATTGCTCAGCTGGAAATGTGTTCCGTAGACTGCAACGATTCGGCTTCGAACAACTCGGTTACTCCCAATGCCTTTTGGAACCAAGCCAGACAGTTTGAACGCTTTCCAGCCATTGTACTTGCTCATAGGGAAACGTGTCCGAGTCGGTCGGAAACAAGGATTCAGAATCAGGTTTGACCGAAGCAAATGCTGTTCGGAGCCTTTCCTGACAACATCAAAATCGACCCCTAACAGCCCTCGCACTAGTAGCAGAAGTCCTGCAGTCATGGGGGACTCTTTACACTTGGGACGGAATCTCCGCACTGAAATTTCTAATTGTAGATATTCCGCCATAAGAGCGGGGATCACTTTGGGTCCTCAGCCATGAGTGCGAAGTCCCGTTTTGAATCAGGTCCTAAGAGAGAGGGGAGAAAGCTGGAATGATACTTGCTTTGTAATTGCAGCAGAGTCCATGTGGTTTATGGCCCTTTTGACTCTTTTAATGAGAGTTTTTCTGCATCATTAGATGAGCAGATTTATGATGGCGAAAATGATATCCAGAATTGTCTCCTGTTCCCTCTCTCACAGATGAGGGATGCATATTGCTGGAGTGTGAAATACCTTAAAATAATTTATGATGCCAAAACAAAACTACTGACTTGTATCAATGGTAGAAAATGGCTTCATTGGCAAATTTTAGAAAGAATGTAAATCCCCCTTTGCCCAGACATTGTATCAAACATTCAAGGAAGCAGAAAATAAGGGGTCTTTAGCTACAGCATCTAACAAGGCCATTGTAACATTACTACCAAAGGAGAAAAATGACTTATGCAACAGTGGGAGCCAGAGGCCCGTCTTGTGAGTCATTGCAGCCATCTAAATACTATCCAAAATCCTAGCAATCAGGCTACATAGGGTTACCCCATCTTTAATTTTATTTATCGCATGTCGGATTTATACTGGGGTGATCGTCCAGAAACCACATGAGCTTGCTAGCATATCTTCTGTGGGTTGCTAAGAACTCTAAGGTCTTTGATCGAGTGGAATGGCGCTAACTATACAAAGTGCTTGTCAGGTTTGGTCTGGACAATAAATTATTGACAAAGTGAGGATACCAAGCACCTGAATCTCAACTGATTTGCAATGAGGTAAAAAGCAGGAATGACCTCTTGCTCTGCTACTGTTGCTTCAGGTTTTAGAACCCTTGGCTATTGCCATTAGAACTTCTGAGCAGATTCATGGTGTCCCTACCGATGCATGCCATCTAAACTCTTTCTTAGTATGCTGGTGTAATCCTAATTATTTCTCAGTAAAGGGGTAACCAATATGTTTACTGATACTTTGTTATCACGCATAGCTGAAAATTGCACACATTTAAGAGGGGGTCACATCTGAATGTTAACACTTAAAATACTGTTTGCATCTTTGTGTAATTATATTTTCAGGATACTTGCTATCTTAATTCATAAAGCTCTCCTATGTCAATAGACTAGGAAAATAAAAACATATGTATGGTGAGGCAGACAACCAACCTTCAAGCTTGGCAAATTGTATGTGCATACCAAAAGTGGAGCTTTGCACCTACCCCGTGTGGGTTTGTAGTAACTTGTGTTCCATCTGTCACAATTGACAAATTGGCTTCAGATGCCCCTGAACCTCCGCCTTGGGTAAATATAGACAAGGCTATTCTGTCTTGTGATCACAGTCTGGATGATCTTTGCACATTTAAATCACTTCCGACACTGAGGGATAATCAAGCGATCAGAGTTATGTTGGTCAGTTCCAAATAGAAGCACTGCCTCATTACAATTTGCATCTGGCTACATATTTGGGACCCTCTTTGGCATAATTGTGGCTTAAAGATAGCGGGCACTTCTCTCTCTTGGAACAGCTTGAGAATAGATAACATTGAACAGTTAGATTGACTAATATCCATTGAAATCTTCAAACTCCAGATTTGGGCTGGACTTGTCACAGCAATGTTGCCGCCATGGATAGGCATGCGGTCTTCGCTGTTGGGGGCCCATAGCGGGTCCCCAGGATGTTGGAGGGGTGGGGGGTGCACATGCGGATTCCTATGGTCCCCCCATGGTCCCCCCTGCATTGGCATGGACAAGGTGGCAGGCACCGCGCGGTTCCTGTCATCTTGTGCATCTGTGAGCTCCGCCCGCCACAATGCTGGGAATGGGGGATGCCACCTCCATGGTGGTGGTGGCATCCTAATAGCAGGTGCGGGACAACCGCTCCCCTGGCAGACGGTCCCGCATTCCGTTACAGTGGAGGGCAGACTTTGTCCGCCCTCAATCGTAATAGACCCCATGGTCTTAGGGTCGGTATTTGTCTTGTGACAAAGAAATAACAGTGGGACTTCCATAGATTTGGGGCAATCTCTGGGAGAGGTATTTCCCCACTTATTATTCTTACTTTCCAGGATTTGTGTACATCTGAGTATTACGGATGTTGTCCAATGCTCTGTGATACACTTAGCCAGAACTGGCTGTACCATTACTGGGCACCTGTCGGAACATATATGGTATATTGAATGAATGGCTAAAATACCACAAGTGTATGCCCTGTAAAGTACTTTTTTAAGAGGTCAAGAGGACTGCACAAATGTCTTGAATAATTTTAGGTGTTTTTTTGTTTAATAAAAATAGTAATTAAATATTGAAACAAACAAAAACTGTTTTTTTTTATAAAAAAAGGGGATTTGTACTTTCAAAATCTTAGGCGTTAGTATATAGTCACAGAAGCCTCCTGATTAGGCTAGTTGAATTTTAGGGTTCAATGACACAACATCGATGTGAAAAATATCAATCTAAAAAATATTGAGTAAAAAATATAGACAACAAAAATATTGACTTATATACTTAAACAGGTAAGTACAAAATATTGACTAAAACATATCGATGCAAAAAATATAATGTATAAAATATCGACTTTTATATAAATATCAAAAAATCTATATTATATATATCAAATAATAAATATCATTTTCACAAAATAAAATACATTTAATATACATTATAAAATAAAATAAACACACAAACATAATGTATACATATATATTTACTTTAAAACAATTAATAAACTATTATTTTTAGTTTATGTTAAAAGTTTTAAATAATATAAAAAGTAACAATATACATTAAAGATTTAAAATATAAAAAAAACAATAATCTATATTAAATTAAAACATTAAACTATTAAAAAATATTTAAACTTACATTTCATGATACAATCAGTTCAACGGTAGGGAAAGTGTTGTATAGCAAAGGGGTAAAAATATCAATTCCCAGCTCCAGTAAGTTGAAAAGTAGGCTAAGTGTTGGATAGCGGAGGAATTAAATGTATTATTCCAACTCCAGTGAGTGTGACAGTAGGGAAAGTGTTGGATAGTGGAGGGGCAAAATGTACTATTCCCACTCCAGTGAATGCAACAGTAGGGAAAATGTTGGATAGCTGTGGGGTAAAAATTACTATTCCCACTCCAAGGAGTGCAACAGTAGGAAAAGTGTTGTATAGCGGAGGGGTTAAAACCACTATTCCCACTCCAGTGAGTGCAACAGTAGGGAAAGTGTTGGATAGCGGAGAAATTTAATTTACTATTCCAACTCCAGTGAATGCAACAGTAGGGCAAGTGTTGGATAGTGGAGGGGTGAAAATTACTATTCCCACTTCAGTGAATGCAACAGTAGGCTAAGTGGTGGAAAGCGGAGAGGCAAAAAAATTATACCCAATCCAAAGAGTGCAACAGTACAGAAAGTGTTGGATAGCGGAGGGGTAAAAATTACTATACCCGCTCTAGTGAATGCAATTGTAGAATAAGTGTTGGATAGCGGAGGGGTCAAAATTACTATTCCCACTCCAGTGGGTGAAACAGTAGAGAACGCGCTGTATAGCGGAGGGGTAAAAATCACTATTCCTACTCCAGTGAGTGCAACAGAAGGGAAAGTGTTGGGTAGCGGAGGGGTAAGAATTGCTATTGCAACTCCAGTGAGTGCAAAAATACACACTTTTACACTATAACATCCACAACACACACACCTAAATTAAATTATAAAATAATAAAACACAATTAAAACTTATTTCTAATAAAAACATTTTTTAACAACTAATAATAAAGTAATTATAATATGTTCAATACCCAACCTTTACCCCTTTAAAAGTAAAAAACAACAAATAAATAAACAATTAGCCAAAATAAATATCAAATAATTAATTATTAATTAACAACTATATATTAATTAATTAAATAAAAATGACTTCTCCTTTACTCCTATAAACACCACAACACACACCTAAAGTTAATCACACAATTACCATAATTAATTACCAATTAATTAATTGAAATCAACATCAAATTATTAATTCATCAATGAAAATAAATTACTTTCCACCATTTACACCTATAAACACCAGATTGCACACCTAAAGTTAATTACACAATTTTAATAATTAAATACCAATTAAATATTTAAACTTAAATAACAACTAATTACCAAATATATAATAATAAATTACACATTTACCACTATAGCTTCTCAAATAAAAAAATCATATTAAAAATAGTCAATACATTTAATATAACTAATTTACTTCCCACCATATTTCCCTATAAACCCATAACCGGCTACAGAACTAAAAACGCACAATGCAAATAAAATGTTTTGTTAACTACTAAAAATGAAACACATATATTAAAAACACAAATAATTCTTATACAAAAAGAATACATCACATGCATAAATGTTATATTCTAAAATACATAACATTTTGTAGTATCCTCAGGTCATGTTATTATGTTCCCTTCATTCTGTACCTAGCTGCTCAGCCAGTGTCAGTGTTCCGCGTAGAATGTTAGTGTGGGTGGAATGCTTGGATACTGTGTGGGACTGCGGCAGTTGGGAAGATGGGCTGAGCAGCTAGGAGGCTGCTCCTGGTGGGGCTAATGCTGGGGCCTATGTTGGGGCTTATTGTGGAGCCTGTTCTGGGTTTACTACTTCTACACCTAAGATCTCAATAAACTTCATCTACTCCTACCTGGCCACGTCTACAGCGTCTACTTGTACATCCTGCACACGTGGGGCCAGCCCACTACATTTATGGCGACGATCTGGAGAAAATCTCACACTAAAGGCATCATGAAGACAACTAAGAATGAGGAGTGGACCAAGAGAACGTGTAGAAAAGAACCTATGTCAAGTAAAATGAAAAAAAAAGAAACAAGCATCAAGAAATTTAAAGTAAAGAAAAGAAACCTGTTTAGCGACGCAGCTGAAGTCAAAGAAATATGTCAAGCATGCCTGTCTGCCCCACCAGTGTCCACTACACCGGACAGCCCAGCCCAGGCATGCTGTGTCTTCATCTCATCATCTACTACATCAGAAAAAATAGTTACAAGCCAGTCTACATCTGGAAAAGAAATTATGCCACAAGGAAAAAAAACGTCTATTGTGCTACAACAAAGAATTTTTGAGCAACAAGTAACAAGGTAATCTGTGGCTGTTTGTGACTTTGATCATCAGTGCGGTGTTTGAAATCTTCTCTAAGACAAAAGGCATCCAGTTTAAAATTTGTGGTTGTGCTGAAGCTTTAGACTTTAATATCCCATGTGCCCGGAAAGTGTGTTCTACAGCTTCGTATTTTGGGACTTGTTTCGTCTGCTATTTCGTGCCCAAATCAGTTGTTATGGGTGTTTCATTTGACTGGTACTGTGTTGTTTTAATGGGTGCGAGAAAAGACTAGCTGTCAAGTTTGAAGGTAGCAAGCGAAATAAGGAAAGTTTTATGAAGCGAGCGATAGACTGTGAGGAAATGTGACCTCATGTTGACTTTTGACTCTTTTTGGCTAAGGCTGCCGCTTTAAACCATCTGTGTGAGAGAAATCTCTGCATGCAGGTGAAAGATTACAGTTGCGCATTATTTTAAAATTCAAATGTGGCTCGTGCACCGCACCTGGTCTGTGTGTCGCGCGAAGTAGCTTCTGATCTCCATGACGTCTTTTCGTTTCGAATGCACGCATGGCTGCCTATCGACGTATTTAGTCTTGGAGATGCCGGGAGCCATCCGGTACAACGTAAGTCAGCGTGTCTCCATCGTGGATTTGGAGAAGTGTACTGTTTCTTTCATCCGCCATTTTTTCAATCTGCCAACCACGCCAACCACGTTTTTTTACAAGTTCAGCATTTTCAATAAAGTTACGTTTTGACAAGAATGCCGCGATGCTAAATATTACGCGTATTGTTCGCATGAAAGAAAGAATTAGCATGTGCAGTTGGCAGCTATGATATTGTTTTACTTAGTCTATTCACATTTCACAGGTAAATTTATTTTTATTTTTCGCTTCGAAGATTAAAATTTGCATGAACTGTTGGACAGCGACGTAAGCACAGCAATTGGCATTTTCAAAACGTTGTGTTGTTTAAAGTTCTCTCCGGTTCAAGAACTGGACATAGATACTTGGAAATCTAATACTTGGAACGTCTGTCGCGGTGACAGGCACACCATTGACTTTAGAAATACTAGTTGTAGGTTATGTTTTAAAGATTTCACGCAAAAATGTTTTTTTTTCACAAGTGTATTTATTTATCGCAAAAAATGTTTTTTTTTTCTACTATGTCTTGTAAATGCTCTATGCCAACGTTGTTTTATCGCTATGTTATAGATCTTGTTTTGTTGGCATGGGAGTGGGTACTAGTCCCATGTCTCTTATGTACGCATCCCTGCTTAAGGGATAGGGGTGGGTTTTTAGTCCCATGACCCTTGTTTCAAAAGTTTTATGCCTGCCTGCCTAAGGGATAGGAGTGGGTTTTAGTCCCATTTCCTCTTTAGATAGTTTTATCCCTGCTTAGGGATGGGAGTGGGTTTTTAGTCCCATCACCCCACGTTCACAGTTATTTATATAGGAATGGGTTTTAGCCCCATTTTTAAAAGGGGGTTTTAGTCCCACCTTTGTTATTTTGAGTTTGGGTGTCAGCCCCATTTACTCCGTTATAGGGGGTTAGAGTCCTACCTATTTATAGGGGGTTAGAGTCCCACCTATGTCATTAGTAATGGGTACCAGTCCTATTTACTAAGTTTAAAGGGGGTTCTAGTCCCACCTTTACGTGTATGTTGGGTATCAGTCCTTTCATTTACGTTTTCGCTGTCTTCTGTGTGTGTAGCCATCTTTTAATGCCACACTGTGCTGCGTGTCGGTTTTACATGTTTCACGTGTCAGTGGGTTTCAGTCCCATGTGACGTATTATTTACATTTGGGTGTTAGTCCCAAACACGTGGGTTTTAGTCCCATAGTGTCCCTTACATGAGGGGTGGCGTTTTGAGTTGTCGTCACAGTTTTCTCACGTGAGAAGTACTTCTTTGGGTGTTGTTCTACCCATAGACATTTATACCCGTAGGATTCTACTCTGGGTATCATATTCATTTGTCGTATGTGAGCCCTTATTTCACTTCTAAAAAATTTCTTTGTTCAGTATTAAGGGAAGGGGATGGTGTTAGTGTGTTGATCTATGCTTGCATCTTTCCTTTCTCCTTAGTGTGTCTGTTTTCCCTCTCGTGATGTATTTCTACATGCATTCCTGGGTTTATGGACTATTCATATCTTGTGTACATTTCTGTATTTATTTGTTTGCTTATTAGTAGTTTGGGTTTATTTTAGGTTTTATTAATTTTCAGTGTAAAGGAAGAGGATGTGTAGTATCCTCAGGTCATGTTATTATGTTCCCTTCATTCTGTACCTAGCTGCTCAGCCAGTGTCAGTGTTCCGCGTAGAATATTAGTGTGGGTGGAATGCTTGGATACTGTGTGGGACTGCGGCAGTTGGGAAGATGGGCTGAGCAGCTAGGAGGCTGCTCCTGGTGGGGCTAATGCTGGGGCCTATGTTGGGGCCTATTGTGGAGCCTGTTCTGGGTTTACTACTTCTACACCTAAGATCTCAATAAACTTCATCTACTCCTACCTGGCCACATCTACAGCGTCTACTTGTACATCCTGCACACGTGGGGCCAGCCCACTACACATTTATATTAAAACTATATTTTTAACAACTATATTATTGCAAATGATATATTTTTATTTTCTATTTTTATTTTTATTGAACAGTTGTGATAGTACAATGAAAGGCCACAAGGAAATACAGTGGTAAAAGGAAAAATGACCATCTTTTACCATTAAAACACATTCTCTGTACATCGTTAAGCGGGGTTGAGATCAATGTTCACTTCAGTGTTACCCAGTTCATCTGTTGGGGCTACACATGTTTCACCACGTGATACATTCCATTTAGCCCATTTGCCATCCCATTTCTAAGGACAGCCCCTGTGTTTGAAAACATTCTTTTCTGCCATCATCACAGTGTCCATGTCGTTAGCCCATCTCTGATATGTAGGCAAGTCACCAGTCCTCATTCTTGAGCTATATTCCTCTTAGCAAGGACAAATCCCAATGATGCCCACGTGTACCCCCCCAGATTCATTATCCATTTGTCTGTGCTGTATGCCAGTACGGACGGTGAGGCAAAGACCCACTGATTGAACACTGCAAGCTGTGAGGCCCAATAATATTGTTTAAGATTGGACAACACGATCCCTCCGTTATACCATCCCCTGGTCAGTTTATGGATCACGATGCGTGGGTTTTTCCCATCCCATAGAAGAGTTCTGACTTCGCTTTCCACACTGATGAAGTAGGTGTCTGGGACTTTATAAGGGGTGTTTTGCAGTACGTATAAAAATTGAGGCAACACCAGCATTTTACAGAGCGCTGCCCTGCCCAAGAGAGTGAGGAGCAAAGACCGCCAGAGGAGCACATCATTGTGGAGCCTATTCAGTGGGGCCTTGAGGTTAATGCTGTAGAATTGGGTGGGATGCTGAGTCACATATATACCAAGGTAGTGAAATCCCTCAGTAGCGACTGTAATGTGGGTGTCTCTAAGCATCCGCTGCAAAGGATTTTGAACCATATATAGTACTGATTTTGTCCAGTTGATAGTATACCCAGAGTGTGTGTTAAAAATGGTGAAGATGTGCAGGATCCTATGGATCGAGGCCGCTGGAGCCGCAACATACAAAAGGACGTTGTCAGCATAGAGGGAGATTCTATCCTCGTGCTGGTCTGTCCACTTCAGTCCCTTGATCATGGGGTCAACCCTAACCCAGGTCGCCAAAGGCTTTAATATCAGGGCAAACATGAGGGGCAACAGGGGGCATCCCTGTCTAGTCCCCCTCTCTAGACGGAATTGTCGGGAAGTGTGTTGGTTGACAACTACTTGGGAGGTTGGTTCTGTGTATAGTAGCCTAACTCAATTACTTGATAGTGTCAAATGCCTTTTTTGCATCTAATGACAGCAGTGCTGCGTCCTCTTGAATGGTGTGAATTCTCCCCATCACCCCTTGTAGTCTTCTTAGGTTGAGGACCGTGTTGCGGCCAGGCATAAACCCATGACAGGGATCAAATGGTTGGCCAATACCTTGGCAAGAATGTTTGCTTCGGCAATTAGCAGGGAGATTGGACGATAGGAGTCACATCTTTTCGTAGGTTTACCTTGCTTATGGATGACGACCACTGAGGCCAGCATTAGGTCTTTGGGTAGGGACCCAATTCGATAGCTCTCCAGATACATGGATTGGAGGGCAGGTGTTATCTTGGAAGTCACTAGTTTAAATAGTTCTATTGGGAGTCCGTTAGGACTCATGGCTTTCCCTGACTTCATCCCTCATATGGCAATCGCTAATTCTTCCTCCGTGGGGTCCCTCTCCAGGGATTCACAATCGTACAGGGCAAGAGTAGTAACCATAATATTGGCCAGAAGGTCACTAGAATCAGTTAAGGTAGTGCGAGTGGTGGAGGAATATATAGAGCCAAAGTGGGAGGCAAAGGCCACAGCAATTTGCTGTGGGTCACTCAACAATTCTCCCGCCTCTTCTCTCAATTAGGGGTTCCCATCTCTGCGCGGTTTCCCGCTTCTCTAACCATGCGAGCAATTTCCCTGTATTGTCATCCAACTCATATATTTTATGCAAGATGACTCTCTGTTTTGATCTAGCTGTCTCTGGCAAGCTTTCGGTAGTCTTGTCTTTTTACACTAAGACTGTGTGCGATTTGCTCTTCATCTGTGGTCGCCCCCGAATCTCTCGTTCCAGAGTCTAAAATTGTGCCCTCAATTCCTTCTTACGTCCCCCCATTAGAGAAAGTGCCTGACCCTTGATAACTGCCCCAAAGGCCCCCCACAGGATCTGGTGGGATTTTACGGTATTTGTGTTCTCAGTAAAGTACTGGTCTACCCCTTTGAGAAATGCACTCCTTACATGTGGGATCTTCAGACTCCATAGGTTTATCGACAGGGTGATACGGCTATTCTCTTGAGGCAGAGCCAGTTGAACCAGGACAATCAGAAATTCCATTTGCCAGGGATCTAGCCTCATTAAAATTAGAGGGGTCATCGGCATGCAGCAGCAAATGGTCAATTCTGCATTGACTACCATGGTTTCTGGAAAGGAAAGGAAAGTTTCGCCCCATGGGTTTGAAATGGTGCTAGAGAGCCACAAGGCCAAAAGCTAAGAGAAAGTCCATCAGTGGTGAGGTGGCATGCGGATCTTGGAGAGGAGGACGCCGGTCAATCCGACCATCAAGTTAAAATTGCCGCCCAGCACCAGGATACTGATTGGAAGGGTAAGCAGGAGTTTACCCAGATCAGCCAGTGTGGCTTTCTTCAGTGCCGGAGGGATATAAATCGAAAGTACTTTTAGGGGTTTCCTCTCTCATGTCCAAGCTATCGCCGTGAATCTACCCAGGTTGTCAACCTAAGTGTTATGTATTATGTATGGGCATTGTTTCCAAAGGAGAATGCCGGTCCCTCTTGAACCGGAGGTAAAGCCAGCATGAGCCAACAATCTATAGCCCCATGATCTAGTGCCTTGCACGTGTTACCAATGAGATGTGTCTCCTGCAACAGGGCGATATCGGGGCCCTGCCTCTTAAGATACTGGAGCACTACCCCTCTCTTTAATTTGTCCCCCAGCCCGTTTACATTCCATGTGATAATACAGAGCGTTCTCTTCATGTTACGATCTGACATGGAGTATGGAGGTGATTGGGGACGCTGCACGCCCAGTGCACGAATGTGCATACTAGATGTGGATACAGAGCTGACACCGGTTTTGATTGCTTTTGCGTTCATGACGTCCTCTTCCCCACCGCTCTCACAACTTGACAACAACAAAAACTAGGTAAATAAACCCCCCTCCCCCAAAATGTCCCTGACCCTCCCCCCTCCCCGCTTCCCTGCATGGCGGGCACTGAACCACCCGCCACCCCCAACTTGCAGAGTGCCTATCGCCCACCCTCAGAATAGTAGGGAATGTGATCCAACCCCACTCCCTAGGGCACATATAGGTACTTCTTTGTTTTCCTTGCTGAATACTGTTTTTATGTTATACTACGACAACATGCTATAATGAACAAGTAGAGAACAATACCCCACATTAGGTTGCAGTTATGTCCTCGGAGCTTCTAGCAAGGGTACCAAGTGACCTCAGTGTCTGGTTGCAGAAATTCGATGACAGGTTGACTTGTGTCGACATAGGCGATGAAGGTTTGTTCTCTACGCTTGTAGACCGTCATCGCACTCGATTCAGTCTGTTTGCCACTGTTCTGACACACCCCTCATCTTCGCGTCACCCTCCGGGGGAATCATGCTTGATGGCCCGCCTTGTCTTTGAGTCCAGTACTGTGGTTCTCTTTGTGGTGGCGTTTGCCAACAGTACGCCAGCCGTTGAGCCAATCCCAGGCATCTTCGGGACTGGTGAAAAAACATGTTTTCCCTTCAGAATTTACATACAGTTTTGCCGGGAACAACATGGCATATTTGATTTCTTGGTCCCACAGGGTGTATTTCACCTCCAGGAAGCTGCGGTGCTGCCTCTGCACCCGTAGCGTAAAGTCTGGGAAAAAGGTTATTTTGCTGTTTGCAAGAGTGATCGGCAGGGCCACCCTCGCTGTATGGAGTATTATGTCTATGTATCGAAAAATTGAACACTCTTGCCAGGATGGGCCTAGGTGATGCGTTGGGTTTAGATCTTCCGTCTGGCACTCTGTGTGCTCTTTTAATAGAGAAATATTTGGACAGTCCCTTGGGCTAAAGATGTTGCAGCACCAGGTCTTCCATGAATAGGTCTGCTGCTTGCCCTCCGCTCGTTCTGGCACCCCTAGGATACGGATATTAATACGTTGCAGACTACCTTCGTAGTCATCAAGATGTTGTTCAAGCATGTCTTGGCTGACTTGGAGATCCGCAACTTGGCGTTCGAGGAGGACGGCGTTGGTTGTTAATTTTTTAGTTGTGGATTCCACCTTCTTGATGCGATCGTTCTTGTTCCCATATCAGCCCTGATCAAGGCGACTTTGGAAGCGATGGTGTCAATCCAATGTTCTAGGGATGTGCGCACGTAGTGCATCCTCCTGGCCTTTCTGCCAAGCAAATTTGTCCAGCTTTCTTTGGAGTGCATTGTGATCACTCCTGCAGCTTGTCATGGTGTGCTCAGCATGTAAAATGCTGCCAAAGTAGGGACTGGGGCCACTTTGGCTACTCTTCGCCGCCTACTCAAGGGCCAGTGCCCAGTCCGGCCTGTCGGGTTTCACCAAGCAGGCCTATGCCAGAGGGGAGCACTCTCCAGACTTCAACACTTCAGAGAGGGGGGAACATTATCCTGTTGCTAGTGCCTCCTGCCGCCTCTCTGCTTGTCATTCACCCGCAGTCTAGAGTTATATTTTAGGTCTCAACGCACCTTCATGTTTGCTGTTTATTTTGAAGGGCACCACCCATGAGAGTTCGAGTGGGAATCCTACTCTGGCTGTCCCGAGCTCCGGCAGGGCTCCCTCAGGGCACATTGTACCCCTGGTGTCTGCGGGGGCACGGGGATCAAGAGAGCAAGTTCACGTTTAGCCAGGAGAGCACAGCCCCCCAATCGCGAGTGGCCAGACAATGTACACACCTTCACTGCACCGCAATGTGTTCTGGTATCTTCAGGTGCCGTGCGCCCATGGTAGAGCGTGGATCCCACTGTGGCTGCCGGCCGCACGGCGTAGTGTCGGGGAAACCTTCCAAGTGCGTTAATTTCTGGGGGTCACAGTGGCAACGCACTCAACAGGGCAGGTATGTATGATTACTTAGGTGGGCCGCATCACAGGCAGGTGATAGCTCGGATGCTGTGTCACAACAATGGTGTCTTCACTTTCGGGCGGTCGGAGGCCCGTGAGGCACACCCTACATCTCCTGCGATGGAGGCCCGGGTCTGGATTATGCACTGCCAGCAGTCACTCAATCTGGACAGCGCTCGGTCCATGAGTTCCTCACGTTTTGGGGGTTAAATGATTGCCTTTGTAGCACATTTTACTTGGGGCATGTTGTCTTTCAAGCAGATTCTCAGGAGTGGTGCGTCGGAGCTAAGCTACCACGCGCCCATTTCCTTCGGCAGATGGCCACTCCCCCCGCAAATGATACTAAACACTTTTATATTTTTAAAATCAAAATACTTACCTTATTCAATATTCTTGACCACGATATTCTTGCTGTCGATATTTCTGAATAACGATATTAATGACTCGATATTTGTGCAGCTCTATATTTTTTACTTGCTATTCTGTCTTTGCACCGCATTTCGGTCTAGAAATCCCCTTTTACATTTTCCTGTGGTAGACAGAACATCTTCTTGAAAGGTAATGTTGCCATCCAAGTTGCATGTTCCTGGTGCCCACATCTCTTGCAACGCAAATATTCAAGATCATGTACTTAGGATTTTATCTCACCCTTTAACACTTCATGCAAACCATAGTTTGCAGTCTCATCACAATCATTAGAGCTCACATCTAGTGTTTAGGCATGGAGCTACAAGTTCTTCTAGTATTTGGATATCAAAGCATAAAAGGGTTATTTTAATTGGATTCTTTCAGTTTACATTCTTTACATTTCTCAGTGATTTGGTAACATTTTGATTACAGCTTTTGGATCTCCCATCTTTTATGTTTTGCATGTCCTGGTAGTGACAAACAGCTAAATTCGTTTTTTACTACTGTAAAGCCTACTTCTCCAATAGGTTAACATTGAAAATTCCTTAGTACACTTTTAAGCTGTAATTCCTGATCAGAGAGGAGCAACTACTTTGTGTTTTATCCTCCGTGGTGGTGAAGTTAGATTTAACATTACTGTTTTAGAAAAGCCACTTTTAGAAAGTGAAAAAAGAACAATTGATGGACAGGATGCAGAACAGTATCATACATTCACCCCAGTACTGAGATCTGGGCCTAAATACATTGTTTTTTTGCTCCTCATGCCATTCCAGATTGAACCCAGCCGTATGCATATCAGTTTGCACGTACTGCTCTGTGTGCCATGCAGTCTGCCTCAAATACACATCTGGGGTGGGTGACAGCTGCACTCTGGTCACTCTGTAGACTGCCAGAAACACAGGAAGGCTAGGTGTGTCTGAGTACCCATCTAGACACAACTGCATTCTGTTGGCCCTGCCTGGGCAGGATGGAAAGGAGGGGCTAACACTTCACTGAACAGGTACTGTCCTGTCCCCACCCAAAGGGCTGATTTACCCCCCACAGATAGCCTGGCAGATAGGGCTGAATTGAAAGGATACTTGTGCACTTCAAAGACCATCCTTTAATTCACCGTCACTTCAAAGGCACTTTTGTGCATAAGTACTGGGTCTCTGACCCCTAAAATCAAACACTACTGGACTTGTCACTGAAGCTTTGCCAGAAGAACTGCTGTGCTGTTTGAAAGACTCAACTAAACAGCTAATCTGGACGGTCTGCTTTTCTGTTTGTTGCCCTGCTGCCTGCTGCTCTCTGACTTTGCTGAAGGAGAGCTAGACTCTGCCTTTACTCCAGTGTGGCCCAAGGGCTTATTGGCTTGCCTCCTGTTGCTTGAGACTCAAGGATATCAAAGTCTCTACCCCTCATCCTGTGACTGGTTCACTGGAAGTGGACCCTGATACTTGCAACATGGACATCGATGCATCTCCTGTCTGCATGTAGCAGAATGGGCACATCGGCCCGGTTGCGGCCATAAAATTGGTGCTTCACTTTCAGAACCAATGCCGAGCCTCAAGAGCCTGACTCATCAGAACCAAGACTCACTGCTGCTGCATCTCGAGATTAATGCATTCCTTGACTGTATGAAGAAACCTGGCATGTCGCTCTATGTAACCAACACATCTCAGCCCAGCATCTCGCCTTTGGAACCAACACATCGCCATCTCTGCGTGGAGAAGAATCAACACATCCTTAACCAGCGGGATCCACATTGACGCATCTCCCGACGCATCTCACAGTCGCAACCAGGAAATGTACTTTGTTCACCAAGGTTTGTGTGGGTCCTATAGCCGGGATGCACTCCATCATGCTCAGCCTGAACATTCACTTTGCCCCAGTCAAGCATGACCTCAGGTAACCCCTAAAATACATGTGCTATTTTGTACTTATTCTTTTCAAATTCATATTTCAACTTCTATACATAAGATTTTTGTCATTTTGGTCTTGTATTGTTTAGAATGTATTAATCCATATCCTAAACATGTGAAGAGTCTTTTGTCTCAGATGTGGGGGAAGCCTAGAAAATTCCTCCACTTCAAAGGATGGTACTAGCTATAAATATTGGACTTCTGGGCAGTATTTAATATGAGCTGGTGGTTTCTGGTGCTAAGCACAAGCACTAAATTGTCAACATCTGCCCCTCTGACAGTCTGCCACATGGTGGCACTTTTTATCTACATTTGATATCAACACAGCAGTTGCTTATTAATTCAATATACATTACAAATGAGAGAAACCCAAGGCAGACCCCAAGGACCTCAAGAACTTCCGGCCCATCTCCCTGCTCCCATTACCGGCGAAGGTCATCGAGAAGACCGTCAACAAACAATTGACTCGCTACCTCGGGGAGAACAGCATCCTGGACCCGTCCCAGTCTGGGTTCCACAGCAACCACAGCACCAAAACTGCCCTCATCGCCGCCACCGGTGACCTCATGGCCCGGCTAGACAGCGGAGAAACCACGGCCCTCATCCTCCTGGACCTGTCAGCCGCCTCCGACATGGTCTGCCACCGCACACTATGCACACACCTCCATGATGCCGGGATCCAAGAGAAGGCCCTGAACTGGACCACCTCCTTCCTCGCTGGCAGAACACAGAGCATCCGCCTCCCCCTTCCACTCCGAAGCCACCAAGATCATCTGTGGTGTACCCCAGGGCTCATCCCACAGCCCAACGCTGTTTAACATCTGCATGGCACCTCTCGCCCACGTCGCCCAACTGCATGACCTCAACATCATCTCTTACGCCAATGACACCCAGCTGATCCTCTCCCTCACCAAGGACCCCCACACTGCCAAAACCAACCTCCACGAAGGAATGAAAGCCGTCACCGAGTGGATGAAGAACAGCCGACTGAAGATGAACTCGGACAAAACGGAGGTCCTCATCCTCAGATCCACCCCCTCGGCCTGGGATGACTCCTGGTGGCCGACCACGCTGGGAAAAGCTCCAACACCCACCGACCATGCACGCAACCTAGGGGTCATCCTCGACTCCACCCTCTCCATGACAAAGCAAGTCAACGCCGTCTCTTCCTCCTGCTTCAACACCCTCACCATGCTCCGCAAGATCTACAAGTGGATCCCCACCGAAACGAGAAGAACGGTCACCCAGGCCCTCATCAGCAGCAGGCTGGACTACGGAAATTTGTTTAAGTATAGCCGTGCTGAAGGCGCCCTGTAATCTAATGGTGACCGAGATGTACACTGCAGGTATGCGGCTGAAGCACAAGACACACTTATAATTGAGCCTTTTCGAATCAGTACATATACAGTGTTTGGATACACGTATTCCCAAATCAATTGGTAAAACGCATTGGCAACAAATATATGAAAATACACAAAGTGTACATTGTGAGCTCTGAAGAAGTCCGATTGTGGACGAAACGGGTTGGCGGTTGCAAAATAAAATGTGTGAAGAAAGGATGAATTTCAAAAATCGAAAGACCATATCGACTCTCCCTGGGAAAACAATTGTGTTATGAATTTATCTCACTGTGGATTGTTCACATTTGATATTTATAAGTGTGCTGAGCTGCTTTTGTTGTATGGACTACGGAAACGCCCTCTACGCAGGAGCCTCAGTCAAACTCCTGAACGCATTCAGAATGCCTCAGCACGCCTGATCCTCGACACCCCTCATCACAGCCACATCACACCCCTCCTGAGAGACCTGCACTGGCTCCCTGTCAACAAGAGGATAACCTTCAAGCTCCTCACCCACGCACACAAGGAACTCCACAACGCCGGACCAGCGTACCTCAACAGACGACTCAGCTTCTACACCTCACCCGCCAGCTTGGCTCCGCCACCCTCGCCACAGTCCCACGCATCCAAAGAGCAACCGCCGGCAGCAGATCATTCTCCCACCTCGCTGCCAAGACCTGGAACACCCTCCCCATCCACCTGCAGCAGACCAAAGACCTGCTGACCTTCAGGAGACTCCTCAAGACCTGGCTTTTTGAGCAGTAGCAGCATTCCCCCCGCGCGCCTTGAGACCCTCACGGGTAAGTAGTGCGCTTTACAAATGCTATGATTGATTGATTGATTGATTGATTGATTGATTGATTGACTAACACTTGCCGCTCAAACCATTCTTATACCTTGCGGGTCCTTGATTAATCTGAAGTCACACTAGTAAGAGTACGATGGTCAGTAGATGTGTTGGTACTGTCATTGGCATCACTGGGAAGGGCAATGGGTGGTGCAAGCTACAGTGGCCTCCTGGCAAGAGCCCTAGCACGTATATTTTTTACAAATTAACCACTGCCCCTGAGCCATTTTTTCAATGTTGCACACACAAAGACTCTGCTTAGCTCTACAAGGTTTTTCTTCACACCTACAGGTGTCATGAGTGATCTTAGTTTGATGCACAAACAATTGAATGTGAAGAAGCAGATTGTTGTGGGCCCACAAAGCGGCATTCAATACATAGTTGAAATGGTATTTGTGTTTTAGGTTACTAACAGTCCCTAAACAGGGACCCAGGATCAAGTGACAATTTGAAAGCCCAATGTCGTTCTTTACATTATCACACACATACACACACACTGCGCTAAGAATAAGACACTTTGGGCCATATGTAGGTAACTGTATTTTACCGATTCATAAATACCGATTTTTACCGATTCGGTATTTATGAATCGGTAAGTTATATGTAGGTAAACATTCGGTAATAATTACCGAATCGGTAACAATCGGTATTCAAGAATCGGAATTTACCGAATCGGTAAATACCGAAGTGTTATTTACCGATTCGGTAAATACCGAAGTGGTATTTACCGATTCGGTAAATACCGAATCGGTAGTTACCGAATCGGAAATTCAAAAACACATGACTGGATGATTCAGCCAATCCTGTGCAACCAAACCCCACCCAACCAGGAAGTGGCCACACCCAGGCAGGTGCACACAATCATCAGACTCTGGAGAGGCTGGGAGTGCAGAGGAGAGGCAGGGAGCCAGTGCCTGATTGTGCAGCTCAAACTCACAATGTCCAGCCAGGAGACACAGAGAGATGGAGGGGAAAGGAGGAGAAAGCAGAAATTTAGCCCTAAGGAACTGCAGGTACTAGTGGAGGAGGTGGTCAAGCAGCACCACAAGCTGTTTGGGAAGCAGTCCCTGCAAGTGCCTGAGTCGGAGAAGCGTAACATATGGCTGGGAATCCAGGCGCAGGTCAATGCAATTGGAGTGACCCCCAGGGACATTGAGGTGCTGAAAAAGCGCTGGTACGACCTAAGGATCGTCACGAAGAGGAAGATGGGGGAACTGCAGAAGGAGGCCAGCCAGACAGGAGGTGGAAGGAACAGGGCACCTGCCCTTACCAAACTGGAGGAGCTGGTGGAGTCCACAATAGAGGCCGAGAGTGTTGTGGGTATTGGGGATGCCGACAGCTCTGCCAGAGCCGCCACCCAACAAGGTAAGACGCATGCACAGCAATGTTGCCCCCCCTACCCCTATCCCACATCTCCAATTGTGAAATGAGTATCCCACTTCAGTCCATGTGTTAGTGCATACTGGCAATGCATTATGGGAGATGTAGTCTGGGAAACCCCAACCATGAACTGAATAGCACAGAACAACAAGGCATGGTACACACATTAGTGAAAAGCAGGCAGAGGACAATGAGAGAGTGTTACAGAAATGTATTGTGATGCTTGCAATGCAGGGCTTCAGGTACACTGAGCTGATGTTGCATTTCTGTCCACAGATGATACATTGCGCAGGACTGCACATGCAACGGGAGAGAGGGCACACCAGCAAGACAGTTCAGGGAAGGCCAGCACAAGTTCTGCCCAGAGATCAGTACCACATGCAGCCTCACCACCACAGCCAGCATCACCACCACAGCCAGAATCACCACCACAGCCAGCATCACCACTCATGCTTGAGTCACCGGCATCATCACCGCCTGCATTGGTGAGGTCGAGGAGGCGTGCAGCTTCCAGGTTGCGAGTGTTAGAGTCCTCATCTGACGACTGCAGGGGGCCGGAGCCAACCACTGTGCCCCAGGATGGGAGCCATGCCACTGTGCCCTCCACCTCAGAGGGAGCACACACAGGTGCCAGACATCGCCGCAGGTCTCGGGTGCAGAGTCCACCCGCACACGATGAGAGCCATGGGGTGTTCTCGGTGCTCGAGGGCACCATGTTAAAGATACAGCGCCTACAAACAAAGGCAATGATGTCAGTTCAGCGCCAAATGCGGGGACTGAAAGCTACATTTGAAAACATGGACAGGGGCATCAGCGCTATGGCGGTGGGGATGAGTGAGATGGCTGCGGGTATGCGGAACATGTCCCAGTCCGTCATGCTGTTGTGCAGCAAGTATGATGCGGACAGAGCTGCACGGCGCAGGGAACGGCAGAGGAGAGATACTCATACGAGGGCACTCAACCGGCTGGCAACTGCAACATCGCTGCTCTGCAGGCGCTCTGTGGCTATGCAGGAGGGCCTGACGCACTGCAGCACTGACGTTTCAAGGGGGATGGTGCAGGTCACCAGTGCACTGGAAGTGCTACTGACAAGCCAGACGGCCACAACTCGTGCTGGGGATGCTGTGGAAAGCATAGAAACCAGCAGCAGGAGCAGCATTACCCCCCCTGTCCCAGATACACGGAGGAGCAGCAGGCGGCATGGGGCTGCCACTAGTGAGGATGCACAATCCGTGGCATCCCACACTGTAGTGCGTGGCCGCAAACAGTAATGCTGCACAGTATAGCCTAAGACAATTGGTTGTAGTAACCCTGGACTTGCAAGTAGTCATTGCACAATGTTGACAGAACGGCTTTTTCTTGTTCTTGTGGCGTAGTGCCGCATTATTAAACTACGTCATGACATCCAACAACTGGCTGTGTCCCCTTACTTACTCAGAAATAGTTGCATGTGATCTCTGCCCGTCTCTCTCTCCCATCTGTTGCTGTTGGTACTCCAGCTGCGTTGGCCTCTGGCTGTCCTGACTCATCATCATTGTCCTCAAAATCAGTTAGTTCCACCTCTGTACCTCTCTTCGTGGCAAGGTTGTGCAGCATTGCACAAGTGGCAATGATCTTGCAGCAGATGATGGGTGTGTACTGGCGTGCGCCTCCGCTTTTGTGGAGGCAGCGGAACCTGCTTTTCAATAGTCCAAACGTGCGCTCCACCACGTTGCGTGTAGATTTGTGTGCCACATTATATCGTCTCTCACTCTGGGTTGATGGGTGTAGGTAGGGAGTGAGGATGAATGACCGCACGGCATATATGCACTGTCGCCTAGGTGAGTATGAGAGAACCATCAGTCACATGCCTCAATACACAATGATTTGCACTAAGTAGAATGGAGCGTCACTGTTACTTACCTAGCAGGTATCCTTCTCCAAATTCTCCCGCAAGCAGTCGTGTGTAGATCCCACTGTTCTGGAAGATGAAGGAGTCGTGGGTGCTCCCAGGAAACTTAGCTACGATATCTGTGATGATGTTCCCTGCATCGCAGATTACCTGCACATTTATGGAGTGGGTGGACTTTCTGTTCCTGTAGATGTGCTCAGTGGCAGCTGGTGGGCAGATTGGAATGTGTGTGTCATCAATACAGCCTATGACATGGGGGAACTGTGCCATGTGATAAAAGTCTGTTTTGGTTTTCTGCAGTTCAGCCTGTGTGTTTGGGAAGCTGATGTAGTGGTGCATTCTCTGCATCATGGCATCCAGGAACTTCCTGAAGAAACGGGACAGGCAACTCTGGGATACACCGCCCACCGCAGCCATCACCCCCTGGTAACTGCCAGATGCGAGTAGATGTAGGCTGAAGAGAACCTGCACATGTGGTGGTATGGCATGCGCCCTTCTTGTTGGCTGGTCCAGGAGTGGGTGCAGGTCCCTTATCAGGTCCATGATGGTTTGTGGGTGTAGCCTGTACCTTTCATGTATCTCTGCCTCAGTCTGTTGAAAGAGTGTGATGCGCTGTCTGTAAATGCGTTCCTCCCGTCTCCAAATCCTCAGACCTGCTGCCTGTAGACGTAGGCACCTTGCAATGACATACAGAGCGGCCATGTTGTCCACGCTGTTGCATTTTGGGATTGCTTATATGCACTGTTGATGCTTACCACCTGCTTTCAATCTGTGTTAATTACCGACTCTTAATTACCGAATTTCATGGATTTCTTAAATACCGAATTTACCTACATATCTTTTCTCGTTTTACCACTTCATATTTATCGAATCGGAAAATATGTATCCGGTAAATATGAATCGGTATTTTAGAATTCGGTAATTATGAATCGGTATTTACCGATTCATATTTACCGAAAACTGGTTTTTGGCCTCCTACATCTCACTTGACTAAATACCGGTCGGTAACAGGATATTTACCGAATTTCGGCCGTTACCGACCGGTATTTAGCTACCTACATATGGCCCTTTATGCTGAAAAGTCTCATCTTGTTGCTTAGCACAACTTAAATACCCACACAAAATATTATGAAAACAGCACTAATTCTTGTGAACAATAAGAATAAAATGAGCATTTCTAACTTAGGTACAATGTCATCCTACAACATAAAACCCTAAAGCCTACTTCCATGCACTATACTGTGAGAGCATGGAGTAGCTTATCTTGCATCTAAAATTTCTTAGGGAAAATCAATGCACTCCACACCTCTTTACAACAGGATGCTGTAGTAATCAGCAGCCTGGAGCAAGTGTGCCCTTGAAAGGAAAACACATGTCCAGAGCAGATTCTTTCCTCCCGGACCTGGCTCAGTATCAGCTTTCTTGTGCAGAATGAGATGCAGCAGGATCACCACAGTCTGAAGATCTTCTGCAAGTATCTTGCACAATAATCTGGAGTGAAAGATGTCTCCTGCTTGTGGGCAATTGGCTGGATTTTTATACCACATCTTATCTGAGATTGGAATTTCTGATTTAACCTTAGGAATGTCTGACATAACTTGTGTGCATCAATTTGCTACTCTTAGAGGCATTCTTATAAACGAAAAAGGTAAATACACATCAATTCAGACTACACTGTTAATGTTGTTATTATTATCTGACCTTGAGTTACAGATAACAGGTCACTTGTTCCAGGCTGATGTTACTTCAGGTGTCTTATCAATCTCATTGTCTGAATAACTTGACATTTTCGCAGGTTCTTAGAAAGATAAGGATGCACAACATCGGTTTCAAAGTGAGACATGTCAATGAATATGCAAAAATAGAGAACACAAAGTTTTGGAGTCAGGCCTTAGGAATTTTACGTCATCAGCACTCTCCTTGACCTGCCACTGTTTAAGAAGATGGACTGTCTTGTTCTCCAGAGGACTGCCCTGCTGCTTGAGGTCTGTCTTGTTCCTCAGAGAACTTCCCTGCCGCTAACAAAGTGCTGCCCTGCCGTTTGAGGCTTGCCTTGTTCCCCAGAGGTCTGCCCCACTGTTTGAGGCCTGTTTCGTTCCCCAGTGGACTGCCCTGCTGCCTGAGGACTGCCCTGTTGCTCAGAAAGTAAGACTGGGCTTGCTCCCTTCATCACAGGCTACCTAGGTGACTCCAAGATTCAGGTGGCTGACACCTTGGTCTAAGCTATAGGGACACAAAAAGCTTCAGAGGTATCCCTGCCACTGTTCAGCTGACCTGCTACAAGTGTACCTGCAACTGGAACTACAATTGCACCTGCCTGAGCCCTGCTGGCCTCTATTGAAGTGAGTTTCAGATTCCAAGAGGTGTTTCTCCAGGTCCTGTACCCTTGGCTGGCCATCAGTTGAACAACTCCTCCTGTGAAATCCTGAAGTTCTGAACTCTTCATGCTGGACTTTGAGAATGTAACTTTTTTAGTGGGACTAACCTGATCCCTGTATCCAACACGCGCTCCATCGTGGTCGGCCTGAACTTGTGACTTTACCCCGGTCTAGTACAACCAAATGACTGTGAGTGGAGCTTTGTGCTTTTATAACCCATGCCTACCTAAAACTTAAAAATTGTACATCTCTGGTTCTAGGTATTGGATTTTTGTCATTTATTTGCATTCGCTCTTTATTTCTAAATTAATGTGGTATTTATCTTGTGTTGAGTTTTCACTTCATAATTAATAAATACTTTACATTTTGCCTCTAACTTAAGCCTGACTGCTTTTTTGCCAAGCTACCAAAGAGCAATGCACATGTTAATTGAGTGACTTTTGTGGTTCACCCTGCAAGGATTGTGGCTGTTGCTCGAATAGGGTTTTCACCCCCCTAAATCAATACCCAGCCTTCTTACACAGCGTAATATAAGTCACTTTCTAAAATGGCTGTAGCTCAGAATGTGTGGTAGCATGGAGAGTGATTTCTTACCTTCTGTAAAGCACAAAACCATGCAAAAGGGAACATGCTACCTTAAATGTCATGTCTCCTTTTTTACTAAACACTTTTCACTGGATGGAAACAGTTCACAATTGAAAAGCTAGTTCTTATTTCCACTGTTAACATAGCAGTTGCAATTATGTTTGCCTTAGCTTCACTACTGGATCTAACAACAAGAATTGTTATGTCAAAATGTATCTTAATAAATTAGTACAATTCAGAAACTATATGATTCTCTAATTACAGGTGACTATTGATGTCACATTTAGACTGTAATACGAAAATTAGAAACATGTCTTTATACAAAGATTGCAGGCTTCTGTGTATTAAAATGACTAACATTAGATTGGGAGGATGTCAAAATGTGTGCACTTTGCTGTTTCCAAAATACAGAGTTCTCTCATAGTTCATAAGGGGCTGCAGCAGGGTTGGCCCACAGCATGAAACAAGTGTAGACTCCAACATTATTCTCCAAGAGGATGAAAAGAATGAAATTCGGAAAGCAAAGGATCTAACAAGGTCCAAAGAATCAAGCCAATCATACACTTTTTGTGTAATATGCAGCATATAATGTTATGCTTAAATGACAATTTCATGTTCAAAGGACAATTTGGTCTTTCGCTATTTCTCAGCATCTTTTAATGTTCCATTTTAAACATCTATTTCTCCGTGGCAGTATCCACTTTTAACCATTTGTGTGTCACTTTCCTTACTCAATTGTTAACAATGTTTCTAAACTGGGATTTTAATGCTATATGTCTTAACCCTGTGACTGCTTGGTACTCCTTGAACTAAATACACATTTCTTTCGGAAACTGCATCTTGCTTGTGATATAGCTACCATAGTCTAGGCAGAGTTTCCCATCGAACTGTGTTGTGACCTTAACCAGGTTTTAACTGGTGGTGGTTCCCTCCCCTAATTAATAACGCAGGGCCCGATTCACAGAACTAACTTAAGACAAAATCCTAAACTTAATACCATTTTGGTATTCACAGAATGCACTTACTGCTTTTGGTATTCACAGAATGCACTTACTACTTTTGGTATTCACAGAATGGATTTACGACTGCTAACTTTACGACCGCACTTGGGCCGGAAATTCCGGTCCGGAGGCGGAGCTTCCGGCCCAGAGGTGGAAATTTTGGCCATGGCTAAATCTCCACCACTGGCCGCAATCCCCGCCTCCGGCCCGGAAGCCCCACCTCCGGCCCAGAAGCCCCGCCTCCAAGCCTGAAGCTCCGCCTCCGGGCCAGAAATTCCGTCCCGAGTGCGGACGTAAAGTTAGTAATCGGAAATCCATTCTGTGAATACCAAAAGTAGTAAGTGCATTCTGTGAATACCAAAAGTAGTAAGTTTAGGATTTTGTCTTAAGTTAATTCTGTGAATCGGGCCCCGAGTTTGTGATGAAGGATATGGATCTTTTTGCATACCTCGTGCTGAAATGATACATTGCAAGGTGTGTCCAAGATCAGTAATTTCAAGTGTATGTCAAACAGCAGTTTTTGCACTGCAGTAATCACACAGCAATAAAGCAGTTTGCCTGTCTGAGTATGGCACTGCAAGCTCAGACAACATACACATGATGTAGATTGACTATCATATGAAATGTCAGACATGTATATAAGTGAGGTACTAACTTTCCAGTGGATAATAATTTCCTACAAGCTGAAACCAATCTGTTAAAATAAAAGGAATGGTGACTGGTTCTGGAAATTTAGATAATCTCTGGCTAAACAAAAATACCACAATACAGAAGAGATGCATAAAGAAACTAAAGTTAAGATGAGAAGAACAGACACCCACTTTATTTCAGACACCAATTTTCAGCTAGCTCATAAGATGACACTGCTTGTTTTTTTTAAGTTTATGCATCCCTTTCTTTCTTGTTTTTTGCGTTCTATGGGCGCCTTTTGCCATTACAGTATGTGCTGATAAAAGACTAGCTACTAAGCAAGTTGAATATCCGCAGGGAGGTTTTGCAGAATCCGATTCTCACACTGCTCTGCGCTTACTCATCCAGCAAACAAAATGTTGACATTTCTCGACTCTCACCTCTACTCTTTAACATGGACCGTAAGCACATCTCTATTGGAGTCTCAGGGACATGAGGAGATTCAGGTCAATTTTAATTTATGCAATGAATAGGAATTAAAAGTATTCAAAATGTGCTTCAGGCATCCGGCCAAATGACCTGAAGAAGCCATGCAAAGTCACTGGGAGCAGGACTAGCCACCCTCATCCCTCGGAGCGTCAAGGACAGGAAAGATTTGAAGCATGATTTGGCAAAGGAGCGTGGCTAAGTTGATTGCCCTGTGCATGCATTCAAACCAACCTGCTGCAGTGAGGTTGTGGATTCATAGTAAGTTAGTAGAAGTGGCTCCGAGTGTCGCCCAACTGCTTTCCAGCAGTACAAAAAATGCACAGCCTGGGTGAAGGACATGCACAGGCTCCCAGTCCCTTCTGAGCGCCGCGTTTGATGCTGCTGTCATGTTGTTGACAGCAGCGTTGTGATTGGCTTAGGGGAGCCTGTGTGCTTCCTGCTTCCGGGAGGTGAGACGATGGACGAGGGACGGTAGTGTGCAGACTTGTTTTACTCCCCCCTCTGCCCTGCCACCCAAATCCCGTACCAGCTGCCAAAGCAAGTTAGGTGCTCATGAAAGGTGCCACCAGAATAGGAATGTAGGGACAGAATACAGAACCTGCTGGGCTTAGGTAGTGTGTTTGTCAACAATATTGAAGTTTTAATATCGACCGCCACTTACATCGATCTCAAAATATCCATTCCCATATCATCACGGTAAGTGAAAAGTTTTTTTCTTTAGAGTTTTATATAGCGCGAGCTAGACCCAAGAAATCGGGTATCAGAGCGCTTTACATGAGCACTGGTTTCCTTACAGATGGACACATTCATTTTTTGTTAGACACGGGGAGATTTGGGGGCATATTATCAAGACAGGCGATACAATTATCGCTGCTTTAACGGCAGAAGACTGCCGCTAAAACGGCGATAATGGGCTTGATAATATGCTCTATGGAATTCCAATTGAAGCCCATGTTAGATGTGAAGGACATCTAACCTGAAATTCAATTGGAATTCCATAGAACATATTATCAAGCCCATTATCGCCGTTTTAGCGGCAGTTCTCTGCCGCTAAAGCGGCGATAATTTTTTCGCCTGTCTTGATAATATGCCCCAAAGTGATCTGCACAGAATCACAGGATGTTGAGGGTCCCTGCTGACACTAGAACCAGGTTCCCCAGCTCCAAAGTCGACTGCTCTAGCGTAAGGCTACATCCTCTCTCTAAACTTCTAACTTGAAGATCTTTTGCAATTGATATTGTTGACTTGTTGTATATAAGCAAGTCGAAATTATTGACCTTGCTATTTCCCAAGTACAAAAAGACCATCAATCCAGAGTGCTGACAATAAACATTGAAAAGCGACTTCTACATGAAATTGAAAAGTGGCTCACTTGTTCACAAAACGCTGGTCATGGTGACACTGGTTCTGGGAATTATGACAAAATAAAATGTCCTTCGTCGACGGCTGCCAGAATCACGGAAGAGAGGGGAGGAAAGCAGTTGACAAGAAACGCCCCCTTTTCTAAACCTGCACAACATGACGCAGGGAACCAGCAGCAAGTTATGTGTCCCATCCCACAGCCCCAGCAGCATTGGAGTAGAGAGACTTGACAGTGAGAAATTATGATTCGATTACAGCAAGTGTACCGGGTGCAGGACTTGTAGAAGATGTAAACGAAGCCTTTGTATTTAGGGCAGTCACATCATATTTTATAGGCGTGCGTGAACGTTACACAATTCCTCAATTTTGTTTGCTAAAATCTGTTACAAGCAGAATATGTGTGAGCAGAAAATGTATTGCTGGCGACTACTCAGCCAGTCCACTTGCTGTTTTTTTGTGTTACTTGTTAATGTAGGATAATACCGCATAATGTTTACAAAGTTTCGTGTAACAAATTGCATTTTACAAATCCCAGATATTTTGACACTACAGGAGAAATAAATATGCGGCACTACTCCCTGCTTTTTGAGTGTTCAGTGTGCAAACTACTCCACGTGTCTGAAACCTGCTTTTATTCCCTCACTCACTGCACCCACTGAGGGGAGAGAGAGTCAAATTCACCAGCAACTTGGTGTTGTAGGGTTTCCTGGGTGACAGCCACGCCTGGGTCCAAATTCCCCAGCCGAACCCTATGAGAAGACACCATTGACCGCATTTGAGATGCAGTATTAAACTTTTCTATCCCAAACACAAAGCGTATACATACAAACCAGTTATAATTGTAATTGGCAAAAATGTGAGAAAGATGCATTATGTATCTCTTCCCATTGACATACAACATAAAATTAATACCACACACACCACAATTCCACTAGTTGTGCATTCATGACATTTCCCTACTTCATTGTTGTATGTTGTTATATTCTTTTTGACTCTGTCATAGAAGTTGTAGAGCTAATTAGACACTAGCCAACACAGTTTGGCATGCTTCATCTTCGACTTCTCCCCTCTACAACTAGGGAACCTCCTTATGTGTTGTCTGGGATTTGTATAGTTAACAAGTGCCATGAACTTACAGGCAAAAATATATGCATGATTACAGAGGTGTGTGATTCTAGTATGACCTTTGTAGGAATTCGTGGGTGTAACTGATCTGTGTTTTACGCCTATCTTGAACTTTCGCTTTCGGTTGTATGACAGAACAACATATGCCTTAACAATGCATGCCTAAACAACACAGTCTCAACCATGTCCGCATCTTTACCACGCATGCCTTTACTGGCCCCGGCCCTACTTACCAAGTTGCAACCAGTCCTTCCTGTCCTGGTCCTTCCTGTTCCTCCCCCCGCCCATCCACTCTACAACTACAGGACTAAGGGGCATAGTTATAAGACGGCGATAGAAAATGATCTCCACTTTTGCGGCCGTTTTCGGCCGAAAAGCGGCGATAATTTTATCGCCTAATTAGCAAGATCACGCTAACACGTGAAACCTTGCATTAGCGCCCAAATTCTAAACGCCCAGCTTTGAATCTCTAATGAGATGCAAAGTGGGCGTTCCTGACCTCACATGACAGGAGAAATGTCGCTAAGCGACATTTCTCCTATCATCAAGCCCCACGCTATGAAGCATAGCTGTTATCGCTACTTTCCTTACGCCTGCTTCAGGACTGATTTAGCCATGATATCCTATGGAAGGTGGATATCATGGCTAAGTTTGTGGGGCCCTATCAACAAGCTAACTCCACATTTCGTGAGATTATACCTGGGTTTCCAGCGATAATCTCACATTAGGAAGTTAGCGCTAGGATTTTTATCGCTTCTGAGATTAGCGTTGCTAATAGCACGCTATCTCAGCGATAAAAATCCATGCTAGCCGGCGATAATTATCCTAGCGCTAAGTGCGCTTAGAGATAATTATCGCCGGTTGTTGCTGATATGCCCCTAACTGCTTTTACCCACACTTATGTGTGGTTAAGGCATCTGCCTGGTTAAGAATTATGTGTGTTTAAGGCAATCGTTGTTCGGCTAACAGGACGTGTGGCTTAGCCTGCGTTATTAATTCTGTATGCCTTTGCTCTCTGCCTACACACGATCTCCATTAAAAACACATCTAGCCTAAGTTTTGACTCTCTTCATGTTTCTGTCTTGCTCTAAATCTTGTGATCCCACATTGGTTTCCTGTTTAAAAGTCTCCCTCGAGCCGGTTGAGCTGACAAGCTCGTGGAGAGGCACCTGCGCGCCTTGAGAGGTACTGTGACCTGAGAATACTTTGGCAGCCTGCTCAGCAACCCTAAATATTTGATGCCTAATCTCTACTGATGACGGATAATGATCCAGAAACACGTGTATAGAGATGGCCAGTACAACTTTGTAATTACTCGAGACAATCCTGAAAGCACACACGCTTGTTGAACTGCATTGACCACAATGCTCAGGGGCGACCCACTGGGAGGTGAAGCAGTGTGATCCCGCATTGGTTTCCTGTTTAAAAGGCTCCCTCGATCCGGTTGAGCTGGCGAGCTCGTGGAGAGGCACCTGCGCGCCTTGAGAGGTACTGTGACCTGAGAATACTTTGGCAGCCTGCTCAGCAACCCTAAATATTTGATGCCTAATCTCTACTGATGACGGATAATGATCCAGAAACACGTGTATAGAGATGGCCAGTACAACTTTGTAATTACTCGAGACAATCCTGAAAGCACACACGCTTGTTGAACTGCATTGACCACAATGCTCAGGGGCGACCCGCTGGGAGGTGAAGCAGTGTGATCCCACATTGGTTTCCTTTTTAAAAGGCTCCCTCGAGCCGGTTGAGCGGACAAGCTCGTGGAGAGGCACCTGCACGCCTTGAGAGGTACTGTGACCTGAGAATACTTTGGCAGCCTGCTCAGCAACCTTAAATATTTGATGCCTAATCTCTACTGATGACGAATAATGATCCAGAAACACGTGTATAGAGATGGCCAGTACAACTTTGTAATTACTCGAGACAATCCTGAAAGCACACACGCTTGTCTAACTGCATTGACCACAATGCTCAGGGGTGACCCGCTGGGAGGTGAAGCAGTGTGATCCCACATTGGTTTCTTGCTCTAAATCTTGAATAATATTTTGCGGGCGGCCAGGCGAAGCTTTTCTAATCCTTCCTTTTGGACTTGGTTCTTTTTGCAGGATCATCCCAGAACGTTTTGCCGTCCTCATTTATTTTTTCTGACCTGTTGTTGGTGGTTTTATGACTGTGGGCACTATACCTGTGCTGATCAGTGCTAAAATGCATGTGCTCTCTCTTGCAAACTTGGTAAGATTGGTCAACACCCGTTTGGCATATTTAATTTACCTGTAAGTCCCTTGTACAGTGGTATCCCATGTACCCAGGGCCTGTAAATTAAATGCTACTAGCGGGCTTTCAAAAAGACACACAATTGATTGGCAGAATGCAGAACAAATCAAAACATTCACCCGCAGTCAAGAGAGCTGGGTTAAATCCATCATTTTTTTGCTCACCATGCCACCCCAGTTTAGACCTGGCCATATGCAAATCAGTCTTGACCCTGTGGCTCATGGGAACAGTCAGGCCCGAACTGCCAAGCCAGGTCCTCCCTGGACCGGAATCAAGCATCCTAGGACCGGTTTCGGGGTTTCACCCCTCTTCAGCCAGAATAGCTTGACTCCAGTGGCACAGTGAACCCAGGACTCATGTCTGGACATACCTGGCGCACTTAGTGCGAGAAAGCAAAAGACACACAATTGATGGACGGAATGCAGACCAAATCAAAACATTCACCCCCCAGTCAAGAGATCTGGGTTAAATCCATCATTCGTTTGCTCACCCTGCCACCCCAGTTTAGACCTGGCCTTATGCAACTCAGTCTTGACCCTGCGTCTCATGGAAACAGTCCAGCCCGAACTGTCAAGCTAGGTCCTGGACAGGAAACAAGCATAATAGGAACAGTTTTGGGGGTTCTGCTTTCTGTCCATGACTTGTTCTTTTTGCATTTGTCACCCCGAGTGGGACGGGTATGCCCAGACATGGGTCCTGTGCTCTCCATGCCACTGGAGTCAAGCTATCCTGGCTGATGAGGGCTGAAAGCTCAAAACCGGTCCTAGGATGCTTGTTTCCAGACCAGGGAGGACCGAGCCTGGCAGTTCGGGCTGTACTGTTCCCTTTGGGCGGAGGGTCAGGACTGGATTTAGGCCCAGATGTCTGTACTGGGGTGAATGTATGACATTGTTCTGCATTCTGTCCATCAATTGTTCTTAATGCACTTGTCAGTTGTCACCCCAAGTGGGACGGGTATGCCCAGACGTGGGTCCCGTGCTCTCCATGCCACTGGTGTCAAGCTATCCTGGCTGATGAGGGCTGAAAGCCCGAAACTAGTACTAGGATGCTTGTTTCCAGTCCAGGGAGGACCTGGCCTTGCATTTCGGGCTGAACTCTTCCCATTGGGCGCAGGGTCTGGACTGATTTGCATATGGCTGGGTCTAAACTGGAATGGCATAGTGAGCAAAAAAACGATGGATTTAGACCCAGATCTCTACTGGGGTGAATGTATGACATTGTTCTGCATTCTGTCCATCAATTGTTCTTTTTGCATTTGTCACCCTGAGTGGGACGGGTATGCCCAGACGTGGGTCCCGTGCTCTCCATGCCACTGGAGTCAAGCTATCCTGGCTAATGAGGGCTGAAAGCCTGTAACTGGTCCTAGGATTGTTGTTTCCAGTCAAGGGAGGACCTGGCCTGACACTTCGGGCTGGACTGTTCCCATGAGGCACAGGGTCAAGACTAATTTGCATATGGCTGGGTCCAAACTGGATTGGCATGGTGAGCAAAAAAACAATTGATTTAGGCTAAGATCTCTGTATTGGGGTGAATGTATGACATTGTTCTGCATTCTGTCCATCAATTGTTCTTTTTGCATTTGTCACCCCAAGTGGGACGGGTATGCCCAGTCGAGGGTCCTGTGCTCTCCATGCCACTGGAGTCAAGCTAGCCTGGCTGAAGAGGGCTGAAAGCCCGAAACGGTCCTAGGATGCTTGTTTCCAGTCCAGGGAGGACCTGGCCTGGCAGTTCAGGCTGGACTGTTCCCAATGGGCCCAGGTTCAAGACTGATTGGCATATGGCTGGGTCCAAACTGGAATGGCATGGTGAGCAAAAAAAGGATGGATTTAGGCCCAGATCTCTGTACTGGGGTGAATGTATTACATTGTTATGCATTCTGTCCATCAATTGTTCTTTTTGCATTTGTCAACCGAGTGGGATGGGTACGCACAGACGTGGGTCCTGTGCTCTCCATGCCACTGGAGTCAAGCTATCATGGCTGATGAGGGCTGAAAGCCTGTAACTGGTCGTAGGTTTCTTGTTTCCAGTCCAGGGAGGACCTGGCCTGACAATTCGGGCTGGACTGTTCCCATGAGGCACAGGGTCAAGACTGATTTGCATATGGCTGGGTCCAAACTGGAATGGCATGGTGAGGAAAAAATCAATGGATTTAGGCCCAGATCTCTGTAATGGGGTGAATGTATGACATTGTTCTGCATTCTGTCCATCAATTTTTCTTTTTGCATTTGTCACGCCATGTGTCCAGACGTGGGTCTTGTGCTCTCCATGCCACTGGAGTCAAGCTATCCTGGCTGAAGAAGACTGAAAGCCCGAAATGGTCCTAGGATGCTTGTTTCCAGTCCAGGGAGGACCTGGCCTGGCAGTTGGGGCTGGACTGTTCGCATTGGGCCCAGATTCAAGACTGATTGGCATATGGCTGGTTCCAAACTGGAATGGCATGGTGAGCAAAAAAAGGATGGATTTAGGCCCAGATCTCTGTACTGGGGTAAATGTATTACATTGTTCTGCATTCTGTCCATCAATTGTTCTTTTTGCATTTGTCAACTGAGTGGGATGGGTATGCCCAGACGTGGGTCCTGTGCTGTCCGTGCCACTGGAGTCAAGCTATCCTGGCTGATGAGGGTTGAAAGCCCGAAACTGGTCCTAGGATGCTGGTTTCCAGTCCAGGGAATGCCCAGACGTGGGTCCCGTGATCTCCATGCCACCGGAGTCAAGCTATCCTTGGTGATGAGGGCTGAAAGCCCGAAACCGGTCATAGGATGCTTGTTTGCAGTCCAGAGAGGACCTGGCCTGGCAGTGCGGTCTGGACTGTTCCCAATGGGCGCAGGGTCAAGACTGATTTGCATATGCCTGGGTCCAAACTGGAATGGCATGGCATGGTGAGAATAAAAATGATGGATTTAGGCACAGATCTCTGTATTGGGGTGAATGTATGACATTGTTCTGCATTCTGTTCATCAATTGTTCTTTTTGCATTTGTCACCCCGAGTGGGATGGGTATGCCCAGACGTAGGTCCTGTGCTCTCCATGCCACTGGAGTCAAGCTATCCTGGCTGATGAGGTCTGAAAGCCCAAAACCGGTCCTAGGATGCTTGTTTCCAGTCCAGGGAGGACCAGTCCTGGCAGTTTGGGTTGGACTGTTCCCATTGGGCGCAGGGTCAAGACTGATTTGCATATGGCTGGGTCGAAACTGGAATGGCATGGTGAGCAATAAAACAATGGATTTATCCCAGATCTCTGTACTGGGGTAATGTATGATATTGTTCTGCATTCTGTCCATCAATTGTTCTTTTTGCATTTGTCACCCCAAGTGGGACGTGATGCCCAGACGTGGGTCCCGTGCTCTCCATGCCACTGGTGTTAAGCTATCCTGGCTGATGAGGGCTGAAAGCCCGAAACCAGTACTAGGATGCTTGTTTCCAGTCCAGGGAGGACCTGGCCTGATAATTCGGGCTGGACTGTTCCCATGAGGCACAGATTCAAGACTGATTGGCATATGGCCAAACTGGAATGGCATGGTGAGCAAAAAAAGGATGGATTTAGGCGCAGATCTCTGTACTGGGGTGAATGTATTACATTGTTCTGCGTTCTGTCCATCAATTGTTTTTGTGCATTTGTCAACCGAGTGGGACGGGTATGTCCAGACGTGGGTCCTGTGCTCTCCATGCCACTGGAGTCAAGCTATCCTGGCTGAAGAGGACTGAAAGCCTGAAACGGTCCTAGGATGCTTGTTTCCAGTCCAGGGATGACCTGACCTGGCAGTTGGGCTGGACTGTTCCCATTGGGCCCAGATTCAAGACTGATTGGCATATGGCTGGGTCCAAACTGGAATTGCATGGTGAGCAAAAAAAGGATGGATTTAGGCCCAGATCTCTGTACTGGGGTGAATGTATGACATTGTTATGCATTCAGTCCATCAATTGTTCTTTTTGCACTAGCGCGATTGCAGCACTGCTTGTGCCACCCACCGAAGAAGCCTTTCAAACCTGTCTCAGGCCTCTGTCACTGCAGGGCTTGTGTGTGCAGCTTACTGCTACAGTGGTGTGGCATGGGAAGTGGTTGCCACTTACAAACTCCCCTTTTACTACATATAACTCACCCCTCATTTAGGCTCTAGCTAGCCCAATGTGTATTGTGTGGTGTAGGTAAAAGGTAGGACATGTGCCATAACTGTGTGCCATATCCTGGTAATGGCAAACAGACTATTTGGTTTCTCACTGCTGTGAGGCTGCCCTCTCATAGGTTTGCATTGGGAATTCCCTGTCATGTGCTTTAGTGGTAATTTCTGATCTGAGAGGGGTAGCGTGACCATGTTTGCTATGTTTGGAATAGTAGTGATAAATCCTGCTAATTGGTAAAAACAGATTTATTAATGCTATTTTAGAAATGGCACTTTTAGAAGTGTATAGGCAGAAACAATGGTTCCTGTGAACAAATGTAAACAACATTGATACACACAATAGCAATAAGCAGAGATATGAGACCATATACCAAGTGATAGTTGTAAATCTACAATATTTATAAACATAAATCATCATAGTTATATTCAAACTGGTGCATAGTGTCCCCAGTAAACATGGAACGTACAAAACAATTCGTAAAATTTTTTGACATAAATAAATGGTGTCCATAGTAACAAAGTCGACCATCAAAATAGTATACAATGAACACAGCCTTCTAATTTAATAATAGAGACTGGTGAGTGGTTCACTTTAGGTATTGTCGACGGCATTTCGACCCCGTTAGCAGGGACATCTGAAAGATGATGATCAAATAGAGTAAATCAAAATGGGTCCAGAAACAACCCATGGGCTGTTATATTATGCTAATGAAGGATCAATCGGGTACCTAAATGAAGGAATATGCTGTCCAGGTGACAATAGTGCACCACAAGGAAGTGAAAGTATTGGAAGGGTACTCACATGGGACTCAGCTGGGCACTAGCAAAAATAAGAGGGAGGGGGCAATGAGGCCTCATGTCAAACAACCAAAATAATCTGATTGCTGCACTTCCTGGGAAGGATGTGTCCCCCTGGGCACAACGTTTGTCCTAATAAGTAGGATCCACAAGTTCAAAATAAAGATAAACAGGTAATCAGCAGTGAATTTTCAATCCTTGTATTTTATTCTTACATTGTAGGAAGTCGTGAAGTATAAATCATAATGACTGGATTAGGATATCCAATGCATTTCGGGTATCTTTACCCTTCATCAGGGATTTTTCCTATAACAATCAAAATATCATGAGGGACTATGTACAAAAACTTTGTCAAAGCGTTAGAGTGATTGTAGTCTTTTGATGTATTCACGCTATTATTGGGTTGTCTATGAACTTTCACAGATATTTCTGCGATGTGCGAGTTAGTTAACCATGTTTTATTACACAAGCGGGACGTGAATGGATGGTAACAGCATGCAGTTATATGCGTTGTTAAAACGCAGGTCGTAGGTTGATGGTTCCGATCCGCGTGTGTTTGCGGGTCTCGCAACATGTGTTGGAACACATACGGGTGGCCAAGATGACCATTTAAATGTCTCAGTGTATTAAAGTATCCTCTAATATAGGCGCGTAATATAGCTGGAGCTTTTTGTTCAAGAAGTAAACGTGGCGGTACACGTACAGGCTTTCCGCAGTGCTCATGCGGTTAAGTGGCCGTTATACGGGGATAGATGATCATTGTGATGTTCACGGGTACTGAATCATGAGTGCATGTTAAAAACTTGGTGCAACAATATTAAAATCTAATGGTGCAGCTAAAATAAGTTATACTAATGACGTAGCAAAAAATGCATGCTGGTGCAATCAAAACCAAAAGCGAGTGCGTCATAAAGTCATAACGGTGCTCCAAAAAAATGCTAATAATTATCAACAGGACTTACATTCCAATCATTGTATCGCTTTTGATTTCGGCATTTCTGTGGTGTGTTCATCTCAGTGTGGTATGTAAGAACACGTTGGATAACAAATTAATGTGATCGATAAAATATGAAAATACATTAATGGGAAATGAATGTGATCAATATCCATTGATACAGTGTCAAAAACATTATCTGGATTTGCGAACTTTGTATAATTGTTCATCATAAATAACACGCCAGTTCTATGCGTTCATTCATTCCGTATGGTTTCATGCTAACCATTATTTTTATCCAATGATTTTCTCGCTGAAGGAGGTATTTTCTGTTGTCACAACCCTCTTTTTTCGCTACCACTACTAGGATCAAGAATCTTAATTGACTGATGTTGTGATTATTTTACTGGAAATGATTAGCCATGACTGATTTTGAATTCTTGATGCGAATCATAGATTTATTTTTAATGATCCTAACTTTGATTTTGCGCTCGGTTTTGCCAACGTACACTTGTCCGCATGGGCACTTAAGTAGGTAAACTGTGTTCATGGTGTCACAAGTAGCTGTGACAGATAGTTTGATATTTTGACCTCTTCTGGGGTGTGTAATACTGCCACCTCTAATTATGTTATTGCAGTTGCTACAGTTGTTACATGCCATGGTTCCTTTATGGATTTTTTTGTCTTCTTTAATGGTGTGTTTAAGCATTTCACCCATGTTTTTGTTTCTGATATACACAAAGGTTGGAAAATCCGAAAACAAGTGGTTGAATTCTGGTTCTAGTGTTAATATTGACCAATGTTGTTTTATTATGCGTTTAACTCTTTTGCTTGCGGTGGAATATTTAGAGACCATCACTATACGATTAGTGCTTTTGTAGGGTGATTTCTGTAGGAGTTCTATTCTACTTTTGAGTTGGCATCTCTGTTTGGCTTGGTCTAGTATGGGTTTTGGGTAACCTCTCTGTTTGAAGCGTTCAGACATTTTGTTGAGCCGTCTGGTGGCATTCTGTGGGTTGGATACGATCCGTTTTACCCTAAGCATTTGGGAATATGGTAAATACTGTTTTTACGATTCTTGATGGAAACTCCCATAGTGTAAGGTATTGTTGCGGTCTGTCGTTTGTCTGTAGATATCCGTTTCAACGTGTGGTCTGTAAAAGTTATTTGAATGCCGAAGAACGTGATTTTTTCTTTTTGAATGTTATATGTAAATTGTATTCTTTTGTGTATGTTGTTGAGTTTGTCTAGTGCTTCAACAAGGGGAAAGCCCCGATACAGCTCAACCATGGTCAATTCAGCCCGACAAGCCGAGCCCCCACGGAAACGCAAACAGAAGGTAAACAAGAGATCTGCATTTTACGATTCTGCAGATTAAAAGTCGAGTAGCCAAAGGTAGGCTAGAGGGCGCACCTGGCCCCAATGGCATTCCCCCAATATTATTCAAAACTGATCCGAACTATTGGGCAGCCGCATTATTACCAGTGTTTAATACCGCAGGAGAAGGGGTTGGAATTCCAGGTTCCTGGAAAGGCCTCATAATATCACCAATTTACAAGAAGGGAGACAAGAATAAAGCAACCAGCTATAGACTTGTAGCCCTAATTGATGTCGAGGCAAAATACTATGCCAGTCTCCTTCTGGATGAAATAACAGCATGGGCAAATGAATAAGCCCTCATCCCCATCAACCAGACAGGCTTTTCCAAATGGACAGGGACCATCACAAACCTACTTGCCCTGTCGCTATTGATGGACAGCGTCAAAGCAGCAAATCTCCCCCTATTTTTCTACTTCATTGATTATTCTGCTGCTTTTGACAGAATAAACAGGCATAAACTGTGTGCTAAACTAGCGAAGACGGAAATTCCAGTAGCGCTATTAAAGCAGATAATCCACCTACATACCAACACTTGGGTTCGAGTAAAGCTAGAAACCGGTGAATGCCTGTCAAGGAGAATACCAACGGCAAGGGGATTGAAGCAGGGGTGCGTGCTGGCCCCCATGCTTTTTAACCTGTTTATGGCAGACCTTTCATCAGAGTTAAACAACAGTACCTCACATGCACCAAGGCTAGGGTGGTTGTCACTTTCTAACCTACTGTATGCTGACGACTTCGTGCTAATTAGTCGAACTCCGATCAGGCTTCAGCACTTGCTAAACACAACTGTCAATCACACAGCATCTAACGGTTTAACCATCAACCTAGACAAGTCAAAGATTATGCGCTTTAAACCGAAAAAGAACACAACCGTGTTTCACTGGAATCTGGCAGGTGCACCCATGGAAGTCGTGACGGAATACAAGTACTTAGGGGTGATACTTGATGTGAAAGGTACTTTCAAACCGCAAAAAGAAGCAATAAAACAGAGAGGAAACTCTATAGCAGTAGCTCTAAAATCTCTGAAACTTAAAACTGCCGGGCCAAACTTCTACCCTTTACTACAAGTTTTACAAGCAAAGTTAATCCCAGCTATCACTTACGGGAGCGAGTGCCTCAGGCGAAAAGATGAGGATACTTTGGAACAAACCGTGATGAGATCAGCAAGACTAATCTTCAGTCTACCAAAGTATGTCTCTCCCGCACAAATCAGGCTGGAGCTTGGTCTACAGTCCCAAAAAATAGCTTGAAACACCGCCTATGTGAAATGCTGGTTTAGGATCAGAAGTGCTGATAAGTGCTCTCTGAATTCCCATCTATGGAAAGAGATAAACTCAAGCAAAGCCTGCACCCCAAGAGATTACCTGACCATATCCATAAACCGCCTAGGCCTGAAGGAGCTCTGGGCAACTACGGGAACGCAGAACAGCTTCAAGTCTTTGGTAAATAATACAGTAAAAAGGCTCTCAGCACTTGAAGACAAAGAAGCACTTAGGGGAATGTCTCACGGTTAATGCGAGCGGAAGAGTTATACAAAGCCTGGCCCGCAAAATTATCTGTGTGCTGGTTTAAGCAGAAGACTAAAAGAGAAATATCTCCGGTTCGGACTGGGAATTCTTCCTGTCCTGCTGCACCTTCCACCATGGAAGCAATCCTCAGAAATAACTAAGTGCCGCCTCTGCTGGAAAGCAGATGAGAGCATCACGCATCTTCTTTGCCCATGTCTTCTTCAACTGCACCACCGAACTCCACTGGACCGACCACCGCTGCATCCACTTCACCTTCCGGAAACCCACCACACACCACCGCACCCAGCAGATGCCTCGCCGCAGCTGGAGCAAGGTCACCGAGGACCAGCTAACCACCGCCCTCGCCCAGAGCTCACCCGCAGACCCGACAGACCCCGACGCCGCACCCTCAGACAATGGATCGATGACTGCGCCAACACCCATGCCCCACTCAAGAATACCCCAAACACCCACACCAGCAAGAGAGCCAGTGGTTCACCGAAGACCTCCAGGCCTCCAAGCGAACCTGCCAAAAACTCAAAAAGAACTGGATCCGTGAACGAACACTGGAAAGCTACACAGCCCAAAAGAACGCCACCCGCAGACACCACCGCCTCATCAGATCCGCCAAAAGGACCTCCTTCAAAGACCGCCTAGACAACAACGCACACAACAGCAAAGAGCTCTTCAGCATCGTGAAGGAACTCTCCAACCCCAGCTCCAACACTAACAACATCCCACCGTCACAAGACCTGTGCGACTTGCTGGCCACCTTCTTCCATCGTAAGATCGCAGACATCCACGACAGGTTTGACGCCGTCACCACCTCGGCAACCGCCGAGACCCCCGCTCCCACGACAACCACCCGCACCAACCGCCTGCTCGCCAGGACCAACATCAACGATGACGACACCATCAAGATCATGAACACCATCCATTCCGGATCCCCAGAAGACCCCTGCCCACACCACATCTTCAACAAAGCGAGTAGCACCATCGCACCCCACCTCCGTAAAACCATCAACATCTCCTTCGAGACAGCAACCTTCCCGGAGAGCTGGAAGCACGCAGAGATCAACGCCTTACTTAAGAAACCCAAGGCGGACCCCAAGGACCTCAAGAACTTCCGACCCATCTCCCTGCTCCCGTTCCCGGTGAAGCTCATCGAAAAGGCCTTCAACAAACAACTGACCAGCTTCCTTGAAGAGAACATCCTGGACCCGTCCCAGTCCGGGTTCCGCAGCAACCACAGCACCGAAACTGCCCTCATCGCTGCTACTGATAACATCAGGACCCTGCTTGACAACAGAGAAACCACGGCCCTCATCCTTCTGGACCTGTCAGCCGCCTTCGACACAGTCTGCCACCACACACTAAGAACACAACTCCATGACGCTGGAATCCAAGTGAAGGCCTTGGACTGGACCACCTCCTTCCTCTCCGGCAGAACTCAGAGCGTCTGCCTCCCCCCTTCCGCTCCGAAGCCAACGTGATCATCTGCGGCGTCCCCCAAGGCTCATTGTAGCGATGGTGTATCGCTTTAAGTAGGTTCGTGGGGTTGGATTAGAACCTACACTGGTATCTGGAATGTTATGGGTTGAAGGGATATTCTACACTCTGTATCCGTTGTGCTGTGTGAGCTGCTGGTCCCTGTTGTACTCAGTTCCATGGATTAAATACAGAGACTACACCTACAATCTACGTGTGTGTTCCTTTCTTCCTGTTTCACACTTGGAACATTGCTACACAAATATGGTAACGTTTTGGGATCATCTTTGGAAAAAACAACTCAAAGCAAGAAGAAGGAAATAAAAAAAAACAACAACAAAGAAAGCAGTAGAAGCTACCTATTCCCCATATTAACGGACAAATCATCGTAACCAGGAACCCTCAAAAGAAGCGAAACGGACATATTTTTTTTGAGTCCTATTCTCTCGCCTCAACCAAATCAAAAGGGAATATTGATTTGTCTGCGCATCGCTCTGCATCAATTGAATTCTCTGGGAACTGCATTGATAGTGGTAAGCATACTTTGTTGAATTAGCCAAATTTTGTGACTGTGTGATATTAAAGGAGTTGGCTTACTTTCAAACTGGGTAACGAACGCTGTTGGGGTCCGCGAGTCCTTTACCTCGCGCTCGGGTTGCAACAACTGCACGTCAGCATAGAGGCAAGTACAGCTCGACGCCCTTGACGGACAGAGCATACCTGGGGGAGACGTATCAACACGTCACTACGTTGCGCTGTGAAATGCCCACAGGACTCCATCGGCAAGTTTAGTTACCATGACAACGGGTCACGATCGAAGCAATCTCACCCGAAGAAGCTTGAATTTCTAAGTATGCTGTAGACCTTTGCACGATCCTAACAGCATATTGAATTGGAATATTAAAATAGGAGGGAAAAAAGGTAAATTGTTTTTTTTATTACTAAATAAAGAAGGAAGACAAGTGGAACCTAGCGAACAAATGTATTGTTCATTCACCATCTAATGTTTTATCATTTAAGCAGCTCAAGTTAAAAAAAAATAATAATATGTTTCACTGAGTACAACAGGGAGATTTCTAGAAGTTGGTAATTTACTATTGCACAACAACTTTATATGGTGATATTTTTTTCTTTTGAGATCACCAGAGGAACAGACTAGAAGTGGTGTTTAAGTCACAATTTTACGAGCAGTTCTGATTTTTTGGGGGTTTTGGCCTTTTTCTTCACCAAAATGCCGACCGACACTTCATCCACTGACACGAGGAATGCTGCGTCGGGCAATGGAACTTTTGCAAATCCACACATTAATTTGCCAAAAGAATTTTTATCCACGCCTGGCGAACCACTGGTAGCATGGTTAGTCTGGAAGGAGTACTTCATTAATTACATTGCTAACTTAGAGGACATCAGTGGAACATTCTCACCTAAAAGGAAGAAGAGGATGTTGCTGTATTCTTTAGGCCCCGAAGGTTTACGTATTTATAATGAAATGGTCAAGGTTGAAAGATCAGAGGGGGAGATTGACATTTTTAAATCGGCCATATTAGATCTGGATGATTATTTTTCTCCGTCTGTGTGCATTGCTGTTACTAGACATGCTTTCTTCCACAGGAAACAAGATAAACAAGAAACCATAGAGGAATATGTGTCTGTGCTTAGTAAATTAGCGAGCAAGTGCAGGTTTGCTCAACTGCATGACGAGTTTATCCGTGATCAGGTTGTCATGTATACTAAGAATAAGACATTACAGGATAAATTGTGGATTGAGGGGAAAGTTGTCTTAAGGACATAATTGCAATTGTTAAGAAAGGTGAACTTTCAGAGCGGTGTGCGAAAGCCACGCTCTCGAATGACAAAACGAGCACTGGTGAGGTAGTAGGCAAAGTAAGTGTAAAGAAAAGTGTGAACAAAAATAACGCAAGCACAAGGTTTGACAAAAGCAAATCAGATTTCACCACAAAGAAAAAAATGGATAATGTAGACAATAGAAAGGGTGGAAATCTGATTTGTTATAGATGTGGGAGTTATTCACACTCTGCGGATTACGAGAAGTGTCCTGCGAAGTCGTCGAAGTGCTTAGAATGTGGGCTTATTGGACACTTCTCTAGAGTTTGCAGACGAAAAAAAAAATTAATGATAAAAGTAAAGTAAAGTGTGTTCAAGAAGAGGATGATGATAGTTCCTCAACGGCTAGCGATGCAGAAATACAGGTGAATTGCATCCAAAGGAAGAAAGTGGTATTGAATATAACTGGTAGTTCTGCTTCTAAACCGTTATGCATGGTCTCGTTAGGTGGCATTTTAGTCCAACTGGCTGCTGATTCGGGATCTCCATTCACCATAGTTTCACAAGAAAAATGGAACAAATTATTCATTGGTAAAATTGGTGAATGGTTGGAACCTAATGATGTCTCTGCTGAAAGCTTTACAGGCGACAAGATAGACATGTTAGGTTTTAGAACATTAATCTTCAGGTTTAAAGAAAGAGAAGCAGTAGGCAAACTATATGTAGCCAGAGAAGGCCCATCAGTGTTGGGGTGGAAGGATCAGAAGTCTTTAGACATTATCCTGAACCCGAACAGCAAAGAGCAAGTTCTGGTCTCTTGTGATGGGGAAGACACCAAGAAGTGGGTTTTACAAGAATTTCCAGAAGTTTTCACAAACAGCATGGGCAAATTAAAGGGGTTTACACATCGCATTCACTTAAAAGAAGGGGCTATTCCTAAAATTCACAAGGCAAGGAACACCCCTTTAATGTAAGGGATGAAGTAAAAGCAGAATTGCAGAAGATGTTAAAAAATAATGTCATCGAAACGGTGGAAGCTGCTGAATGGGTTTCTCCATTGGTCGTAGCACGCAAATCGAATGGCAAAGCCGTTTATGCGTGGATTTGAGATACCTCAACGATAACATACTGGTGGACCAGTTTCCTCCTCCGAGGATTGATGAAATGCTGTCTGTAACTAGGAATGCAAGGTGGTTCTCCACTTTGGACCTATCAGCAGCTTATCATCAAGTGGTTTTAGAGAAGAGTAGCAGGCATCTTACCACTTTCTGCACCCCATTTGGGTGTTACAGATTTAAACGCATGCCGTTTGGATTGGCATCTGCTGCTGCAGTATTTCAAAGGCTCATGACAAACCTTTTTAATCACATTCAGGAAGTTGCAGTTTTCCAGGATGACATTTTAATCATGGGGAAGGATATAACACACCATGACATGATTTTAAGAGAGGTATTATCCATTCTTCGTGAAAAGGGGTTAGTGGCTGAAGGCAGCAAATGTAGGTTTGCTGAAAAGTCAGTCACATATTTGGGCCATGAGATTAGTAGTTCTGGCATAAAACCCAAGTGTAGTTTGGTTGAAGCCATTCTTAAGGCGCCTCCACCTAAGTCAAAGGATGAACTCCGTTCTTTTCTCGGATTGGCGGAATTTTATTCCAAGTTCGTCTATAATTTTGCAAAGAAAACGTTTGAGATGCGAACTTTATTGAAAAATAAAGTTGTGTTTGAGTGGACGCCTGCATGTCAGAGTGCATTCGTTTGCATAAGAGAAGCAATTGCTCATGCTCCCATGTTACAGGGTTTTGATCCACTGGCGTTCTCTATTGTCACGACTGATGCCAGTGGCACAGGTCTAGGGGGAGTGTTGTCCCAATTATCGGAGGATGGTAAAGAAGTTATCATAGCATTTGCGTCTCGTTCTCTATCTCCAACAGAAGAGAAGTATTCAGTGATTGAACGTGAAGCTTTAGCTTGTGTTTGGGCAATGGAACACTTTAGGAAGTTCATATGGGGAAAGAAATTTTTGTTACGATCAGACCATAAACCGCTGATGAAGCTTTTGACAACTGAGGGTTTGTCCAGAGCCTCAGCGAGAATTGCAAGGATGTCTATGCGCCTCCAAGATTTTGTGTATGAGGTGAAGTATGTTCCTGGCGCAAAGAATATCATAGCGGATTTCTTAAGTAGACTTTCTTTACCCATGAAGGAAATTGACCTAGATCCTTGGTGTGAATTCTCTGTAGCAGGTGTATTCGATGACACTATAGGTTTGCGTAAGAGTGACTGGCACCTGGAGTGTAGCAAGGACAACATTTTGGAGACTGTTAGAGATAGGGTCATCCAAGGGTGGTCAAGTGACTGCAAACGTGATGTGACATTAAGAGCTTTTTGGGAAGTGCGTGATGAGTTGAGTCTTGATGGGGAATTTGTTTGCAGAGGTGGGAGAGTTATACCTCCACTTGGTATGAGAAATAGAATTATAGTGATTGGTCACGAAGGACACCCAGGGGTTTCTCGGACTAAGAGGAACATTAAAGCACTATATTGGTGGCCAAAAATTGACTTGGAAATTGAAAGATTTGTCAGGGAGTGTATTAATTGTGAATCTTCTGACAAAGCACAGAAAACACTTAATCCTCCGATGTCGTCACTGCCTTGCCCAAATTTACCTTGGGAAGAAGTCGCCTTAGACATTATGGGTCCTTTGGTTCTGGTGAATTTGTTCTCAAGATGGATTGAGGTTGAAGTGGTTACTAAAGTAAACACAGAGACAGTTATTGTTTTTTTGCAGAAATGTTTTCTGAGAGAGGGTTTTCCAGCGTGTATCCTTACGGATAATGGTGTTCAATTCAAGTCTGACTTGATGAGAAAATGTATTGAAAACACGGGGATTGAACAGAAGTTCACAGCGCTTTATCACCCTAGAGGTAGTTCAGTAGTGGAAAGGGTCAATAGAATTCTGAAAGGCATTTTGCAATTAGCAAAGAGAGGTAATAAAAATTGGAATGATGAATTGGACAAGTTGATTTGGTCATATAGAATTACTGCCCATGACACAATTGGGGAGAGTCCTTTTGGTTTAATGCGTGGAAGATTTCCACATTGTAAAATTAATCCTGGGTGGATTGGCAGAAGCAGGAAATATGATTGGAATGCTGATCTCGTAAGAGAGGCCATGGAGGTTTCAAAAGGGAAGAATAAAGTTTATTTTGATAAAAAACATGGTACAAAGGAACCATGTGTCCAAGTAGGACAAAGTGTAAGGGTGAAAGATGCAAAAAAATCAAGCAAGTTACAACCCAGATTTTCGGATCCTAGAACCATTAAAAAAGTCATGAGAAACACGGTGCAGCTCGATGATGGAAGTATCCATCACATGAGTCGTATTGCTCTTTCAAATGATCGTGTTTCAGCAAAAAATTGTATTTCAGAAGGGAGAAGAGACTATTGGTGGATGGATGTGTTCCCGTCGTTGGGAAAACATAATGAGAGTTTAGGGGATAGGGATTTTGACATGAGTGCACAGTCCACAGCCCTTTTGGGTTCTCAGATAGTGCAGAATGGAGCAGGTGAAGTTGTCTCTGGTGATCATGATAACATCTGTGAGCAAACCCCTGTATTGGTGGAAGTAAAGGATGGTCGGGTTCAGGGAGAGAGCATTGATGGTGAAACACAGAATAGAGAGCCAATCAAGGAAGGTACCACTGGGAGCAGGGTGAGCAGGTTTGGCAGGAGTATTACGGTTCCCAGGAAACTTGAAGGGTTTGTAGTTTTTAAGTAATGTATTATGTTCTTGTGTTTTTTATTTTTAACAATGTTGTATGTTAATTTTGTGAAATTGCATTTGTGAACAAAATATAATTAAGAAGGGAGATGTGTAGCGATGGTGTATCGCTTTAAGTAGGTTCGTGGGGTTGGATTAGAACCTACACTGGTATCTGGAATGTTATGGGTTGAAGGGATATTCTACACTCTGTATCCATTGTGCTGTGTGAGCTGCTGGTCCATGTTGTACTCAGTTCCATGGATTAAATACAAAGACTACGCCTACAATCTACGTGTGTGTTCCTTTCTTCCTGTTTCACACTTGGAACATTGCTACACTCATCCCTCAGCCCAACGTTGTTCAACGTCTACATGGCACCGCTCGCCCATGTAGCACGACGGCACGACCTCAACATCATCTCCTACACCAACGACACCCAGTTGATCCTCTCCCTCACCAAAGACCCCCACACCGCCAAAACCAACCTCCACGAAGGAATGCAGGCCGTCGCCGACTGGATGAGAAATAGCTGACTGAAGCTGAACTTGGACAAGATGGAAGTCCTCATCCTCGGACCCACCCCATCGGCCTGGGACAACTCCTGGTGGCCGACTGCACTAGGAGCACCCCCTACACCCACCGACCAAGCACGCAATCTAGGGGTCATCCTCGACTCCACCCTCTCCATGACGAAGCAGGCCAACGCCGTCTCCTCCTCCTGCTTTAACACCCTCCGCATGCTTCGCAGGAACTTCAAGTGGATCCCCACCAAAACGAGAAGGACGGTCACCCAGGCCCTCGTCAGCAGTAGACTGGACTACGGCAACGCACTCTACGCTGGATCCCCAGCCAAACTCCTGAAACTGCTCCAACACATCCAGAATGCCTCCGCACGCCTGATTCTCGACATCCCTCGCCGCACCCACATCATACCCCACCTGAGAGACCTGCACTGGCTCCCCATCAACAAAAGGATAACCTTCAAGCTCCTCACCCACGCAGACAAGGCACTCCATGACTCCAGACCAGCGTACCTCAACAGCCGACTCAGCCTCTACACCCCCACCCGCCAGCTCCACTCCGCAGACCGTGCCCTCACCACCGTCCCCCACATCCGAAGAGTGACCACCGGCATCATTCTCCCACCTCGCCGCCAAGACATGGAACACCCTCCACATCTGCCTGTGGCAGACCGAAGACCTCCTAACCTTCAGGAGACTCCTCAAGACCTGGCTCTTCGATCAGTAGCAGCGTCCCCCCCCCAGTGCCTTGAGACCCTTACAGGTATGTAGTGAGCTTTATAAATGCTATGATTGTTGATTGATTGATTTGCATCTGCCACGGTCTGGATCAAGAACGACGTTTGTTCTTGAAATCAATCATTTACATCAAGAGGATAAGAACCTGCAGGAAAGCAGTGAAGGCTTGCCTTGGAGGAGGAGACATACAGCTGGCATGCCGGTTCGTCCAATTCATGGGGCCATTAGAGGTGAAATTGATGAGATCCGGCGCAACATAAACAGCTCTGATTGAGGACTCACCATTCTCTGGTATTGGTTTCTTTTATTGGAGAAACGCCTGACACAAAAAACTTTCCTTTCACCATATTGGAAACTATTGGACATCTGAAAGGGCACAGACTTCTAACATTACTATTATAATAATTGACTCAAATCTGATAAATGACACTATCAATCTTGCTATCTTTTTATAAATGCATTACATAAGCTCCTTTTAAACTCATGTTTTTATATCAAATGTTTGGGAATAAGGACCGACCAAAGCTGATTAGATGAAATAGACACTCTGTCGAAGGAAGGCACATGCCTGCTTTAAAGGAAATGCTGGGCTAGGCAAAACTGTCCTATAGCCTTCTCTTTTGTTTGCATAAATGATGAAATTGTAGTGTACTTCTTTTTATGAATTTTTGCCTTGAGCAACTTCCTTTTGTAAAGGTTTTTTATTAATCTAGTGCTTTAACTAAGGTGATAACTGGGCCACTCCATATTATGAACATGCCATCTATGTAGCGTAAAAACAATTTGCAATATTTTTTCCATGGGTGTTGGGTTAAGATGTGGTCTTGTTCGAATTTCTCCATAACAAAATTTGCATACGCCGGTGCGGAGCAATTGCCCATGGAAGTGCCCATCATTTGTAAAAACCATTGATCTTTCCATTTAAAATAGCTTTGAAACAAGGTGAATTGTAACAACTCAATGAGAAATCCTTGTATGTCCAAACTTAAATCTGTATGTAGAAGTGCGTGTTCCACTGCTTCTATTCCCAAGTTATGAGGTATTGAGGTGTATAATGATTTGACATCTATTGTAGACATTAGAATGGTTTCGTCCCTGTTGATTGTGATGTGTTGTAATTTGTTTAGGAAATCTGTGGTATCTTTTACAAATGTTTGCATTTTCATGACGCTAGGTTGTAGATACCGGTCAATGAATTGTCCAATGGGTTCGTGGATGTTGCCTTTTGTGGACACTATAGGTCTAAAAGGAGAATGGAGTGGATCTTTGTGTATTTTGGGCACCATGTGGAAGGTTGGACTCTTTGGGTACTGTATTAAAAACCTCTTTGTTCTGTCATTAATCACTCCGTTTTCATGGGCCCGGTTGATTAAATTCTTTAGTGTGGTAAAAAAGGCTTCTGTGGGGTTTGTATCCAGTTTGATGTAGGTGGTTCCATCAGAAACGTGCTTGTTGACTTCTTCATAGTGTGTGGTGTTTAATATGACTAGGGCTCCTCCCTTGTCGGCTTTTTGACATGTTATGTTGGGATTATGAGTGATATTCTTGAAGATGCCAAACTCCTTTTATGTGAGATTTGCTCTTGGTAAGATTCAGTTTGGATAAATCCTGTTTAACCAAATTTTCAAAAATGTCCAATGTTTTATGACTGATCGGTGCCATGTAGTTGGTCTGGCTCAGTTGTCGGTTGCTGCGGGAGTATGTTGTCAAAATAGTGTCGGAGACGTAGTTTCCGCATAATTTTGAACAAGCTCACCTCTAATTCAAGGTGATTGGTGTTTCGTGGTGTATACATAGGAAGTGCCTTTTTGTAATGTTTTTAGCTCAATGTTACTCAATTGTTGGTCTGATATGTTTATGACCAAACTCAGGTCGTCGTGTTTCTTCCCCTTGTCTTTCTTCGCTCCTGTTGTACTCCTGGTACTTGGTGTTTTTTGTGACTATGAAGTCTTATGAAAAAAAAGGAGTGGATCCTTGCATATATGGAACAATACATTTCTTAAATTGTCCTCCTTGCACCCGGAGTGCTCCTGGGTAGGCTGTAAGGAATACAAATGGGGATAACTAAATTTGTATCCTTTATTGGCAAAAAATTATTTTAATTCAAATTATTAACCATATTCTAACAAAATAGTAAAATACATAATATTTAATCACGTTCTTCTGGGTCACAGGGAATAGTTTTCTACTTGATTAATCTATAATGCAGTGATGTAATTTTAAACCGCAATCGGCAAAGTGCATCTATTTTAAGCCCCAGCTCTAGTTGGAACCATATAAATGAAAGCGTTAGCCAACCCACCATGATGGAAATAAGAACGGGAACCTAATTTGGTTCAATTTAAGCCCACAGCGTAAGTAAAATCAAAACTAAACCGGAGGCTTAACTGATCAATAGTGCATTGGTGTAATCTTAGATAACAAATGAAAAAATGAAGCCCCACCACTCGTTGAAACCGCATTAGTAAAAACGTCAGCTCTCCCAACTTGATAGGAATAGGTACGAGCACCAAGTGTTATTCGGTTTAAGCCCCAACCAAAATAAAGTTAGAGCTGACCACGGAGGCTATGATATTATTAGGTACAGCCCTACGAAGGTGGGCAAAGTAAAGCTAAATCATAAAGTCTATCATTACTCAGGGCTAGCTCCTCACCTTTATAGCTCCTTTGACCCCACGTCCTCCAAGGATAGTCCTTCGTATCGGTTTCCGTCGGTAAGCGACATGTTGAAACGTTCAAGCGTTTTTTATACAGGATGCAGCATGTGTGCACAGCAGACGCTGAGTAAAAAACGTCACTAAGGAATTTCAGAAAAGATGTATACATGACTGGATGAACTCAAATTCAATTTAAAAAAGTCTTTATTGCGATTATTCATCTTAAAAGACAGAACAGTCAGTATATTAAAATTAGATACAACCACATATATACCGTACCAGGACCTAAGACTGGTTTACAAGTTTCTCAGTAAGGAGTTAAGAAAAAAAAATACCTATATTTACATATTAAAACAGATCCTAATGAACTCAATTTAGAGGTGAATTGTTATAGAGGGAATACCTTATTAATAAATAGACTATCAAACTAAAGCTTGAATTCAGTGGAATCTGTCCATCAACTGTTGTTTTTGCATTTTTCACCCCGAGTGGGATGGGTATGGCCAGACCTGGGTCCCGTGCTCTCCATGCCACTGGAATCAAGCTATCCTGGCTGAAGAGGGTTGAAACCCTGAAACCGGTCCTAGGATGCTTGATTCCAGTCCAGGGAGGACCTGGCTTGGCAGTTCGGGCTGGACTGTTCCCATGAGGCACAGGATCAAGACTGATTTGCATATGGCTGGGTTCAAACTGGAATGGCATGGTGAGCAAAAAAAGATGGGTTTAGGCCCAGATCTCTGTACTGGGGTGAATGTATGACATTGTTCTGCATTCTGTCCATCAACTGTTGTTTTTGCATTTGTCATCCCGAGTGGGACGGGTATGCCCAGACGTGGGCCCCGTGCTCTTCATCCCACTGTAATCAAGCTATCCTGGCTGAAGAGGGGTGAAACCCCGAAGCCGGTGCTCGGATGCTTGTTTCCAGTCCAGGGAAGACCTGGCTTGGCAGTTCGGGCTGCACTGTTCCCAAGAAGCACAGGGTCAAGACTGATTTGCATATGGCTGGATTCAAACTGGAATGGCATGGTGAGCAAAAAAAGATGGGTTTAGGCCCAGATCTCTGTACTGGGGTGAATGTATGACATTGTTCTGCATTCTGTCCATCAACTGTTGTTTTTGCATTTGTCACCCTGAGTGGGACGGGTATGCTCAGACGTGAGTCCCGTGCTCTCCATGACACTGGAATCAAGCTATCCTGGCTGAAGAGGGGTGAAACCCCTAAACCAGTCCTAGGATGCTTGTTTCCAGTCCAGGGAGGACTTGGCTTGGCAGTTCGGGCTGGACTGTTCACATGAGGCACAGGGTCAAGCCTGATTTGCATATGGCTGGGTTCAAACTGGAATGACATGGAGAGCAAAAAAACGATGGATTTAGGCCCAGACCTTTGCACTGGGGTGAATGTATGACATTGTTCTGCATTCTGTCCATCAACTGTTGTTTTTGCATTTGTCACCCCGAGTGGGACGGGTATGCACAGACGTGGGTCCCGTGCTCTCCATGCCACCGAAATCAAGCTATCCTGGCTGAAGAGGGGTGAAACCCCTAAACCGGTCCTAGGATGCTTGTTTCCAGTCCAGGGAGGACCTTGCTTGGCAGTTCGGGCTGGACTGTTTCCATGAGGCACAGGGTCAAGACTGATTTGCATATGGCTGGGTTCAAACTGGAATGGCATGGTAAGCAAAATAAGGATGGATTTAGGCCCAGATCTCTGTACTTGGGTGAATATATGACATTGTTCTGCATTCTGTCCATCAACTGTTGTTTTTGCATTTGCCACCCCGAGTGGGACGGGTATGCCCAGACATGGGTCCCGTGCTCTCCATGCCACTGGAATCAAGCTATCCTGGCTGAAGAGGGGTAAACTCCGAAACCGGTCCTTGGATGCTTGTTTCCAGTCCAGGGAGGACCTGGCTTGGCAGTTCGGGCTGGACTGTTCCCATGAGGCACAGGGTCAAGACTGATTTGCATATGGCTGGGTTCAAACTGGAATGTCATGGTGAGCAAAAAAACTATGGATATAGGCCTAGATCTCTGTACTGGGGTGAATGTATGACATTGTTCTGCATTCTGTCCATCAACTGTTGTTTATGCATTTGGCACCCTGAGTAGGATGGGTATGCCCAGGCATGAGTCCCGTGCTCTCCATGACACTGGAATCAAGCTATACTGGCTGAAGAGGGATGAAACCCCGAAACCAGTCCTAGGATGCTTGTTTCCAGTCCAGGGAGGACCTGGCTTGGCAGTTCTGGCTGGACTGTTCCCATGAGGCACAGGGTCAAGACTAATTTTCATATGGCTGGGTTCAAACTCGAATGGCATGGTGAGCAAAAAAACGATGGATTTAGGCCCAGATCTCTGTACTGAGGTGAATGTATGACATTGTTCTGCATTGTGTCCATCAACAGTTGTTTTTGCATTTGTCATCCCGAGTGGGACGGGTATGCCCAGACGTGGGCCCCGTGCTTTTGATGCCACTGGAATCATGCTATTTTGGCTGAAGAGGGGTGAAACCCCGAAACTGGTCCTCGGATGCTTGTTTCTAGTCCAGGGAGGACCTGGCATGGCAGTTCGGGCTGGACTGTTCCCATGAAGCACAGGGTCAAGACTGATTTGCATATGGCTGGGTTCAAACTGAAATGGCAGGGTGAGCAAAAAAAACGATGGATTTAGGCCCAGATCTCTGTACTGAGGTGAATGCATGACATTGTTCTGCATTCTGTCCATCAACTGTTGTTTTTGCATTTGTCACCCTGAGTGGGACGGGTATGCCCAGACGTGAGTCCAGTGCTCTCCATGACACTGGAATCAAGCTATCCTGGCTGTAGAGGGGTGAAACCCCGAAACCAGTCCTCGGATGCTTGTTTCCAGTTGGGTGCAGCACCTGGAATGATTAGAATGCTTCCGGGGTCATTCTCGGCAGTGTGGTGCCACCCCTTCAAAAGGTCCTGTGAGGTGGCGGGTGGGTCTCTTTCCCACTTGCTGCCTCGGACACAGCAAGGTCTCGCGACTCTCCTGCATGGAACAAGAATGGCATGCTCTGCTGCAGCGACTCTGCAGACACTCCCCCCGTTTTTCAGTTGGTTCCCCCGAGAGCCACATGGGTTAGAGAGCTTATTTTCTTGCCCAACCTGCGTTGCGTTCTGGTTGTCCTGCACTCTGTGGCAGCACTAGGGTACATGAGTGCTGTGGAGGTGAGGCAGGCCAAGAGGGTGAAGGGGGGCCTTTTGAGGTGGGACAGGAGTGTTTGTGGGGTACTGAATGCTTGAGGGGGCTGCCTTCCTAATCCCCTCCGTGTCTTAAGGCCTGCCTCCCTGATTGGAGTATGCCGTGTTGACCTCAGGGCGACCAATCACGGTCACCCCTTTTCCCAGGCTTGCGCCCCAGGGGGAGGGGCTTCCCGCCTCCAGGTGGCATTTGGCCCGGGCCTCCATTGGGTCCGGCTTCGCCTTCCCTGGCCTGGGCTCCATACTGAGACAACGTGCCTATGGAAGCCCAGTTTTGCACATTTTGACTTCTTTGGACCAGCCTATCCAATCACACTAGCATAATCACTGAGGACTTGTACACTCACAGAGTAACTGGTGAGGGGAGACTTCCCCATCCTTGTGAGGACTTGGACAGTGGTTGCTTAACACAGCAGTGAGCCTCGTAAATCTACTCAGTGCACAGGTGTATGTCATGCATGGTTTTCACTGGAAGAAGTAGGTGTTTTTGGCTGGTTCTAGCTCACTTTGACCGGGGTTAGTGCAGCAGCCCTCCTCCCCCATCGCTACCAGGCTACGCAGAAAGACAAGTCTAGCTACGGCCTGGAATGGTTACCTGCAATCCAACTCTGACTCTCTCTCTAATTGATGTGAAAAGCAGCACACGTCGTTTGCACACGTTTTTAATGATTAAGCTGATGGTGGTGCACTCAATAAGAGGTACGGCTCCTACTGGGCATGCAGTTTTGCCAACCAGAGATGTTTCTCCCACGGTTATTGTGGTTAAAGCCCAAAGCAGGCAACGCAATGCTAATGAGCAGACGCAGAAAAACACAGGAAAGCTTTCTAAGCGCAATAGGAGACTCTACTACAGTAAATACTCCATGGTATCCAAGTAACACATTCAATTTTTGCCGCTCACCTTTATTGTTATACGCAATTAGCTAATGACAAAAGTTCATAAATACAAGAGCTTATAATGACATGCCTCCAGGATAACTGAGCATTTTTCGACTTGCACTGTAGTTTTGAGCACCCACTATCAAATGCTCTCCTGCAGCTGTGTTCATGTGCACCAAAGATGCAAGAGGCACTCCCATTGAATTTTTTTTAGGATATCAGCTGTATATGAGCAAGTCGAGGATCCCTACCTACATTCTGGTTATTGGCCATTCAAAAGCGTTTGAACTGGTTGATACTACCAGCTCTACCAGCAGCAAACACGAGTCATTGCTCGCTGTCTTGAACTGGAGGCAGGCAACCGTTCGAACCTGGTCCGTGGGGGTCACAGGCCAGACGGTGGAGGGTACCCTATGCATTATAGGAGCAGAACAAGGTGGGAGGTAACTCAGGCAAAGGTGGATACGAGAGTAGAGGCAGGCAGGATGTGCCATCGGATGCTAGTGTAGGTCACGGGGGTGTTGGCTGCACATTAACAGCTTCTTTTAAATGCTCACTGTAAACAAACAAGTGGGAGAGTAGAAGAGTGGCAGCTGGAAAAGACCACCTGCAGTTTGATATCACGTTCCTGTCATACGTTTAGATTCTTTACGTTCTGCTGCTGTCTAGTGGATTGTTTCAGAATAGTTTTATTGCAAAAGCATGAGAAATCGTGTGTAGACTTCAGTGGAAGTGCAGTCACCTTATTTAGCAATGTAACCATTTGGAGTTCCAGCACAACACTGGTGATGGGTGAGTTGGTTTGCCCTGTGCTTTTGCAAACTTCCTATGACTTGAGCTGGTCTTGTCAACAAATAACTAATGCAACGTAGAGGGAAGGAAAATAACAAAACCTATGACAAAGTACCAATAAGACATCAGCAATAGACTCTAGCCATCAGCATTCATTTTCTGCTACCAACCCAAACCCTGTGCCACCATTCTGGGCACTAGAGGATTCTCTGACTCTACACCTCAGTGGAAGGTGTCAGGAAGGAGGGTAAAAAATGCAGAGATTACATAGCAGTTTCATTTTTCAGCTAGCTTATGTGTGACACTTTCATAGTTTGTGTGTGTTGGAAATGGCCCTTTTTGCAGGGTTATTCCCAAACATTTTGCTTATTCCTCCTATTTTTTCCTGACCTGTTGTAGTTGGCTTTAGGACTCTGGGCACCTTACCACTGCTAATCAGTGCTAAAATGCATATGCTCTCAGTGTAAATTGTTATTATGATTGGTTATCCATGATTGGCATATTTGATTTGTTGATAAGCCCCTAGTAAAGTGCACTGAGTGTGCCAGGGCCTGTAAATCTGTGGGCCTACATCACTGATTGTGCCACCCAAATGAGTAGCTCTGAAAAGGTAACTCAGACCTGGCACTGCAGTGTTTTTTCATAGTTGTTAACTGCCATGTCAACCTGGCAAGTGCAACCACTTGCCAGACCCTAACCTTCCCTTTTCTAACATGTTAATTACCCCTCAGGTAGGCCCAATGTACCCCTGTGGGCAGGGTGCAGTGTATGTGAAAGGTAGGACATACCCTGATGTATGTGGCATTTCCTGATACTGAAATACTGCCAATTCGTTTTTCACTATTATAAGTCTATCTGTTTCCATACCATAGAATGGGGAGTTTGCTTGTAACATCTTATAAGCATAACTGCCATTGGGAACCAGATCAGAAAATAAAGTTTAGTATGCTTGAACTCAGAATGTTAAAATGCATCTTTTAGTGAGGGTGATTTTTACATTCTGTGTTTGAAAATACCACTTTTAGAAAGTAGGTATTTTCTTGCTTAGCCAACGAGTGTGCCTCTGCTAGGATGTGTATTGACTGTCTGGCTTTGGAGTGACAGGGGCTGGGGATGTGCAGTGGTGCCATGGAGTCTGGATGAGTCAGCACTAGGCTGAATAGGGCTGGACTGCATTTGAAGTGGTAGGAAGAGTAGCACCTGCACCTAAATAGGGCTGTGCCTGCCTTCCATAATGATGGCTCTGCCCCCGTGGTGTGTCTGGAGCCAGGGCTCACACTGACAATGGAGGTTGTTGTACACTTGCAAAGTGCCCCCAGAACTGGTTTGGACTGGGCTCAGAGCCCTGGGCCAGGAGAGAACAAAGATATTTACTGTATAAAAAGAGGGGCCCAGACCCCAGACTTTTAGATCATCCATAGAATTCAAGAGGACCCTTTGCCAAGGAGTAGAGCTGGGGAGACCGAGGAGAAGTACTGCCCGCTTGCTGTGTGCTGTGTGGGGTTGGCCTGCAGTTGCTGCTTCTGCCAAGGAAAGGAGAAGGACTTGACTGTGTGCTGTGTCCCCTGCTTCAAGGAGATCTCCAAGGGCCTGTGTGTACTTTAGAGCCATATGACATGCAGACAAGAGTTACCTTCTAGCAGTTCACTTCAATGAAAACCATGGATCAGCGGATTTACCTTCGGTGAGATTCCATGGCATCACTGCAGCACCGAGAGGAGGCGATAGGTTCAAGCTCCTACGACAACTTGAAAATAAATGGATAACACAACTCAAAGCAGTAGAATTTGGTTTAAATACGGATAGGGATGCTTTTTTTGAGGGATTAACTATACCAGGTCTGTAATGTCCTACCATGATCTTACATGTATGTCTACCATATATCTGTGTGAGTCCGCTAACTAACTACCCTAGATCCAAGTTCCTTGACTTACAAAAAAGAAAGGGGGGGTTCTGTATAGATATCGGATATGTACCATTTTAACCATAGCTAGAGGGTACCAGTTAAGACCATCCTTTATGTACATGCTCTGTTTAACTGTAGTTGCATCAATCTGTTAATTTCTTTAGCAACTGTAATTCGATATCATGAGTGACTTGTGGTTTTCTTCTGAATATTTCTCTTTGTATCAAGTGTTGGTAGTATTGTTTCTTGTTCTAGTACTCTGATTACAATTTTAAAAGACCTAGATACTTATTTGATGAATAACTAATGTACTAAGGGGCTTATTTTATGATTCTAAGCCTTTCCTTTTTTCAATTTTTTCGATTCTGTACATCTGTTATTGTTATCTCTGTCAATTTTTTCTTCAAATACACAGGGCTGGTCCTTTGCTTCCTCCTAGAAACCTATTTGATCCCTTGTTGGGATTAGTTTTGAACTATACATATAGTTGGATTCACTCTCTTGTATAACCGGCCATCATCAGAATTGAGACCTTTGTGAACGTGACCGGACAGTATTATGGTGGCAGAATGTAATATGAACTATTCATGGAGATGTCCCATTAGATTCATTATTTTAGCTTTGTTCACGAACCCCTGGTCTTACCGTTCCCCTCCCATGCTAACTATTTGGCTGCTACTTTTTATTTTGTCATTCTATAACTTACGCGTTCATTAATATTCTTGCGCTTGATAAGGGTTTACTCTGATGTTTTGTTGGCTCTTAACTGTTCTAACCCAATGGCTATCTTAACTCTATATTGTTTAATTTTATTTTGTTGTTTATTTGTTTCATCTATTTGGCTGTTTTTATGACACAACCATGTTTGGTTTTCCGTTTAGACCCCATTCCAATTAGCGTCCATACGGTGGCATAGTTTCTCAGGTTACACCAGTGGGCGTACTGGTTATACTGATGGCCTTTTTCTATGTTTATTATCCCAAGCGGGGCTTCCTTTACTACATATTAGGAACCAAGCCATTATGGCATTTGACTATAGTGGCACGCGCAACCCAGGGCGTCCAGCATTCGCTATACTTAGGTGAGTTTATATTGTAAATGTGAGGGATAGTGAAGTATTGACCCTGGTGCTTATGATTTTTACATATTTGTTTTCTTGGTTTTATGTTTCCTTGCACACCGCTTGATTTGATCGGGTGGAATTTTACAGTTTCATAATGCCTTGGACTTATCAAGGTCCCAGCAATCTATATTCTTATCGTATCATGCTATGATCTTGTTTGTTTCGACAACTGTGATTGAGGTATGTTGTTCTTACCAAGATACTATGTTTGGATGGGGAGTCAAACACTAAATATGGTAGCATGCTGCACGAGGTTTAAAGGTTTATTTATTTTTTACTCTACGGGTATGTGTACGTTTTTCTTTGGGTACTTTGAGCATTTATCGGATTCTATTCCTGGTGCTTTGTTTTAACTGACACATGGGAGTTTTACGATATGGGGCCTCTTTATTTGCATTACTGTTTCTTCTTTGCACTTAACATGATAGTGCTCTATGTGGTTTTATATTGAATCGTTATTCAAGATTGACTACTAATCAATTAATAATTGTGATCTTGATTAGTATATTTGGACTGTAGTTTTGTGGGTGTTTGCATTTCACACAGCTCTTGCATCTTGGCTTATGTACACTGGTGACAGCCTACTTGTTGTTATATTAAGTTTTGAAATTGTGTTTTTGATTAATATTACAGATTATCTTTCTCTTAGTCCTTGGGGCTCCGAGGGCCGTAACTTTTTACCTTTGCAGTTCCCATTTGGATGAATCGTCTTTACTACATTGAAGATAGTTTCCTTATATATCAGCTTGCAGCAATCTCTTTCTGCTACTTTTCCTTTCTGCTTCCTTTTTACTTTATTTACATTTATTCCTGTGGATTAAAAAGTTGCTAGTGCATTTGGACTTTCAGTTGTTTGTTTTCTTTTCTCTCTCTCTCTTTTGTCTCTTCCCCTTTTTCTCTTTGTCTACCGTTTTCTCTTGACTTATTTTTGGGAATTATTTTTAATTACACTTTGTGATCCTTGATGGAAAGGAATGTAATTGGATCATGCTTCCAATGTCTACTCACTTATTGCTTAAGATTATTTCTTCACTTGATAGGGTGTACTACATACACGTTTTTTGATACTTATTTCCTTATTCCCGCAAATAACATCTGGTATGCACTTTCCAGCTTATTGTTGTGACTTTGTGTAGTGACATGATAGATAGGAATTGTAATACATTTTTTTTATTTCGCTTTCACAGCCTTGAAAAAAGTCATCCAGTGCGCCGAAACACGTGTCGGCTGTCTATTTGCTTGTATATGGAATAAAAACAAATGGAATCATCAGCTTTTCTGTGTTTACCTTTTGCTCATCAAGGTTGATTCCATGTGAACAGACCCGTTAAAGTGACAGACTCTTTACTTTTGATTGTGGTGGTGCTCTGGACATTTATTAGATGTACTGACCTCCTATTCTGAAGTTTCAGAGACACAGATACTTCACCCACAGGTCCCCTGAACTCTGCTGCTGTGAGTTCCGACCTGCCAGGAGGTGCCTGTGCCAGTATTTGACCTCTGGAGTTTGTTGCTGCTGTTTGGGAGCTAAAAGAGAAAAGGAACTTGAAGAACTACAAAAACGAAGCATCGCTCTTCTTGCGTCTGTTTTTCTGACGCATCTCTACGGCGCAAGAAGAATTTCCATGCATTGGCGTGCTGCTACGAAAACTGACACAGAGTCTCTCGCCACTGCAAGAATCGATGCATCAAAGGGTCGCGGTTGAAGAAAACCGACGCATCGCCGCTCACCACATCCGCATCGATTACCGACGTATCCCAGATTTGCATGTATCACACCTGTGCTACAAGTTTTCCAGAAGCATCACCTGTGGTCCAGAACGGGCAGGAAGAATCGGCACATCACTTCCCCCTACAGACCGGATTCGAGGCATCACTTCTCCTGTGTGCAGCAGAACCGTCGCATTGCCTCCCCAAGGTCTCAGGAACTGAGGCATCTCTTTGTTTTGAGCGCTTCTTCACTCTGCGGCTGTTTGGCCTTGTGAATTTTGACGCAACTACATGTACTTTGTGTAAAAGTTACGCATCCATAGTTTTCTATGGCACAAATTCTTGAAACCTTTTGAAAGTCATATTTTTAACTGAGTATGTTGGATTTCTGTTGTTTTGGTCTTGTTAAGTTTAGATAAAGATATTTTATTTTTCTAAACTGGTGGGGTGTCCATTTGTAGTGTTTTCACTATGTTACTGTGAGTGTTGGTACAAATACTTTACAAATTGCCTTTGGGATAAGCCTGTCTGCTCATGCCACGATACCAAGTAAGTGAGCAGGGGTTTTCTAAAGTGTGCATTTCCCTTACCCTGACTAGAAGCAAGGGTCCCTATTTGGACAAAGGTACCTACCTCTGCCAACTAGAGACCCACTTTTCTAACAGTGTAATTAAGGGTGACATTCGACTACCAAATGTGTGACACTTAAGGTGGCTCTGTATTGTGAGTAAAGCAAGCAATTAAGTCCAGGGAAGGGGATAAATAGTCGGTTATTACACCTTTTGAGCAACTTTTAGATCTAAAGAGGTTTTTAAAACTACAGCGGAGCACTCAGAAAATTCTCGAGATGTAGGTCTTGGTGCAGTGTTCCTCAGGCGTACACCCCCTGTTCAGGTTTGTTTCAGAGAGGGCCAGGGGTTTGGCCCATCAAATCTGAGTGTCTAGATCTTTCCAAATTGCTACTCAAAGTCACTAATGGTTTGGCCCCTAATATCGGGGGAACAGTGTTCCATTTTAATGGTGAATGGGCATCTCTTAGAATATTATCTCAATGACCACAAAACCATTGTTTCCCTCAACAGTTTTGAGACGTGGGCCAAAAGCAGTGTTCATCAAGCATGTTTGTTCTCCGGTTCGACTCCGTTTAAGAGACGGCAGGGGTTTAGACCATCAAATCTGGGTGGCCAGTTATGGCAAAATGACTCCTCACAGTTGCCAATGATTTGGCTTTGTAAAGCTTGGGTCCAACATCCCATTCCAAGGATGAATGTGCATCTCTTGGCATATTATCTCGCTAACCACAAAATCATTATTGCTGTACAGATGGCATAGCTAATTAGCATGTTTGTGAGTGATGTAGGTGGTTGATGTAGCTAGAATCCAGCTAACCCAGGGTTACTCTTCATTAGGATGGGCCAATTGCTTAAAGTCAGCCACTAAGCCAGCAGAACATCAATTAAATCAAAGGCTGGGGTCAAAGTCTGAGTTGGGTTTGTGTACTTTATAAGTGATGAATTCAGCCTCTACCACACCTTGGCCTTGGAATCCCAAGTCAAACTGTTGAGGAACGGGCACAATTCTATGTTGTCGGAAAGCTGAGTCTGTCTTTGCCTGATTCCTATATAAGCATACATGGATTATGGCAGGGCCCCTGCCATTGGGGATGTCGGCAAGGAATGTCACCAGGCTTCGAGGGCTGGCCGGTGCAGCAAGCACACACATTTTTTGTCAAGGTTGTGCACTTTTGCAGAGCTCAAAGGAGCATACATCAAATCTAAGTGCCAACCTGAGTGCACTGTTTCTCATGGTGCTGTGCGAAAATATTGTTACAGCACTGTAGTGCCCCTGGCTCTGAAAAGAGTAGTGAGTCTAGGGGTTTTGAACTGAGTTGCTCTTACTGGTAGAGCGTCTTTAGCCCCCCCCATGGGGTAGCGAGGTTGTTTACGCAGGCAGTAGTGAACTGTCTGGCATCCAGGAAGGTGGCTCTTAGGCAATAATAGGTGGTGGTGGGGGGGCAGTGGGTTGCACTTTTCGGTTTTTTAGCCAGTCAGTCGCACAGGTTGGTCTGGGTAGAAGTTGAGGCACCTCCATGCTATGGCTCACTCTCATTTTGAATCATGGCCACTACTGCGACAGCAAGGATGGCTAGCTTGGCCGGTGGTGCAGCTGTCTGGCAAGTTGAGATCAGACTGCTACAATCAATAGGGTAGTGGGATTGTGAGATTAAGCCTGTCTGCTGCTAACTCATTTTCTCTCTTTTGCATCTCCCATTGATGCAGGTCAAAGGAGTGAGGAGTTTCAACAGCGGCTGGATACCTCATCACCTTGTGTGGACGTGGAAGGGGTTACAAAGGTGCTGGTGCGGGGCAGCTCCTTCATGAGGCATTGTTAAGGTTTGTCTATTCCACAGGTGGTTTGCAGCTGGGCAGAGAGTGTGGCGTGCTGGCTGACCTGTTCGGTGGTCAAGGAAGGCTGCGCTTGGCCCAGTTAAGGAATGCAGTGGGCAGCTTCTTGCTCCGTGGGTTCTATGCTCCTAGGGAGTTCTACAATATTTTTGGTCAGCAATGAGGTCACAGAGATCTAACAGATAGAGTTGGTTGCATGTGGTTATCTCTAAGGTGGGCTGGCGCACAAAGAAGTTTTCTTAGGCCATAATAGCATGGCCACACTTTGTTCCCAGGTTGCATTGGAGAGGTGGCAAATGTGTCTGACTCCTCAATGACTCTGTGCTGCTGGTAAGCAGTAAGATGGGTAAGTGGTTTATGTTGCCTAGGTTGTCAGCTACTCCTCACGGTGCCTCAAGGGTGAGCAGTCTTTGTTGGAGGATGGTCCAGATGGCAAAAACCATGTTCTGGGTGAACATGGTTAGTGTATCGCCCGCATTATGGTGGAGGGAAGGCCAGATAGTAGGTGAACTATGCTGGCCTGTGGCAGGTGAGGTCATGATTGGTGGGACAGTTTGACTCCATTAAAGTCCCCTTTTAGACCAAAGTAACAGAGTCATTGCTGGATCCTCCAAGGGGTGCTGGTAGCAAGTCAAAAGAAGGCTGGAGTGGTGCAGGGGATTGGGGGCAGTTGTTGACACGTGGCCCTTACCTCGCACCCATCCGTGCATGCGCAGTGAGAGGAAAGCTAGCACAGGTCTTTGGGGGAAGGAGATTGCATGTAGGGGGTGTCTGAGGGAGGTGTCCTTGCGAGCAGATGGGTGCCCTGAACAGGTATTCCTGATATTGGAAATCGCTGGGAGGTTTCTTGTCAAACATAGGGACCAATCCATGTACATTTGGTTTTGGGCAAGGGTTTCTAAGTGGAAGGTTCCAAGAACCAGTCATGATCTCACTTGGGGAAGATGTTTGAAATGGATGTACAGGAACTATCTTAGTTATGGTTAGGTAACTCCCATGTACTAGCAACTCTGTTAATGCCAGGACCATTGCACAATGGTGCAAGGGTGCCTGCACTGGCATTGGCAATGGCGCAAGCCAGCTGAAAAGTGCATGGGGAAATGCAGGGCTGCGCTGTAATGTTTTAAATACGGTGCAGCCCTGCACTTCAGAAGTAGCGGAGCACGGCGTTAAGCCAAGAAGGCTAACTCCACGCTCCGTCACTTCTTTGTAAATATGCCCTGAAGCACGAAGGTAGAAATCTTAGTCAGGCAAAGAAGTGAAAATTATATACAGGACAAGTAGACTTCTGCGGCTGCGAAAGTTGAATTTTCCCACTCTGAGCTTTTTTCATTCAAACTAAGGGCTTCGGCAGGACATTATCCGTGGCTATCTGATTTGAGAGGACTTTGGAGAATTTCGGCAGTAAGTAACAATTTTGACCAGGGTAACCCACTTGATGTATTTTACAGATGCTCCATTGCAGTCGGCCTGAATTTGCACGCAGCTTCTGGTCAACTTCGAACAGTAGTTTGGAATTGCCACTTTATGTTTACTTGGTGCTTTTTGTTTTAAAATTTTTAGAAATTCATATCTTCGGTCTCCCTTCTTGGATTTTAGTCATTTTGCAGTAATACATGTTTCTACACTTTTAGAAGTGGACTGTGTTTTTTATTTTTTTGTGTTGTGTTTTGACTGTGTATTTTACTGTTCCTCAATAGTTGACACAAGGTAAGCCTGTCTGCTTTGGGTTACACATCAATTCATTGAAACTGTGTATATCTCGATAGGATTTTTAGGCCTATTATTTTAGTAAACCTAACATACTCCCCAAATAATAACCCGTTTTGCATAATTTTTACCCAGGGGAGACTGGTTCGGGCTGAAAATTTCGCAAAGAGTCATTCGCATATAAAAAGTTATACATGATAACGGCAGACCATATTTCATCCTAAAAATTTAGGGGCATATTTACAACGAGGCGATAAAAAATTATCGCCGCTTTAGCGCCCGTTTTCGGCCGAAAAGCGGTGATAATTTTATCGCTATATTAGCAAGGTCACGCTAACGTGTGAAACCTTGCTTTAGCATGGGGATTTCTAACGACCAGCTTTGCATCTCTAATGAGATGCAAAGTGGCCATTCCTGACCTGACATGATAGGAGAAATGTCGCTAAGCGACATTTCTCCTATCATCAAGCCCCACGCTATGAAGCATAGCGTCAGGAAAAGTAGCGATAACACCTGTTATCGCTATTTTCCTAACACCTGCTTCAGGACTGACTTAGCCATGATATCCTATGGAAGGTGGATATCATGGCTAAGTTTGTGAGTCCCTATCAACTAGCTAACGTGAGATTATCGCTGGGTTTCCAGCGATAATCTCACGTTAGCCAGTTAGCGCTAGGATTTTTATCGCAGATGAGATAAGCGTTGCTAATAGCACGCTATCTCAGCGATAAAAATCGGCGCTAGCCGTCGATAATTATCCGAGCGCTAAGTGCGCTCAGCGATAATTATCGCCAGTTGTTGTTGATATGCCCCTTAATTTGGTGCAATTTTACAATATTTGAAATTTCGTGTAATATTGAGGAAATTATTATGCAATTTTGCACTCCTGTGAGTGACTTCATTTATAGTTACCAGAAATTAACTAACTGACACAATTAGAATGCTTTTCGATGAGATATTCTCACCACTGAATGTTCGTTCAACCTTCCTTGATCACAATGAAACAAGATGAGTTACAGAAGAATCAATAATTCTGTCTTGAATTTGGTGTACTAGAAAAAAACCTTTTATGGAGTTTCTAATGACCCATTGTAGGTTATTTTGGTTTTGATATTAACCGACTTATATTTTGGCACACAATTGAATATTGTGGCAAGATTGGGCATGCTTAACTATTAATTATTTTTCCTGTGACTGTTAAAGAACACTTCTAATGTTGTATTAATACTTTGCTTATCTGTGTAAGTCACCCCAGGGGACATTTGTTTCGAAACCTATTAATAAATCAGGAAAGGGTTTTTAAAACACACCAACGAGACCATTAACAGCGTTCAATAAAGTTAAGGTCTGATATTCTTAATTCTGTGCAAAAAAATATCTTTGAAAGTGATTTCAAGGGTAAGAAGAGAAACGATGCATAATGTATGGGCATTAGATGGATAACCTTTGCAAAGAAGGGTCCCGGTGATCATTTAAAAATGGTGATGAGTGAATTAACTATGCTTTCATTTCTTCCAGTTCATACCGTTTTGGGTCATATTCTGACCTTTTTTTGTGCAGCCTCAAGATTGATTTGATTCAACTTTTAAAAAAGAGTTGTTTCTCAGCAAGTCAATGTGACCTTCCCTTGAATCGGGAGGGATGACAAAAGCGATCTCCTCTTCGTATGGCTATAAAATACTTTTAAAGTATTAATTTAGTGCTTATAATACTCAAGAGCTTTGTCTGAAGTGTGCAATGACAAGAGTGATATATACTGGTTGAAAGGGTAAGTGCACCTGCTGTAAATCTGGAAAAAGTTTTGACTGTCAGTGTGTTGTGTCTTCCTTTCATCCTTCTCTTTTAAACAAATTCGTACTACATTCTATAAAACATTATAGCGTTTCTACAGATTTGCAAAAAGAAAAACGGCTGTTGTGATTTCAATCGAAGGAATGTTACCTTTAAGAGGAGTGCATTTGAAAAGTAGTCATATTCAAACACTTTTTGCATATACAGCATGTGAATTTATTGGATATGCATCGAGATAGGATAGCTACTTATAACAATTTACCCAAAACTCCTTGGGCTGGATTATGGATTGTGCACTGGAACTCACTGCAGGGGAAATAGAGAAATCTCGCTGTTTTTAGTACATTTGAGATACTGGGACACCATAAGAAAGTGGACCTATGGAAAAGGGGACAAATTACCAATAATTATTTTCCTCCATCGATGTGGGGAAATACAAAAGATTAACTCACAGATCTAAAGTTTTCAGGGAAAGATAAAGTCACACTTAAGAAAAATGTCTGAGGGCCAGATCTAGCGTTTGGTGGATGATACTCCAACGGTCAGGGTGGCAGAGAACATCATGTTCACCACCCGATGAACTACTGTCCCCCAAATTTAGAGATCACCGCTGGCCCAGCAGTGATCTCTGTACGTTAACAGGAACGGCCTTCCTCTCAAGGAAGAAAGGCTTGGTGGATAGCTGCAATATGTTTTGACAGCCATCCACTAAACGTTTTGTTTTTCAAAGATAAATTCAAACGTAGGAGTTTGTTGTTGAAAAAAAGCTAATAACTTTACACATCCACTAATGTTATCCATGGATGTGGGGATCATTATTTGTTTTTTATGTCCCTCCCACTGTTGGGTAGAGAATAGGATATCACACCCTTTCTCCTAATTAGGGCAGGCGGCATAATGACCTTCCTCTAGCAGTCAGAGGAAGCTTTCCATCGATGGAGTCAGCAGGAGCGCCATCAACAGGAAGTTGATAGTCCTCCCCACCCTAAAAAGAATGGTCAAGCCGTTATTTTGACGGAAAGGGTATTTCGTCTCATTCGTGGAGTATCCTGACCACCTAACTATAAATCACAGTTTTTCCCAAGCCAACAGTTTTTTTTTCATAAATAGAAATATAATCAGATATTTGACAATACAAGTAGAGCAAATGTGCAATGTTTACTCAGGCCCACTACTGGTAAAATAAATTATCCCTGTGGAGATAAGACAACAAAAATGGGGCAGCTTGTATAAAAGTGGAAAGTAGCTCAAAGTTCTTTTTTCCCAAATTGTATTCAATTTACCACAGTATCAGTAATAACCTCATAAGCCACTTTTCCTCCCACCTTCAAATCAATTACACAGATAAATTGGTCACTATACTGTATCAACCATCCCCATCCAAAAACAAAAAATACACAGGTACATTGGTCACCTTAGTGTTTATAGTGGTATTGGAATGGTGCTATCAGCTTATGCTTCAAATTTGGGACCACAAAACATATGTAAAGAGCTCTCCCATTAGACTGAAAGCAGTGTCAACCTCAATGGTCTGGGACAGTTGTCAACTGGGCCATTGCCCGACAGATGGTCTATAAAAGTGAGCCATTGAATGTCAAATTTGCAGTCCATTTAAGTAAGGCTCCATGTCAGTTTCTCTAAGGCAATTAGTGCCCACAGCTTGCCTGCCCATTCCTGCATCTAAGGAAAGATGAAGATTTCCATCTCAGTGCTAGGAGGTGTTTTGCAGCCAATAGGATATTGGTGATTATTCTCCAGTCTGTCTTAAATCGACCCAGATTTTCCAAAGGTTTGAGACCCAAAATTATGGTTGCAGGGTATGGCTTCAATAGGTATACTATCACCCCTCTGATGAGGTTGAGGATCTCTTTCCAAAAAACTGTCAGCTGAAGGCACAACCGCCACATGTGTATAACATCACTCTCCAGCCCATAGGCCCTGCAGCATAACCTATTTGTCGAACCATATATCTGTTTCAATTCAATTGTAGTGATGTACCATAACATCATGAATTTCTACATTGATTCCATGTTCTGCACGTTCTTACAAAGTGAGCGGATATTAGACCAGAGTCTATGTCACCGTCCTCTGGGAATGGGATGGTCAAGGACCCAGGACCACTGTTTCATATGTGCCAATTCTGTGTCTGGACCTGTCCCATCCAAAAGTGCATAAAAGTTAGAGAGCAGACCTTTAGGACCCTTGTAGGTGGTGAATCATTCCTCCCAACTCTTTAGTGGGATTTTAGCTGCCACATTATTCTCTGGAGAGAGGGCCTAATTGAATAGTTGGAGATATTGAAAATACTAATTTTCCTGCAGCTGAAAGTCATATTTTCATTGTAGGAAGTCTTTGATGCCTCCTCCCTGGAAAACATCTCACAGCATGATCCCAATGTACAAACTTGCCATTCACAATTTCTGTATAAAAATCTCCATTGCCCTGCAGGGGGATAAAAGGGGACAGGAAAGTTGACAGATTATTACTTCTTGTGAGTGTATCCCAAATTTCAAAGTTGTGCTTCAGGATCTCAGAGAAATAACAAAACATGGGCTTTGCAAATTTTGGGGGCTAATGAGTGGTTTATGGGGCCGACCCATACCTGCTGCATCCATGTGGAGCCAGTGGCATTCAGTCGCATACAGCAATCATTTGAAAGAAATATAAAGTTGGCCTGTCAAGCGCACAGTAAGTCGTTTTCATTTTTCTTTTTTTCCCCTCGTCATCGTCTGTCGACTGCCCACCCCCCCCTACCACTCTTAACTGCACAGGCTGCTCCTGCATGACATATAACTCACATAACCCAACTTTTGAACCCCTGTCAGACTCTTGTGCTCCACTATTTTCGCCTTAATGCATTGACAGTGGCACAAGTGAACTTATCAAATGTTATCAATGTGTACCGGAACTGGATACTATTACCCAATGTTGCCACTAATGGCGTAAATTGGGTTAATTGTAGTAAGTAGGTAAGTTAAGTAATTTTATAGAGTGCACGGCTGCCCCAGCAAAGGGATGTGAGGCCTGCACAAATAATACGTCCACATTTCCCATTACTGGGAGCCAAGCACCCCATTGTAGAGCTTGACTCTCTCGGGATAGTGAAGCAGAGTAGTCAAGGGAGGTGATGTGGGCTAATAATCATCCTTTGCTGGCATGCAATAATAACATTCAATGAATGATTGTTTAGAAAAGGAAAAGTACATTTATTACACACACATTACTAAGGACTGTGCATTAGTTTATAAATATATACATAACGCAGATCAAAAAAACCTTGGATTACATGATGAAATAGTTTGAATTAATTTATCCCTTGTGTCATTATACAAAAACCAATCTTATTAACACATATTATATCCTATACACACTCTACTTAATTGTTAGAAGAAAATCTTATTCTCACAGCCAACACTTAGATCATATTCATTTTATTGCACTTTCTTATATATAGACAAGTCACATCAATTGTGTGACACAGTACTCTTTTTAAAAAAAAAATTTCATAAAAACAATACATCAACAATATATAAAAACATTATAATGTAACACAAATTTAACAAAGAGAGAAAAAACATGTATCATAAGACACTACAATTTGTCATCAATTCGACAGATCACACGGAACAATTTCTACACTAGGCCTGGATGAACTCTATTATATCACCTGCAGGACAAAGTGTTTCCACAGATTCTGCCACAAAAAACAAAGGGCGTCGACGCGTTTCGATGATTATTTCTTATTGTTCCATCTTTTTCAAGACTAGCATTTCGAGTCTCTCTGATATTCACACTTGATAGATTACTACGGCTAACCTGTATTGTATTTGTTGTTGTTAACTTAAAGTTCTTTATTTCAATTTGATGAATACAGGCCCCAGCTAGGCCCGCAGGACACAAGGGTTCGCTCTCCTGTAATGGAATCTATAAGGAAGTTGGCACGGAAACTGCAAAGTACAAAGACAGAGTTTATTAACCCTTAAGGGTGGTCCTACAATCCATACAATACCCTTCAGTATTGCATAGAGTAGCACAAAGAACTTTCGTACACGGTCCCCTTTTATACACAACAGAGGGGCTCATAAGTGGGAGGATACAACATGAGGCGAAGAATGTTACCTTTTATGGACATTTTCAATACAAGATCAATATGTGGGCGGAGCTGACATACTCCTTGAGCCCGCGAAAACATGGTCAAGCAAGGACTAACTGATAACAGATGTGGTCAAGTCTGGGCATGCGCCAGACGGACAAAGGAACTATTTATAGACTGTTACTAGGCAGATTACAAGAGCAACTAACACGAAGATAGGACTCTCCTCGTGTTGAGCACGTGGAGACATAACAATACAGAATGGAATCCAAACTTCAGTCAACATAACGAAAGAGACATGTGTAAGGCAGGAGAATTCAAGTCTTTAGTAAATGCTTAATCACATCGTAGTTTCAATTTACAACAGACGACCCTTTCAGCATTTACTGAAGACATCCGGTTTGTTAGGATAATCATCGTATATGTCAATTGTCATCATTTCTTCTACTTCTTTAGCTAAACGTTTCTGATAAGTGACATTGGCAATAGCTTTCTTATCGGGGATACAGAATGATATACAAAAGGAACAGAGCAAGGGACCACATTGGACACAGATGCAGCAAGAAAACAGAACTGCTATAATTATACAGAGACCAGTTAAAACCTTCCAACCCCAAGCAGTGATCAATGCCCAAAACCATCCAGAAAAGGACCAAGTGCCGTTTTCTGTATGGATTTCAGCTGCAATTTTATGCAACCTGTTGATTGCATTATAGACTGACGGTGTGTGGTCAGGAATAAACACACAGCAACTACTTCCGATAATTTTACAAGCTCCACCTCGATCAGCTAACATAACATCTAACACCATACGATTCTGCAATGCAACAATTCTGGTAATCTGTAATTCTTCCGTAAGATTCCCAAGAGCAGCAGCGGTTTGGTTTGTCACAGCCTCTACCACTCTTGTTAATCTTCGAACTTTCCTACTATTTAGGGCAGCTCCAACGAAGAAAAACAATCCTAAATTAAAATCAATATACTGCTGCAGACTGGTGTCAGTCTGATCCACGTCATCAATTGATAGAGTACGTTTATACCTATTTACAGTCACATTATTTAACAACTTCAAATCCTTATGATAGGATGCAGGTGCCAAAAATACAGGAGGCAACAAAAATGCTACATAACATACTCCGGACCAACCGGCTGGCAAACGGTAATAACCTTTATTTCCGCATACGAAGTAGGTATTATGGGATGCTAAGAAGGTACTGTTATTCAACCCATCAATGTTCAATATGGTAATACAATCGCTAACACCAACAGGAATATAACCCACACTTTGGACACACAGGTCCGCTTGAGCTTGTGCCACTTGAATCACAAATCTGTCTTTTCCCACAGTGTCTCTGGTGTTCGTGAAAACATATGGAATCGATTCATTGTCTGGTCGATACTCTTCCCATTCCCAAATTGTCCCATTCGCTTGCGGATATCCATCTTTATCCTGATGACATTCTTTATTGAGTCTGAAGAGTAATCGTCCCACTGTGGGTTTCCGAGTGGCAAAAAGCAAAGTGTACCATGCTCTACAAGAGCCATTATGAGAGAAAGGAAGAGGTATGAATGGCGTTCCTCCTTTCTTCTGATGAGCTGGCATCATACCACATATCCAACAGTTCGTAGCATTTGTGGCAACGTGGGTATGATGCAACATCTGGATGAAAGTGTTATTCAAATAAGACTGACGATGCTTCAATTCTTGATACGGAAGGGTATAGAAGTAGTGCTCCTCAGGCACTGGAGTGGTCAACACAAGTAACTCTCGAGCAGGAGTCACATCCTCCACAAACCATGTGGTTATCCCAACAATAGCTACTGTGAGCATAAAACCTGTTGCACAAAGGATCTTCTTTTTCTCCATGTCAGAATAGAGAATCAATATCTTCCTGAAACTAAAAGGTTTGTCAGAACTCTTCCCCTTGGGCAGCGGTCGATTTCTTCACCAACGGGCCAAGACGGGTGTCGCTACACTAATGCAGGGCTGATCCCCCCCCCTTGCCTCATTGGCTCTCCGTTTCACTAACCCAAGGGCCGTTCTGACAACATGTCCCGATACTGAAGGATTCACTTTCTTGGCCTCAGATGATATCGCTTTCCTCCAGGAGCCGCGTGGTCCGGAAAGAGCTCCTCAGCGTCGTTCGATCCCACAGCACGGCCTTTCTCTGTGGTCAGAATCTCTCGTTGATCGGTCAATACAGCAGGCTCCACCAATCCGGGCGGTACTTTGCGGCAGTGCAGGGAATGGATCCAATTCTTTCTGTTGGAAACTCGCACAGCCGTCCTCGTTGCCAGTAAGACTTGCTCAGGACCAGCCCATCTCGGCTCCAGGCTGTTCGTCCTGTCAAAGATTTTCACCATGACATAGTCTCCAGGCCGGAGAATATGTCCTTCGCCGGTGGACCGATCAGGGAGCGCCTCCCGGACCTGTTGATGAATAGAAACCAAGTCATCCGTTAACTGTGCCAGATAATCATTCATCATTACACAAGGTACATCATACACAGTCTTAGGTTTTGGCGGACCCCAAATATTCATTGGGCGTCCAAAGACAATCTCGTACGGTGTAAGACCGATTCGAGAGTGCGGTACCGACCTAATTGACAACAACGCCAGCGGTAAAGCATCTGGCCAAGTCAAAGACGTCAAAGCTTGGATTTTAGTGATCTTGAGCTTCAGTGTACCATTATACTTCTCGACTAGTCCTGCAGATTGAGGGTGGAATACTGCGTGGAACTTCTGGGTGATGCCTAGACCCTTCAGAACATACTTTATAACATCCGCTATAAAGTGGGGTCCGTTATCACTCCACAGAAGTCTACAAACGCCATATCGAGGGAAGAACTCCTTCAACAGCATCTTGGCGGTAGTCATTGCAGTATTGTCCTTCGTAGGGTATGCCTCAACCCATTTGCTAAAGGCACACACCACTACTAGAACATACTTCAAATTGTTACAACGCTCAAGCTGGATGTAATCCATCTGCAGAACCTCAAAGGGTGCAGTAGGTGTTACAAATCCTCCTGCTGGGGTTCGAGTACCCTTTCCTGGGTTGTACCTCAGGCAGATCATACAGGTCTGCACCACCCTCTTTGCCGTGCTAGCAATCTCTGGATGCTCCCAGACTTGGGTAAGCAATTTTACAATTGCGGAAGCTCCAACATGTGCTAGCCCATGTGCCATCTGAACCATAGGTTGTACAAAAGCCGTGGGTAATTTCCATCTATCCATCTGCTTATTTCTCCAGCAGCCCTCATCATCCAATTCTCCCTCACTGGACCATTGCTCCCGTTCTTTGTCAGAAGCGGTCCTCTGTATTTCTCGCACTTCTTCCTTCGCATCATGCCATCTTTCTACTTGCGACTTCACTACATACATGGCCGTAGCACCGGGCTGCATCGCAGTCTCCCGTGCCACCCGGTCTGCTAACGCATTCCCTTCTCCAACTTTATCGACTACTTTCCTATGGGCGCTACATTTAACGATGGCAATTTTCTTCGGATATGTCAATGCAGTTAAAAGATTATGAACTAACTCCCCATGCATTATTTGTACTCCATGTGACGTTAAGAACCCTCTTTCCTTCCAGAGCAGGCCGAAATCGTGCGCTACTCCGAAGGCATAGCGGCTATCTGTATAAACATTCACACACAATCCTGTACTGAGCTCACATGCTCGTGTTAATGCTATCAGTTCCGCTGCTTGAGCTGATTTCTGTGGTATGCGTGCTGTCTCCACTATTGTTTGCAATGTGGTAATCGCATACGCTGCTGAAGTCGTACCATCTGGTAGCTTCAGGCATGACCCATCCACCCACAGTTCTCCATCTACATCTGAAAAGGGCGTATCCTGGAGATCAATACGACCCTTTGTTTGTTCCTCGGTCACAAGGATACAATCAAGTGCTTTCCGTGCCTCAGACCGAGTCTCGGGGTATGGCAATAATGTGGCCGGATTTAACGTCACGCACCTCTTTAACGTAATATGAGGAGCCAAAAGCGTCAGCTCATATCCCGTTAAACGGGCACTGGTCAAATGCTGCGTCTTTGTCTGATTAAGCAAGGCGTCAACAGCATGGGGGACTAGTACCAACAGCTTATGAGATAACACAATTCCCTCGCTTTGGCGTATTGACACAGCTGTTGCCGCAACCGAGCGAAAACAACCAGGCAATGCTCGGGCAACAGGATCAAGTACAGCCGAAAAATATGCACAAGGGCGCTGCTTGTCGCCGTGCATCTGCACTAAAACTGATAATGCACATCCATCTTTCTCATGCACATACAGCGAAAAAGGTTTGGTATAATCAGGAGTCCCTAACACTGGTGCTGAACAGAGAGCCTGTCGCAGTTTCTGAAAGGCAGTGTCACACTCATTCGTCCAAGGAAGCGGGAATAGGTGTGTCTTTTGTCAAAAGGGCTAACAATGGCTTAGCTATGTGTGAAAACCCTAGTATCCATTGCCTACAAAACGACACGAGACCCAAAAATGCACGCACGTCCTTCTGCGTGGACGGCGTCGGCGTGTCCAGAATCACTTGGACACGATCTGGTGTGAGTGCACGCCCCTCCTTAGACAAAAGGTGACCCAGATAAGTCACCTTTGGTCTACAGAATTGCAACTTTTTCCGAGAGACTTTGTGAGTGTGGGACGCCAAAAAGAAAAGCAAGGACAACGTACTCCTTTCACACAACTCCGAAGTGTCGGCCGCCAACAAGATGTCATCGACATATTGAATGAGGGCGACACCCTCAGGCAGAACAAAGGAGTCCAATTGTCTTTTCAAAGCTTGACTGTAAATGCTAGGGCTTTCTGTGTAGCCCTGAGGGATTCTACAAAATCGGTAAGACCTATTATTTAGAGTGAAACCAAAGAGGTATCGACTATCGGGATGAATGGGAATTGAAAAGAAGGCATTTTTCAAATCAATAACTGAAAACGTGGTCGCCGTAGGCGGGACCAAAGTAAGCAACGTCGTGATATCAGAAACCACTGGGTACTGAGGTATCACGATCTTGTTTACTTCTCTCAAATCAATGATAAACCGATAGACTTTGGCATCCGTATCCTTTTTCAAAATGGGCAGAATCGGGCTATTACAAACGTTATAGGGAACCTCTTCCACTACTCCCACCTTAATCAAATCCTGCACAATCTGTATAAGAGCCTCTTCCCCCTCCTGCGAAATACGATACTGTGGAAGGCGTGGTAACACCGCCCCCTCCTGGACACTAATGCGAACAGGCGGAATCACCATCTGTCCCACATCAGTATCCGAGGTGGCCCACAGAGCACAAGGGAGGGTAGCTAACACAGCATCTTCTGTAACCACACACATCCGTTCAGACAGGGGGTAATTGTCATTCAATATCACCCGCACTCCAGCAGGGGAACAGCGGATCGTAGCTCTGAAGTGCTTCAGCATATCAAGGCCCATAATATTGTCCGGCGTGTTCGGGGCAAGCAAAAACGGACAGGGTGCAGAAAAGGAATCAACCTGAAATGTGAGGGGCCGCGAAAGAGGGCTTCGGGAGAGTGTACCATCAAACCCTACCGATGTAACCATTAAGCCAGATGGGGGAGCCCTCGGAACCAATTGTTTAGACAGCGCACTACGAGTCGCTCCTGTATCCACTAGGAACTGATCAGTAGAACCCAAAACCTCAGCTGATACGTAAGGACCCTTCTGATCAACCGGCACCTCAACTGATTCTAACCCCCATCCAACGCATTCCTATGCATGCTGAGAATCATGGTACCCAGAACGGTCAATCCCCGACACTTGATACTGGTTTTGTCGATCGAAAACATTAGACCTATCTCGTTGCTGCCCGGCAGGGTCAAAACGAGCGTGATCATTAGAGTTCCCTCTAAAATTCGAGAAGCCCCCTCTACCTCTCGGGCCACCCTGATTGTGTCCCTGACGCGAAGCATGCAACGCTGGGCAATCTCTGGCCCAATGTCCCGATTGCTTACAATACGCACATTGATTCCTGTTCAGATCAGATCGGCCCGAGGGAGGACCATAAAATCCTCCCCTACCTCTATTTACACCCCGTCGGGGCGGACCATATACTTGTGCTAACATCACCTTTGTTTTTAAATCCTTCGATTTCTTCTCCTCCTGCCCCTTCGCTTCTTGCTCCTGGCGCTCATAGTACTGAGCTATAGTCAGGAGGGCTGTCGGGGTCGCAGTGGACCAAGAACTTTCACTCGCTTTTAGGCGGGCTGCGATCGCCGGTAATAAATTCGCCACATATTTATCAGCAAAAAGGTGTCGACCCGTGTCATCCGTAAGAGACTGACCACTAAAATCATGAAACGTCTCCTCAAAGCGCGTAAAGAAATCTGCAACTGATTCATCGACTTTCTGCTTGCACGAGGCTAGCATATTCCAGTCAATCTTTTTAGGGGGAATGATTGTCTTTAACTTAGTCAGAATAGCAGCAGGGAGATCTAAGATAATCTGAGGTGGTTTCTGCGCGGGCATTCTCTCCCTATCCTCATCCTTAAGCTCAGACCATCGAGCCTTAAAAGCGGCAGCATCATCCACCTTCCGCACAGATCGCCACATATCTGGTGGTAGAATAAGCCCAAAGAACAAATCTATATCTGCTAAGGTCATAATACAAGAATTCAAGGCCCCCTCGACTTCTTCGTAAAAGGCCGCTGGATTCTTGCGGGGATCAGGCAACGCATTCTTTAATGCCATGACGTCAGCCCTGTGCCAGGGAGTATAAACCCAATTATACACAAAATATCCCTTAGCATCGGCGGAGGTAATATCCGAGCTAGTCCCCGTTCCTTTAGGAGGAACATACAAAGGCGCCGCCTCTCGCATTGGTTTAGCATGCACTAGATCGCTCTTATCTGATTGAGAGGTGGATGAATGGCCGCCTCCGGTACGCGAATCCGACCGCTTCTCCTCCTCGAGTTGTTGGCGTGCTTTCTCTTTAAGGTCTTTCGCCGCATCCCGCAACGCAAACAGTCGCCGAACCGCATCAGGCGCCTTAGAGGGAGAGAAAACACCATTACGCAATGCTTTAGCATCTAATACCACATCGTCAGGTTCAAAGACACTGGAATATTTCCGAAAGGCAGCAATCACTTCATCAGAAAAGTGTCCCAAGAAATACAACCTTTCTCTATCCTGCCACGACTCCCAAGAATCCAACAACTCAGCAAGGGATAACTTGCCCTTAAATGCACGATAGGAAACTTGCCGAAGCTCACCCATTCGCTCAACCGATAACATGGACCGCGTGTCTACCTTACCCGAACCCGATCCAGAATCTTGTGGCCTCGGGGCAGACGCGCCGACATAAGGAGGCGGAGAACGATCTAATAAATAAAAATCATCGTCATGATTATTAAGGACAGGATAGAGTGGCTGACGAACAGCATATTGACCCGAGACTTGTAACCTGCGTTCTTTCTCTTGCCTCTCCGTCTGTTCTCTTTCCTCCCGACGCTTTGCTTCCTGCACTCTCACATGATCATTCTTTCGTTGCTCTTTATCAAACAGCGCTTTCTCACGTTTCTCTCGCTCACGCACTTCCTTCACCCATAATCGCACACATTCAAACATGTCTTGACGAGCACGCCGTTTACACATACACTGTTCCACATACTCAATCTTACGCATATCAAACGACCCATACAACGGCCACCGTAACTCAGGATCCTTTCTGGTATATTTCCTCCATACTGTGCTGTACATTATGGAGGAAAGACCATGCTTCACATACATATCCCTATTAGGAGTCCCCTCTGGGGGAGCTGGAGCAGATTCCTCGAGGTTTAACTGGTTTCCAAAGCAGCAGCACCACTTACGGAGTGCGCTAAAAGCAGGCATGCTCAAAAATAATGCAGAATAGGCAGTATTATCAAAAAAATGGCACTTAAACGTTGTGCCGTTCAAAGTTACACAGTTCCGGAGAAATATCTCCACATTACCTGCCTATATGTGTTGCAACGCATATATTCTCACAATAATCAATACAAGATATGACCGGTCATCACAAATCAAACTCAAATAGCCAACCCAGGCTTCAAAAACTCGGAGCAAGTACCGTACAACGGTTCTTACCAATCAAGAGTCCAGATTCCAACTGCCAAGCTCCAAAATTCGCCCAAACGGCTGTCACGGCAGGACCGACAGAAGAGGTCTCAGTCGAGGACCGGCGCCACCCAGATGGTCAGGTCGGAAGGGAAGGAAGAAAAACCTCGGGATGCCAGGACTAAAATGCCTCTGGCAGTGATCACATCCCCGGCCAAATTCCTCACCTTCGTCGCGACCAATCCTTCGAGCATCCGAGTCGCCGATGAGCCCCACGTTGGGCGCCAATTGATGAATACAGGCCCCAGCTAGGCCCGCAGGACACAAGGGTTCGCTCTCCTGTAATGGAATCTATAAGGAAGTTGGCACGGAAACTGCAAAGTACAAAGACAGAGTTTATTAACCCTTAAGGGTGGTCCTACAATCCATACAATACCCTTCAGTATTGCATAGAGTAGCACAAAGAACTTTCGTACACGGTCCCCTTTTATACACAACAGAGGGGCTCATAAGTGGGAGGATACAACATGAGGCGAAGAATGTTACCTTTTATGGACATTTTCAATACAAGATCAATATGTGGGCGGAGCTGACATACTCCTTGAGCCCGCGAAAACATGGTCAAGCAAGGACTAACTGATAACAGATGTGGTCAAGTCTGGGCATGCGCCAGATGGACAAAGGAACTATTTATAGACTGTTACTAGGCAGATTACAAGAGCAACTAACACGAAGATAGGACTCTCCTCGTGTTGAGCACGTGGAGACATAACAATACAGAATGGAATCCAAACTTCAGTCAACATAACGAAAGAGACATGTGTAAGGCAGGAGAATTCATGTCTTTAGTAAATGCTTAATCACATCGTAGTTTCAATTTACAACAAATTGGCCTTAGTATGCGCTTAATTCCTACTTGGAGCAACCTTTCAACATAATCCTGGATCACAAGTCGTTTTTACGGGAGTCTTTTAATTATACGTATGTTAAAATGTCCTTCCAATTATGTATTTATAGTTCACTCTGGTATGTCTTGATAATTAGGCTGTGGTGATAATTTTCCTTCTCCCTGGAGGACTTTTCACCTTCTTACAGGGGGCCAAACGATACTTGCCTCCTTATTCTCTTGTATTCACCGGCTTAAAATTTGATGTAAAGAGGCGGAATCCTGCGTACGTCTTCTCGCGTCCATGATGAAATGACATTGGACCTCAAAGTGTCATGGACCTGAAAATCACAAAGCCCCCTCCATCTATATCAGACAACACATCACAATATATAAAGATATCACAGAAACAGGCCTATTGGCTGTATCAAGGGCTCACCATGTTACAAGAACAACTAACCTAATGCTAAAAACACCCTCATTTTGTGTTGTAATGCAGTAATTAATAATAACCACGTGCATATGCAATTATTAATGTCAATAAAACATATCAATCTTGATCAATAATCACTGTCAACATTATAGTATCAAGAAAGCGTTTTAAAATGAGCGTATGAATCTCTGTACGTTTTAATACTTCTAGGTCATATAAAATGCTACCATAAAACAGCCTCTAGTGGGTCTAAATTTCAGATCTCATAAAACGCACCCATGTAACTAACCCCTAGAAGATGCTACACTCAATATGTTTTTTTATACACCATTAAGACACATAAAACCCAGCGATAGAACCAAAGCGTAGAGTTTGCTGTACAGTAAAAGCACAAGACTCGGGATTGTTTTAAAACATTACAAAAATCCTAGGGGAGTGGGTCACAATTTTGGTGACACCAGAAACATAGGATCACTTTTCCATACTTAAGGGAAGATTGGGCTGCTGCTATCCTGCAGCCTGTGCCCCCCCCCCCCCCCCCCCAGGACATTTCTAAGGCTTTTAGTGATGTCCCTGTCCTGCTGGGGCTATTGCAGAAGCAAGAAATTTAGGTAAATGAGCAAGCCCTGAAGGTCATTATGGGCCACTCCAGCATGGAGAACAACAGGTCTCCCACTGTGCCAAGAGCTCTCAGCCTTCTTTCTTTTTCTTGACAGGACTCCCATACTGGGGGCAGCCTCGGGAGCTCACTTGCATCTGCCTCAGCCAGCTCCACGCCCGGCCAGCATCCTGGATTTTCAGCGCGGGACCCGCCAGAATTCTTATCCCTGCCCGCTCCATGTCGGCAGGGTGTTTCTTATGTGCTGGCCGCCCACTCTTCCCAGACACTGACCTGAGGAGTGGAGTCTAGGCCACCACTATTGAGGGGGTTGTGATGCCGCTCTCCCTTCCTCTTTGTGTTGACCCCAAGGGAAATGATGGCCGGCCCCAGAGGCAAGATTTGAAATGGGGAGTGGACCCCACACACACCACCATCCTTCAATTAATTAAGTGATTCTTTCACCAACCCCTGGGCCTCAGCCAACCCTGGGATAATGAAAAGGAGATTTATTGTGATTTGATCCTCCATGGGGGTCAAATGTTATAAACTTTTAAACAGCAAACATCCTGGACTGGCAGTGCGGTAGCCGCCAGAATGCTTCTCCCTGCCCACTCCATGTGGGAAGGGTGTTTGTTATGTGGTGGTCAATCACTTCCCAGACACAGACATGAGGAGTGGGGTCGAAGCCATCACTATTGGGGGGTTGTGACGGCGCTCCCCCTTCCACTTTGTGTTGACCCCCAGGGAGACAGAGGCCCCCTAGGGCAAGATTTAATATGGGGAGGGGACCTCATGCGCACTAGCTTCCTTAAATTATTAAAGTAATTCTCACACCATCCCCTGTACCCAACCCTACCCTGGGATAATGAAAAGGAGATGTGGCGTGAATTGATCCTCGCTGGGGGTCAAATGTTACCAACTTTTAAAAGGCCATATCTCTAGTGCCGTTGTGCTGATTTGGACATCCTGGTCTCATATTTTTACTGGTTCTAGCCATCACAAGCAGTTCCAGCAGGCCCCTGGCCTATAATGTGGTGTATCTTGGAGGGAGCTGGTTCCTTGCACCAGTTTTCCAACTGGTCCTTGTTTCTGGGTGCAGATATCCAGATCTTTCCCCCGTCTTATTCTCAGGGGAAGTAAGGGCATAGCCTAACTGGTCCTTGAAGAGACCCACTGGTTCTGGTGTCAACTGGGGCACAGTCTTTTGGCCTGTTGGCATCAGGGGGTGGTATCATTTGTTCTGTAGCAATTTCAAGTGGTTCTAATATGTACTACTTGTGTAATTAAGTATATTTTATTGTTTTCAGTTATTTAAAACTGTAACAATTTGCCAAACATGAGAACAAACCACAATTTCATCACACAAATGCATAGCACAGCTATTTTATGTAATCATACAAACTTAGCCGTAATAATAAAACCACGATATAGATGATACCACCGGGTAAATCAGACCCTAACCTAATTCTTTAAGAAACATCTTAGTAATCCACTGCTATTCAGGGTTTACTATACACCGTGCAGTTTGTAAGAGCTTACAGTAACTGTGCCATTGTTCACAAGAAATATTGATAAAGTGCATATATGTCTATAAAAACAGTGAAAAAAACAGTGACTTCTAGCAGCAACTTAATAAAGTGCAATGTGCAATAGTAAGAATAAAAATGCCACTATTCATCAAAAATACTCAAGAGTATATAGAAATTGAGCAATCAAATAGTGATACTGTATTATCTAACGAAAGCACTATTATTAATTATCTTATAAGCACCAATCAAAACTTCACCATAGAGGCAGCTTAATAAAGTGCAACTTGCAGTGGTAAGAATAGCAATGGTTATAAGCTGCAGGGGGAGTGGCTTGAGCCGCCAAGATGGCCACATCTGGTTGAAGCTCCGCAACTAGGTTGGAGCCTCGGGATCCACTACTGCCTTCCCCGGACGCTATGAGCCTCACAACTACCGGCAGCTGAGGCGCGGACGCGGGGGGTCAGGTAGCAGTCAGCATTTCTTTTTTCCATGCTGCCTTTTGCCCTGTCCCCGTCGCGCTCCGTCTCCCTCAGCGCTACCGGCAGAGCTCTCTGGCAGCATATTTCCCTCAATGGGAAGGGTATAAGATATTCACCCCTTTATTGTGCCTGCAAGGGGACATTTTAAGTATGAGCCAAACAATATATACTGATTGAAGAGTTGTGTCATGTTCTCACTCATTTTTAAGTGCAGGAGCTTTATTGGGTCTATTTTTGACTTCACTTTCTACAACTTCTCATGCCTATGAGGTTTTTGGCGACTACCTCTGCAAGACTGCTCTTCTACACGTCATATACAATGCTACGCTAGCCTTCCCTTCTACCTGTGGTCATTATTTATTGTGGGAAAGTTCTTCTTCAGCTCTGGTTCTGACCTCTATCTCAATTTTTATAAGTAGGTGAAGTGCACTGTGCTTGTCTCGCTCACTGCTACTCAATATATAATTCTTTCACTCACATGGATCCTGTTTCACCCTTTGGGCAGAAAAGCACTATCAATATGTCGTCCGTTCGTAAAGACTCTAACTCTACTACTTCTCCTAAGCGCCACAAGAAAGAGCCCAACTCCCCCACCAAATCTCCATTACATATCACGTTGGAGGATCTCATGGAGGAGATAATGTTGATTAAACCCTTTGTTATTGATACCAACGCCACACTTCAAAAACTGGATGAAAAATGGTCTAACCTTGACTCCAGAATGTCGGTGATGGAACAGAAGGTCAGCGACGTTCAAGATGTGTTACCTCAGGTTGCGGCAATGTCTAAAGAGATCGCTCTCCTTAAGACACAAGCAGAAGATTTAGAAAATTTCGAAATCGTCACAATATTCGACACATTTTTGGCATTCCTGAGGGCAAGGAAGGGTCAGACATGCTAGCCTTCTTGAAAATTCACATCCCTAAAATGGTTGGTCTTAAAGATGGTACTACTCTTAAGCTGCAACGCGCTCATCACATTGGTTCAAAGTCTGATGGTTTGGCTGTTTCGTCATCTTCTACTCATCCCAGAGGGATCATTGTACTGTTTTTGAAATACACTGACTTGTTATTACTCTGGTCTGGTCATAAGGTTTTCTTCTCTCAGGATGTTGCCTGCGCTACTGCAGCTCGTTGAAAGAAATTTTTGTCTCTTCGACCGACTCTTCGCTCCATGAACGCTAGATATGGTCTGGTTCATCCTTGTTTCTTCAAAGTTACTTATAAGGAGAGGTCCTACTCCATTGATTGTCCTGAAGATTTATGCCAATTTATCTCTCGTCATAAGGGGACAAGATGGATTATGGAGGGGCCTGAACTGTTCTCAAGATTTAAGTTGCTGGTTTTCTCTAACTTGGTGCCTTTTGCTTGTTAATTGGCTGTGTGTTTTGGTTTGTTGCTGTTGTTATCTAGCCCAATGTAGTTCATGTCCTATAGATTGGTCCTTTCTCACCACTGTTTTTCTTTTCCCATTACTTCCCACAGATGTGTTTTTTATTATACAAACCCTTATCCGAGATGTTTTTTCCCTCCCGACGTTTCCACCTCATTCCTAGTTGTCCACGGTTGCCATCATGTTGGTAAGTGTTAAGTACTTGTTCTCGAATTTTCGATTTCCTTGTATGATTGTTCTGCGTTTATTGCTTAAATTTGTTCTTTGGTTGTACGTTTTGCTTTAGCTCTTCTGTTTATACTCATTGGTTCTGACCGTTCTCGTTGCTCTAGCTAGTTTGGCCGTCCTTCTGTTCTTCGCGGCTTCCCGCTTCCTCATGCTTTTTTCTCTTTTTTTATTCATACCCTGTTATTCTTGACTAAAGTCTCTTTGCTTTTCGTCAACTTTTTCATGTCTATCACTTTTCTCTTCCTCCTCTTTCCTTTCTTCTTTTTCTTTTTAGGATTTTCCATTCTATTCTTTCCTCACTGTCATTCGACACTAGATTTTCCTCAATGTGCAACGCAATATATATCACTACTATCTTCCTTTTTCGCTTCCTTTACTATCATATTTCAATTCACTTCTCTAGTTAAGCTTCTTTCTGGTACTTTTTTTTACTCTTTATCTTTCCATGCTAATCATATTTATTTTCAACCTCACCTTCCATTATTGTTATTGCTTAAAGTTACCAAATGCCTATTTTGTTGCATGATTATGTTTTTTTCTGAATATTATGACTGAAAATGTTCGCATTATTTCATGGAATGTTAAGGGATTACGTAATCCTGTTAAGAAGTATAGGGTTCTCACTCACTTATCTAGGCTCCACTGTAAAATAGCTTTGCTTCAGGAGACTAATCTTAATGAACTTGAGATGAATTCACAATGGGTTGGCCATGTGTTTTGCTCCCCGTCTAAGGATAGAAAAAATTGAGTTATTACTTTGGTTCATAAATCACTTACCCTTGTTGTGGAGAAGGAGGAGAAGGACACGGAGGGTCGATGGCTCTCATTAAATCTCCTTATCAATAGTTCCACCATTTACTTGCTAAATATATATGGCCCTACTGGTGTGGATGTACAATTTGGGAAGGATATGTCACACACTCTTCACTCCTGTCCTGATATCAAGTTATTGGTGGGTGGTGATTGCAATCAGGTATGGGATCCTTTCACAGATAGAAAATCTAATGCTAGATACACTCCCAACAAAATGCAAAAATCCTTTTTTGCTACAATTCACTCGAGGGGCTTGGTAGATGCATGGAGAATTACACATCCGGATACACTAGAGTACACTTTTTATTCCCCTACTCACAAATCCTCCTCTAGAATAGATTACATTTTCTTGAGCACTCCTCTCTTTACTAATTTGACTCATGAAGAGGTCGGGTCCATCCTCATTTCTGATCACGCTCCAGTTCTGATTAATCTAGATCTTCCCTTTTAATCCTCTCGGTCACACAGATGGTGCTTTAATAAAATCTACTTAAAGATAATATATTCCTAGAGCGTTTTAAAGAGTTCTTGCCGGAATTCTTTCTTAGGAATACTTCCCCAGATATTCCTTTTTCCACCATATGTGATGCCTTCAAGGCTACAGCCAGAGGGTTTATTATTGATTATGTGGCGGCAAAAAAGAAGAAATTTTCTAAAGACTCTTTATTAGCTTCTATCAAACATATGGAGCATGCATATTTTACATCCAATAGCGAAGAAAACTTAAAGAGGTTAGTTCAAGCTAAGTTGTCCTTTAATAAAATAATAAGTGGTTGAAATAAGACTGGTAAGCTACTAGCTAATTATTTAAAGGTTAAGTCCCAACGTTCCAATGGCGTCAAAATAAAGGACTCTAGCGGAGTAGATCATTTTAAAGATGACAACATTTTAAACTGTTTTACAGATTTGTATAAGACACTATACACTCCAGAATCCTCCCCATCTGAGGTGGAGTAGGACTCTTTCTTCGAAACTCTTCCTTCTCGTTCCTCTAAACTTCCCGACTGCTCAATTTTAGAGGCAGATCTCTCTATCTCTGAACTCAAGTCCACTCTACTCCTAATACCAAAGGACAAATCTCGTGGTCCAGACGGCTTTACTGCTGAATTTTATTCTTGTTTTTCACAGTTTTTACTCCCTCATCTTTTGTCTCTATTCCAACACTTCTTGTCTTGTAAGGAAGCCCATGGCTCTTTCTTGGAGGCAATGATATGTTTAATTCCCATGAAAGGTAAGGACCCCTCTTCTTGTGCTACCTATCGTCCTATTTCTTCAATCAATCTAGATTGTAAGATTTTTGCCAAAGTTCTTCCTCTTTGCATTAACAAGGTCATTCCCGAGTTAGTTGGATATGAGCAAACAGGTCTTGTTAAAGGTAACACTATAGCAGACAATTCCAGAACTTTTTTAAACATCATACATCTTGCCTCCAAAAGCTCTTCTCCTTATGCAGCTATTACTCTAGATGCGGAGAAATCTTTTGACCGTGTTCACTGGCTTTTTATGATGCGTGCCCTTAATTGGCATGGATTCGGTCCTGCTATTCTATCTCTTATTAGTCTGTTCGCCCACCACTTTGGTTTTTGTTAACAGCTCTCTATCTCCATATTTTATTCTTTAATGTGGTACCCGTCAAGGTTGCCCCTTGTCTCCTTTGCTCTTTATTCCGTCCCTGGAACCTTTCCTTCATTCTCTTAAGAACTCACCTACTTTCTGTGGCTTTACTCATAATTCTATTAAATAAAGTTTACTGCTTATGCAGATGACATTCTTTTATATGTATCTAATCCCTCTGCTTCTTTGCCTGCCTTTTTTGATCTTCTATCCTCTTATGCTGCCATCTCTGGATACAAGTTACATTTTTCTAAATCTGAGATTCTTCCACTTAATAAATATTGTCACAGAAGTATGTTTGAGGGGATGGACTTTAAATGGAATACTAACCGCATCACCTGTTAAGGAATTAAATACTCTGCTTCTATAGCTAAAACTGTTCAATTGAACTTGGATGATGTCTTATCTAAAATGTACGCGATGATGGAGAAGTGGTCTCCTTTATTTCTGTATTGGTGAGGTAGGTTAAATACCTCTAAGATGATTATGTTGCCGGTAATTAACTTTTATCTTTCTATGTTGCCGGTACAACTCCCCTTAAAATCCTTCTAAAATATTAACAGTATCATGAGTAAATTCCTTTGGGACAATCGGAAAGCTCGTACCTCTATTTCTGTTCTCTCCGCCCCTAAAGATAGAGGTGGAGTTAATTTTCCTAATTTTTGCCAATATCATTCCGCATTTTTACTTCAAGTCATGCCCTATTTCTCATCCATCAATAATCCTCCCCTGTCAGTATGGCGTAAATTAGAGGAATCCATTATTTATCCTTTCCCCTTCTCCTCGTTAGATAATTTTGTTCATCCTCCCCATTCCTTTAAATCCCCTACTAGTTCATACCTTATTTCTATTCTTCACCCGATACGAAGTAAATCACTTTCTCCGTTTCAGTTATTTTTAGACTCTTCCATCTGGCACAACAAATCTATTAAGATTTCCAATCATACCATTTTCTGGAAAGAATGGATTACCAAAGTTGTGTTACAGGTTAAACCACTTATTGCATAATGAGCAGTTTTTATCTCTCCAGGAATTTCAGTCTAAATACAACGTACCGGTTGCTTCTCCTTCAAAATTTGAGTCTCTGAGACTGACTGTAACCCAGCAGCTCTCTCTTTTATCGGATACTTCTTCTTCTGCTTCTGATTCTTCTACTCAATCGTTATCCTTTTCCCCTGCTTCTCACATATATAAATTCCATTTCTTTCCTCTATCTCCATGTCCTAAAAGTAAGTCTGAACTTTTATGGCAAACAGATCTGCAACATACTTTTCCTACACATACTTGGGACTGTATCTCGACTCGCATACATCACACTTCCTGCAACGCCAGTACTACTCAACCACTTTTTTATTTTTATCAGATACTCTTTTTAACCTCTTTAGCTATATAAAAATTCAGTCCTGCCCTATCTCCCAACTGCTGGTCGTGCCAAAACACCCCTGGTACTTATTTGCATACTTTTTTCCTTTGCCCTAATATTTCCTCTTTTTGGACAAACGTTTGCAAATCTATTGCCTCAATTTGTTCTATGACTTTTCTCGTTGATATCACTTCCATTTTTTGGGGTAGTTCTTCCACACGCTGGTTAGGTGGCCAAAAAATTGGCACTTAGTAATTGTAATTGCCTTTCAGGTTATAACCTCGAATTGGAAGGATGCCTCCAAAGTTTCCTTTGCAGCTTGGTGGAACTTACTTTGCCAGCATCACAGGCTAGATAGAGCCTTTGAAACCACATCTCAGCAGCTTATCTGCAAAGAGGCCTTTTGGTCTCCCTTCATTAATTATGTTTCTTCTTCTGCTTTACGTGACGATGCTAGTAATTTTGTTTTTCAACCACCATGAATTGCTCTGCTTATTCCTATATATGTTTTGCATATTTAAGGATTCTTTATTCATTATTGCGTTTCTGTAGTCTATATATTACAAGTCACTGGAAAGCTTTATCAATTATATAGTATATGATTGACAGTACCCTTTTTCTATTCTCTTTTTTCTTCTTTTCCTCTCTTGTCTATTGCCTCTTTCTTTTATTTATTTCTTCTTTTTCCTTTCTTTTCTTTCTCTGTTTTTCCCATCCCAAAAAAGCAAAATCAAAAACGCTATTTTAAGTATGGTACTTTGCGATTATGTTTTCCTTTTATATTTATTCTCTTCTAGTAATTTATGCTGTATTAGATTATTCTCCTGTTTCCTTCATGTCACCAGGTGGATTTGTTTTTATTCTTAGTATTATACCTTTGTACCATGTTTTCTCTCTTTGCTCAATAAAGCTTTCTAAACAAAAACAAAAAAGAACATAAGCAGCAAAATGATGATATGACATTGTCCAATGGGAGTACTCTTTTCAATTATCTGGTAAGCACCATTCAAAAACTTCAAAAAACCTAGATGTTAACACAGCTTTTTTTCCATACTTAATCCCATTTTTATTGCTGTTTTACGCTGCTTTATTCCTGAATAAATATTGGTTTTAGCTGAAAACTCCTTACGGCCTTCAAGCCACTACAGGGACAAACACTTTTAGACAACAATTGTTGCATATATTCACACAGTCTGCAGTTAAGGGAAACAGATCCTGTCAAGAACCAATACTTTTTTGGAGGAATGTTTAGGGTCAAGGTCTCCTGCGAATCGAGAAGTTCTATTAAGTCACTTTTGTAGGTCTCCCATTGTAGTTTTCTATCCTGCATCCTTAACCATATCAGGTATTTGAGTGATCCACTCGGGCTGCCTTTAGGTTGGCATAATAGCTTAGAAATCTAGCTTTTGCCAAAATTGATTGCTTATAGAAGCTGAATTCAAGTTGGATTTGAGAAGATGGAGTGGCACCTGGCAGCTGGAATTATGTCCTGTATTACCGACATTTGGCTTTATTGAACCAGGTTGCTAGACGATCCTTAAATATTATCATGCTATACGTCAGCATTGGCAAGAGCTTGGCATCAATGAAACAACAGATTGCTATTAACACTGGTCTTGCCATATTTTTAAAACAATTTTGAAAACTAATTTTAAGTGCTAAGAGCTGTGCATGGTGTGAGCTGAGCTGATTAAAATTAATTCCCATGTACTTCATACTTGGTACTTGCTCTAATTTTACATGGCCTAAGTAAAATTTATCCTTGTTGATAACTTTATTTCCACAAACCATTATTGTAGATTTTGAGGAATTAATGAAGTTTATATTTTCATTACAGTAAACGGACGGTGCTTCCAGGGATTGTTGCCTCTTGCAGTCCCTATGGAACCCTCCCAAGAGCCTTAGGGGCTCAGGGTATTTTTACTCTGCCCCTTCTCTTTTATTTTATGTTTTTTGTGGGACAAGATGATGGCCAACCCTTTATGGTTTGAAGTGTAGGTAGCCAATCACATCTCAATTTGAGATCAGGATGGTTCGCGGAAATTGGGATTTCGGTAAATAGCTCTAAAACATTTGAATAGCTGTACACCAAATCACAAAAAGGCAATTCCCTAGACCTATATCTATGTTTCTGCCAAAGTTGGTGTAATTCAGTGCAGCACTTCAGGCTGTAGCCATGTCTAAAGTTCATATAGGAATTAACTTGGGAAACATTCTTTGAACTCCCTCCCCCACCCCATTTTTCTCAGCCCTCGCTTTACTGTTTGCCCCATAACTTATCATGCTCAACAATAATCACCAGGGCATGTTTTTAGGGAAAATTTCGTGAACATTCATCAACCAGTGATAAAGGCAAGTCCAAAAAACACTTTTCCCATGAAAACAGGGTCCTAACTATAACTATCTGCTGGTGACGTTCAGTAGGTAATATATATATATAACCTACTGGCAGTCATGTTTCCATAGGAAAAGCATTTTTTGACTTGCACATATCTTTGGCTCCAGTTGACGGATCTTCTCAAGTTTTTCCCCAAAAGTCCCTTTGTGTTTCTTGCTGTACATGGAAGGTTTCTGGGCGATCTGTCAAACGGGGGCTGAGAAAAAAGGAGGGGGTAAAAAAATATGCTTTTCTTATGTGGCTTCTTATTGAAATTTTAAACACTACCACAGCTCGAACCACTGAACAGAACAACACCAATTGTGACAGAAAGGTGACTGTTGGACCAGAAAGTGACCTTTTTTGTAAATTGGTATGAATCCCTTCAGTTGTTTTGGAAATATTAAGGGAAATCCAAGTTTGTATATGTAGGGACGTGGATCCTCTGAGGATCCGACAGTCCCCGTGCTCAAATCTGATTGGCTGACAGCACTTCAATCTGGAAGTGTTGGCAGCCCTCTTGGGACTCAGCTTAACCTGAGTGCTACAAAAACACATTTAAAAAGAGAAGGGGGCAGGGTAGGAATACCCTGACCCTCTAAACCTCTTGAGGGGGGTCCCGCAGGGACAGCACAGGGCAAAAAAAAAAATTATTTTAAAGTTTTCAGCAGGAGATATGCAGGGAAAAGAAGCGCACTCCTGTAATGTTAAGCTCCCGTGTGGCCCAGGTCTTGTGGGCATGAGCAAATATATAAAGGAAGGGGGAACACAGGACCTCAATTCAGGACGGACCTTAAGACCTCGCTCTTCGAATGACCCCAACGGAGCTGCTCACACCCTCTCCCCAGTGCCTTAAGACCCTAATGGGTGAGTAGTGCTCTTTACAACACCCTGATTGATTGGTTGATTGATCACCCTCCTATGTTTTATGAAAGCCACTTCCATGGAGCACTTTAAAGAATGCATATGGAGGGGTCCGCCAAGGTCCCGGGACCGCCAGCTCCAGGGGCAAATGCAGTTATATTAATGTGTAGCCCCACATAGCCCACCTGCACTCCTGGTAACCGCCATCTCCCCGGGGCACCAGAAAAATATATATGCGGGCGGGCCCGCTGAGCCCGTCACCTCCCCTGGGGCAAAACATATAAAATGAATGTGGGTGCCCGCATGGCCTCCCGCAGGACTTTCACTTTTCCAGGGCAATTCCTTGAATTTAAGGGGAGCCCCAGGGACCACCACCTCCCCGGGGCTGAAATTAATTGATTTAAGGAGACCATTGCTGACCCTTGGGCACCACCACCACCTCTCCGGAGCTAAGTTCTATGATGGAGGGGGCCCCCTTATGGAACCATTTATGGCCCTAGGGACCACCACATCCCCCAGGCCGGCTCCTGCTACCTCCCGAAGTGCCCACCCTTGGGAGGTAGCTATTTGTTTTTCCTTCATGGGAGCTAACAGCTCCCACAAATCAAAAGCAAACATAACTCCGCTTTCTCCAAGCCAGAGCTGTCAAACAGCTCTGGCTAGCAGAAAGTGGAATTTTCATCTGTTTCCCTGAACATAAATAAGAAACAGATGAAAAATTGCTCTGACAGATAGGAAGCTGCCTTTCAGCATCACCCTTTCTGTCAGAGCAATGCTGGCTCTCGCAGGATGTGGGGAGCTAGCTGGGAATGTGGGGCCTTTAAGCTTTCCCCAGCGGTCTCATTGCATTCAGGTGAGCTGGCCGGCGCAGACCCCAGTGACATGGCCGGACCCTGGGGGATAGGGTTCGGGGGTGAAATTGGCCAGGGGAGAGGGGCCTTACTGCCGATAGTAAAAAGAAAAGCACGTACTTCTGTAAACTAAAAATGATTCAAGCTTGTTTTCTCTGCAGTTCAACCTTTTAAAGTTATCTGTTGAAGACACTCAAGCAACATTCATATTTATAAAGTTACAGACACACAAGGTCACTTGATACTTTTCCTTAGCGTCCTTTACACAGCTGTAGTGTAGGAGAAGCACCATAAGTTACACAGCTGTACTGTAGGAGATGCACTATGCATTTACCCAACTAGATAGCACTTACTAATTAGCCAGTAGAAAGTACTCCAGTTTGGTAGAGGTGTTGCACAAAATGATGGCATCTTCTTGGATGAATACGCAGTGCAGGATTCATTCTGGCATGATGCTCATTTAACAGAAATTAAACCTCAACGGGAAGCTCTAACAGATATTAACAAAGCAGGCATCCACGTTGAAGCTCCACTTCTGTATGGTACTAATTATCCTAACTTTGTATGCGTGGCCAATGCAAAGCAAGTATGTTTTCTCTGCATTTCCACCAAAACATTATATGAAATCAGTGATAGAGGTGTTTGCATCCTTGCTTTTCTCGAGTGCAGTATCTCACACAGTGTCTGTGATGAGGGGGTTGTTTCTTATCATCTGCTGCTGGGACCAGAGATCATGTTCTAAACTTTTAAAAACTCGAAGTATGTAAACGTGGCTAGAAGCCCTGCCAATTTGGTCTCACTCCATATACATTAGTGGTATGCAACGTCTTCCCGCCCTTTTCCCAGGACGATAGACAGCTTACTAAAAGGTCCCCTGAGGACGTTTTCCGCCTGGTGAAATATGTGAGATCATAAGTAGTGCATCGCGGGGCGTAATTTATAGTTATCTTTACAAAAATAAAGAGTGCCCCTGTAAATAATAAATGCAAAGGCAAGAAAGCAGGGGTAAACAGAGCCTATACTACACAAAAATCCCCTGCTTGATATTATAATTATGCGGCATATCTCAATGTGATTTAGGAAAATCTCACAGTCACAATACAACCATGTTGTTCAGACACTGTATAACAAAATTAGCTAAGTAATAAGGAAATAAATCGTATTTAATTTCAAAATCTACAGTATTTAATACGAATATTTGTCAAATGAATGGTAAAAAATATATTTGGTGTCTGACAGAATAAAGATTAAATATTTATAAATACAGTAAATTAACATTTTCTCTCTAAAAACCTCCTATAAATCTCCCCTCACACACTCAAACTCGTAATCGGGCTACATACATACATTCACACCACATGCATCCTTCCTCCAACAACAGACTTTAATTATCAATAAAAACCAAATAAAGAAAAACAATAATGATTTAAAGTATAGCAAAGCCCGAGTAGAGATCCCTCCTGTCAAAAATCTGGGAATACTATTCAGAAATGATATATACTAAATAGCTCTGGTTTGTGTCCTTATCAATAAAACATAATTACATTCTTGTACAATTGTATTGGTCAAGTATTCTAATCAATACATTTGAATGAGATTTAATTGGTTGAAGACCACAATAATAGATGCACCTTCTTCAGGGCCAATTATGTTAAAAACCAAAACCGAAAAAAGGAGTCGGCAGTTCCCAGAGCAGGTTCATCTCAAATCCTAAAGTAATTAATTTATGGTATAAAGGAAGGGCCAAGGAGTTTTTGGTTTAGAATGCAGGCAGCATTCTAAAAACTAGGGACCACAGCTTCCCTCTGCTTTTAGGAGATTATATAAAACTAGCAAACTGTTGAGAGGGAATTTTTCTGTTCAAGCATTTAATTTATCCTTGATTGATCATGTTATACTAATATTACTTTTCCAATGTCTTCCGACCGGAAAGCGAATTTAAAAAAGAAGTAGCTATCCGGTATCAATTGAAACACTTTTCAAACAGTCAAGACTCCACAAGCGTCTTTCTGATCTTTACACATGCTTAAAAGGTGCATTCACGCCTCCCACATACACTACTGTATGAAGAAATTTGAGCAGGGAATAGGCAAATTCATTCTTCTTGAAAATGCCGTTATTTGTGAAAGTCTCCGAATCATCTACATGTATCCAATTTAAGGAAAACTCTTAAGTAATATTAGGATGGTACCTCATGCCAGAGAAACTTAAAGCCATGTTTAGTTCAATTAATTCCGATTGGAAGGGTTGTGGAGAAAAAGGCACCTTATACCATTAGTGGTGGACTTGTTCTAGATTTAAAGAAAAAGGCACAGTGGTAATTCGAATGCAAGTACCACTAGATCTAGATGAAATAGCCGTGGTGTTGGAAGCCAAGATAATAGAGAACAATACTATACCTCGATCCCAAGAAGGAACCTTGTAACACATATGCTATTAGAAAGTACATTATCTATTGCTCATTTTTGGAAGTAGCTCGATCCCCCTCCAGTGAGCCTGTGATGGTCAAAGTTGTGGACAATTCATTTAGTTGTCCACCACTGGAAAAGCTACTTCATAAATTCTAATCCGCAGTCAAATGAAGAGATTCAAAGGTTTCTTGCTCTATTCTTTCTCTCATGTTCATGAGAATGAAAGAGTAAAACATAAATCATCTCCATAAACCCAGTGTCATTAATAACGCAAGGTTATGATAAATCTCCCCGACTGTGACATAACACCCTTGAGACAGCCCGGTTATATGCAAAATTATAATTATAGTTTTATGGTATTTATTTTTTCCCATTTCCGTCTATATTTATCCCTATTTATTATTGAGCCATCTTTTTTTTTTTTAAACAAATTTCATTTGGTTATTCAAGTGAAGTTTGGGCCTTAGCCCCACAAGTACATGTAAGAGAGCAGATACATCCAGAATACCAACATTTTCAAATACTTGCAATACCTGCGAACATGCAGGGTACAGAATGTGAACAACATGCAGATTGTACCAGATTCACTGTTACACCTTAGAACCCGTTCCAGATCCCGTTTTAGTCAGAAAACTACATGACCCAGAAGGCAGTGGGAAGGGGGAGGAGGTTGTGTGCACTCACAGATATCACATGATTAGAGAGGCGGTTATATCCTTTGGATGGACCACGCCTCCCGCAGCTGTGTGTCGGTAATCTGCCGGCAGTTGAGTTTCGTCGCGTAGCGCGTAGCTACCTTCCTGCTTTATTCCTGTCTTCTCCGTGCCTGTAAAAGTTCCTTTGCTACCTTTTTGTCCCTCATGTACTTTGGTGTGTGCCGCTCTCCCGCGGCAACAGCGTTTAGACCACTTCACCTCCCCGAAGCTCGTGGGCGTTACAAGCTCGCAGTAGTCGGGTGTATCTCCCGCCTTCTTGGCTAAGTTCAGTCCTCATTTTGCCACCAACCCTCGGCTTCACGAAAGGGGTCCTCTCCGGGACTTTGAACGACCCTCCGTGTTGTGATTGCCCTCAGTGGTGGTCTGACTTGACTTCGCACAACCTACATTCTTCCATCATTGGTGGTACTGGACCTGTCTTTCCACGTTCCTTGTTTTGGAGTTATTTAGAAGATCGGCAAGGTCGAGTGCCTGGTGTTCCCTTCATGTTGCGTGAGAGGCTCGCATGGAGAACTTTGCTGTAACCTGTGAATACGCCGTATAGAGAGGCAACGGCACAGACTCTGCTACCATTCCGTCTTGGATTGTTTGCCCTCGAGTCCAGGCCATTTTCCCTGTTATGCTGTCCTGCTGAAGCACCACTTTGTACTACAACTCCACGGTGAGTCTGAGAGAGCACACAGCCTGGGAATGGTATTTAGTACAGGGGCTAGAAAGATACTAGTGGGGGGGGAAGGTACACACTTGTTTCCTTAAGGTATACCCTCACTTACCTGATGTTCCTTTCTCTCTCTGTGTAGGGAAGCCTCACTCCTGAAAGCCTTGAATACTTATCGCTCCCCGTCTACGCCTGGTGGTCCTACGCTGTCTCTTCTCTCCCGGTGGGGTAGTTTACCAGGTTTCGGGTGAAATTCGAGTCTGGTGCTGCCCTAGGGGGAGAGTTGAGAAATATCTTCGCTCCCGAGGTTTGGATTCCGTGCCCTGACAGATTGTCAAGCCCACGATTTTCCCTATCCCCTGAGCGAAGATGGATAAGGACAAGACACTTCTGGGTGGGGCCATGGCTGACCTTAACCCAGTTGTAACCATGTCTGAGTTGGCACTTGTAGTCAACAACTTACAACAAGAGCTCCAGTCCGTTAAAAACGAAAATTTGCGTCTAAACTTAGAATTGAACAAAGAATGCCCAGTACCAGTACCCCAGACAGTTCCGTCAGGCAAAAAAAGACTTATATTCAGCCGGCCCGGTTTCAAATGCCCCCTCTTGTGGCAGACCCTCCCTCGGGGGTACCTCCGGCTCCGGTGAACGTCACTGTCCTTATCCCTCCTCAAACCCCTCTGGCTATGCCCGAAAGGTTTTCCGGAGAAAGCCAGAAATATGCCGTGTTTATGAATCAATGCCACTTGCAGTTTCTATGTCGATCTGCCTCATTCCCCGATGATGCTGCAAAAGTGGCCTTCATCATATCATATTTATCAGGCAATGCCGCCTTATGGGCGGTTCCGCTAGTTGAAAACGACGACCCTATCTTGTATGATCTTGCCCGTTTCAAGGACCGCATGAAAAATCTCTTCGCTCGTCATGCCTATATGCAGGCAAGCGATAATGAGCTGTTAGGGCTAAAACAAGGCTCAAAAGACCTGGTGACCTATATCACTACGTTCAACCGGCTTGTAGCCGAAACCCAATGGCCAGAAGAAAAACGGACATCCTTGTTTTATAGAGGGCTACGAGACGATTTGAAAGACAACCTCTCACAGATCGTGGACCCTCCTGACGACTGTCCTTCGTTCATAGATTTAGTAGTCAAAGTGGAACACAGACTGAATGAGAGGAAAGGAGAACGTACTAAAGGCGACTTTCCTCGCTTTCTGGTGACTCGTAGTGACAGGAAGGAGGTGAAAGAGGGAACAGAACCCATGCAGATCGGGGGAATCCGTGGACCTCTAAGTAAGGAAAGAGAGAAGCGTAGAAGACTTGATCTGTGCCTGTACTGTGGAAAAGCGGGACACTATGCAAAAGATCGTTTGGCCAAACCAAAGAGAAGTGCTAGGTCGGTTGGGGGTAAAACAGGATTGTCCGTTCAGTCGGAAAACTAGTTGACTTGGAGAAAAGGGAGACCAGTTCTTCAAGTCCGCAGACTCCTTCGGTCTCTACATTTCTAGCCAATACCTCCTCTTCCACGCCCAAACACTTAACCTTATCTGTGGTGCTATTCTTGTCTTCTACTAATAAGACCACCTTGTCGCTCATGCTAGATTCAGGGGCTACAGGTAACTTCCTGGATATTACTCTAGCCAAGACCTTAGGCATAGATTTCATACCCAAGACACATCCTGAGACAGTAAAGGCTGTAGATGGTACTGAGCTGTCGTCAGGTAGAATCACCCATCAAACCCCAGCAATGGTCATGGTATGCGACAATGGACATACTGAAAAGATCCAGTTCGACTTAATAGCGGCACCGAATTTTGGTGCCATAGTCGGAGTGCCTTGGCTTCAGAAACATAACCCACATATCGATTGGGTCACGCGAAGAGTCACTCTTCAGTCTCCCTATTGCATGCAACATTGCTACCAGGATACCACCCCAACCACTACCTCTGTTACTTGTGCCCTCACCGATTCCGATAGCACCACTTTACCCGCAGAATATCAGGAATTTGCCGCCGTGTTTGACGAGGTCAAGGCAGTGGCTCATCCGCCTCCTAGATCCTTTGACTGTCGCATTGACCTGATCCCGGGTGCGGAGCTGCCGGTGAGTCGAGTCTATGCCTTGACCGAACCTGAAAGCAAGTATCTACAGGAATACTTGCAGGATATGTTACAAAAGGGTTTCATTCGCCACTCGACTTCCCCAGTCTCTTCCCCGCTTTTCTTTATACCGAAGCGGGAGGGTGGCTTGCGAGCCTGCCTGGACTACAGAGCCCTTAATAAAGTAACTATAAAGAACAAATATCCTCTCCCTTTAATTCCTGGTCTCTTGGACCAAGTCCGTAAAGCTAAGATTTTCACTAAACTTGACTTGAGAGGCGCATATCATCTCATCAGGGTGAAAGAAGGAGATGAATGGAAAACGGCATTCCGCGCAAAATTTGGACTCTACGAGTGCTGCGTAATGCCGTTTGGCCTCTGCATTGCTCCGGCAGCGTTCCAATTTTTTATTAATGAAATTCTGAGAGAATACCTCGATGTGTGTGTCATTGTCTACATTGACGATATCTTGGTATATTCACAGAATATACAAGAACACGTCTCTCACGTTGCCTTTTTCATGTAGAAAAGGTGGACTTCTTGGGGTTTGTGATTTCCCCTGAAGGCATTCACATGGATCCTGCTAAAACCTCGGCCATTACACAGTGGGCCAGTCCCTCGTCCGTTAAGGACGTGCAATCCTTCCTTGGTTTCGCCAATTTTTATAGGCGCTTCGTAGATCACTTTTCAGATCTCATCACACCCATCACCAGACTATTAAAGAAGGGAGTAGTGTTCCAGTGGGGCGACACAGCAGAAGGCTCTTTTCAGGCATTAGAAGACAAAATCGTGTCAGCTCCGATATTGAGACACGCAGATGAAACCCAACCCTATTATGTCGAAGCCGATGCTTCTCAATATGCTGTGGGTGGAGTACTGCTGCAAAGATATCTCCTGACGGGAACGCTCCATCCCGTAGCCTATTGCTCAAAAACCCTTGCCCCCGCTGAACAAAACTATACGATCGGGGAGAGAGAACTACTCGCAATTAAATTGGCCTTCCAGGAGTGGAGGCACTATTTATTGGGCTCTCCTCATGTCATAACCATATATTCAGACCACAAGAATCTGCAGTTCTTCAGATCAGCGAAAGCACTCACGCCCCGCCAGATGAGATGGGTGTCTTTCTTTTGTGAGTACGACTTGGTCATTAATTTTAGACCAGGCGCTAAACACGGCAGAGCTGATGCCTTATCTCGCATAGGCAAGGAATCTAAATTCACCATAGAAGCACTATTGCCTTTGATACCCGCCAACAAGATCGTGGCGGTTGGGGAGGGAAAAAAGAAAGTACCCACCCCTTTTATTGACAAATTGATTAACGCTTACACCTCCCTCAATGAAGACGACTGGTTGCAAAACCCTTTGAATAAGATCAAAAACACTCTGTTCTTTCATGAGGGATTGTTGGATGTTCCTTCTACGGAGTTACAGAAGGAAATAATCCAGTGGTGTCATGCTCTCCCGCTTGCCGGACACCCCGGGGGTGATAAAACGTTACAATTGTGCAAAAGGTGGTTTTGGTGGCCTAACATGTCTCTGCTCATCCACGAATTCGTTAAGGCCTGTCCAGTGTGCGCTAGACAGAAATCCCTCCGTTGTGCACCCGCAGGGTTATTGCACCCCTTACCTATCCCCCAAAGCCCTTGGTCTTCCATCAGTATGGATTTTATCACGGATTTACCACGATCCCAGGGATTTACTACCGTACTAGTCGTAGTAGATATGCTTACAAAAATGGCACATTTCATACCACTCAAGAAACTCCCCACAGCCAAAGAATTAATAGAGACATTCATCTCACATATCATACGTTTGCATGGACTGCCCTCAGTCATAGTCTCCGACAGGGGCCCCCAATTTATATCTAAATTCTGGCAGGGCATATGTGCAGCTCTTCATTTGGACCATCGCCTGTCTTCTGCGTATCACCCGCAAACAGATGGGCAAACAGAACGCACCAATCAGACTATGGAACAGTACCTGAGATGTCTGTTAAGTACTGTCACAGGGGAATGGGTACAAGCACTTCCGTTGGCAGAATTTGCATACAATAACACAAATCACTCTGCCTCTAAAATATCCCCCTTTTTCTTTTCCTATGGGTATCATCCACGGTTCTTGCCCTTGTATCTACCCCCTTCTGTAGCTCAATTCCCTGCAGTAGCAGAGCATCATGCCTTGCTAACACAGATCTGGAGACAAGCAATACATGAACTCACTGAGGCTAAAGATAGAATGAAGAGACAAGCAGACACACATAGAAACCCCGCTCCAAAGTATCAACAAGGCGATCAGGTCTGGTTAGCCACTAAAAATCTGAGATTGCCGGGACCCCACAAATTGCAACCCAGATACGTAGGGCCTTATGCTATAAAACAAGTAATCAATCCTGTAGCCATGAAATTAGACCTCCCTGGGGAAATGAGAGTCCACCCGCTGTTTCACACTTCTTTGCTTAAACCTTATTTAGCGCCCTCTTGTACGGAGCCTCCGCCCCCTCCTCTTCTCATTAATGGAGAAGAAGAGTACGAAGTCAGGCGTATTGTGGACTCTAGACGGGTACAAGGGAGACTACAATACCTAGTTGATTGGGTAGGTTATGGCCCTGATGACAGAACTTGGGAACCAGCTGTACATGTACATGCCCCTACCCTGGTAAGACGATTCATGCACTGAACCCCTGCAAACCCAGACCGGTGGGAAGACCTTTAGGGGGGGAAACTGTTACACCTTAGAACCCGTTCCAGGTCCCGTTTTAGTCAGAAAACTACATGACCCAGATGGCAGTGGGAAGGGGGAGGAGGTTGTGTGCACTCACAGATATCACATGATTAGAGAGGCGGTTATATAGCGTCACTCTACTTGGTACAGGTGCTTGACAATCCCTCCTTTGGATGGACCACGCCTCCCGCAGCTGTGTGTCGGTAATCTGCCGGCAGTTGAGTTTCGTCGCGTAGCGCGTAGCTACCTTCCTGCTTTGTTCGTGTCTTCTCCGTGCCCGTAAAAGTTCCTTTGCTACCTTTTTGTCCCTCATGTACTTTGGTGTGTGCCGCTCTCCCGCGGCAACAGCGTTTAGACCACTTCACTTCCCCGAAGCTCGTGGGCGTTACAAGCTCGCAGTAGTCGGGTGTATCTCCCGCCTTCTTGGCTAAGTTCAGTCCTCATTTTGCCACCAACCCTCGGCTTCACTAAAGGGGTCCTCTCCGGGACTTTGAACGACCCTCCGTGTTGTGATTGCCCTCAGAGGTGGTCTGACTTGACTTCGCACAACCTACATTCTTCCATCATTGGCGGTACTGGACCCGTCTTTCCACGTTCCTTGTTTTGGAGTTATTTAGAAGATCGGCAAGGTCGAGTGCCTGGTGTTCCCTTCATGTTGCGTGAGAGGCTCGCATGGAGAACTTTGCTGTAACCTGTGAATACGCCGTATAGAGAGGCAACGGCACAGACTCTGCTACCATTCCGTCTTGGATTGTTTGCCCTCGAGTCCAGGCCATTTTCCCTGTTATGCTGTCCTGCTGAAGCACCCCTTCGTACTACAACTCCACGGTGAGTCTGAGAGAGCACACAGCCTGGGAAGGGTATTTAGTACAGGGGCTAGAAAGATACTAGTGGGGGGGAAGGTACACACTTGTTTCCTTAAGGTATAACCTCACTTACCTGATGTTCCTTTCTCTCTCTGTGTAGGGAAGCCTCACTCCTGAAAGCCTTGAATACTTATCGCTCCCCGTCTACGCCTGGTGGTCCTACGCTGTCTCTTCTCTCCCAGTGGGGTAGTTTACCAGGTTTCGGGTGAAATTCGAGTCTGGTGGTGCCCTAGGGGGAGAGTTGAGAAATATCTTCGCTCCCGAGGTTTGGATTCCTCTGCCTGGAAACCGTGCCCTGACATTGAACTAATTATACCAAGGATACATTCATAGAATGACAGACCATTGCATAATATGGAACAAGTAGGTCAAAGGAAGTGTACCTATATAGTGATTTCTGTTAGGGGTCTGTAGATGGTAAAGGGGGAAGATCGATCCCATAAAACGTCGCCCAGCGAGCTCAAATTTTTCTGTGTTTTTGGGGGCAGACACGGGCCAGAAATACCGCAATTTCCACACTCATACATTTATCTAGTTCGGCCTTCCACTTGCCGATCATCGGGGGAAGGTCCCTTTCCACAACTGTGCAATATCCTGTTTGGCGATAGTGAGGGCCAAGAAAAGTAGATTATATTTGTATTTATTGCCCCCTATCTGATCTGTACTGTGCAAGAGAAAAAGTCGTGGGTCATGTGGGAGTTCCCATAATAATACATCACTTAGACAAGAGGATACCCTGCGCCAAAAGGGTTGCAATGTGGGGCAGCTCCAGACTGTATGCAAAAATGTCTCCTCTTCACTTTCACATCGCAAGCATGTAGAGGACTGAATAATACCCATCTTCCAGAGTCTGGTGCATGTATAATATGCGCGGTGTAGATACTTGAATTGTTTAAGGGGGAATTGTGTGGAAACTGCTGCATCCCGAGGGCTGGCAATGGCCTCTGCTCAGTCATCATCAGTCATGTTGGGAATGCCCTCTTACCACGCTTGTCTGGTCTTGTCAAGTGTAGTCTGCGTATGAGTCTTCAATGTTTGATAGGTTTGTCTGATTTTCTGTAGACCCAGATCGCCCATCAATAGGTGACCCTCAAGAGGATGGAATTCCGGTAGGGTCTCTAAGGCATGAATCAGGGAGCTCAAAGCATGGCGGAATTGAAGGTATTTATATAACTGGGTCTTATGTAATTGAAAATCTACTTGCAGTTGTTGGAAAGATTTCAATGTAGTGCTGCGCATCACATCTCCAAGGGTCGATATCCACACCAAGTCCCACCCACAGAATCCCTGTAAAGCAGCCACTGGGCGGAGGTATGTACCATACCACAAGGGAGTCATTTGGGTTAGTATCCCCCCATCTGTCGGACCGTATTCCGCCAGAGCAGTATCACTACTCTACTGGCCGGGGGTAACAACTCTAGGTTTTTAGAGCTATAGAGGAGTGGGAGAAGGGAGGTCCCTCTCCATTACCGTGTGTTTAGTGCGAAGGCCGGGTCAGTTGGGGAGTTGTACCACCATTCATTTATTTTCAAAATATGGAAGGCTACATAATAGGCATAGACATCTGCCACTGTAATTCCCCCACAGTATGTGGACTGCGTGCAGGTACGTAACGCTACCCTCATCGCACCATCATTCCAGAGAAATCTATCAAGTATAGCATTCACTTGTGCAAACCAGGATCGCGGAATCATGTAAGGGAAGTTTTGCAGTCTATAGAGAATTCAAGGTAAAGAAATCATCTTGAAGATGGCAGACCACTCATATAATGATAGTGGAAGGGAGGACCATATTGTTGTTTCGTTATTTAGACTTGCTAGAAGTGGGTTGGCCCATGAGATCTTAGGGCATGGCGACACAAAGATTCCCAGATATTTAAAACCTCTTGTTGCGTGTGACAGCTGTGTTGCCCAGGTGCCCCATCCCTGGTTGCCGCATATTGTGAATAGTACCGATTTAGCAGGGTTGGTGTATAGACCGGTAGTTTCCCCAAACACTCTAAGGATTTGTAAAATGCAAGGTCCCGAAAACCACGGGTCTGGCATAAAGAAAAGAATGTCGTCCTCATACTGTGCAATGCGGTCACTGGGACCCTTCAAACCCACTGAGCACAGTCACTTTGAACCCAGGCCGCCAGGGGTTCTACCGCTATGGCAAACAGCAGCGGTGATAGAGGACAGCCCTGTCTTGTGCCCCTATGGATTTGGAAGGGATATGAATGATGCCCAGCTATACGGGCGGATTCTGTTAAGTTGGTGTAAAGTAAACGGACATGTGCTATGAAGCAAGGGCCGAGATTTACTGCCTCAAGTAATTGGAACAGATAGACCTAACTGAGCGAATCGAAAGCTTTATCTATGTCAGCTAATAATATAGCTGCTGGGCGTCCTAATGTTGGGGCCATCGCTATGTCATTATGTACTCTCTGTATGTTGTGGCGGGTAGCCCGTTGGGGCATAAAGCCCAACTGATCCGGGTGAATTAAGTCTGCCACACACGCCCGGAGATGATCAGCCAGGACCTTCCCTAATAGTTTAGGCTCAAAATTAATGAGAGATATAGGGTGGTATGATGAAGGGTCTTCCGGGGGGGAAACCCGGTTTGAGGAATAAGACTATCTCCACATGTCTCCAATCTCGGGGTAATATACCCTATTCATGTGCGTCCTGTATAGCGGGGCCCAATACATACATGTTAGGCCGCAGGAACTCCATAGGGAACCCATTGGGTCCGGGAGCCCGCCCTGGATGGAGAGCTTGCAAGGCCCCGCTCAGCTTATCTATTCTGATAGGGTCTTCCAGTTGGTCTCGCATGTGGTGTGCGAGTCTTCTAGGTGGGATATCAACAAGAAATTCCGCTTTTTGGGCCTCCGAAAGCTGCGCACGACGTTCATACCAAGAGGAAAAGTGCCGGGCGAATTCCCGAGCCACCTGTTTTGGTGATGGACATAAACCCCCTTCGGCATCACGTATGGTAGGAACCACAGCGGGGGATTTGAGAGCCTGGCATAGCCTGTGAAGCATTTTACTCGACTTATCGCTCTATTGATATATCCAATGCTGCGATGCCTCCCAGATCTCTTTGGCTTCTCCCAGTAGATATTGTTGTATCATTTGTTGCACTTGTAGCAGTTGCGCTGGAGAGATGGGCTGGGGTCCTGGTTGTATGATTGAGCCATCTTATTGGTATTTATCCATATTTATTTTGTGTTTTGCGAATAATTGGAGAGATAAAATGGTACATTTTCACATTTATTTAACTGTTAGACGTTCACCCATACTTTGCTGCCTGTCACGTTTTAGCAAATTAAACAGCCAAAATATAGCAAAACACTACACCCACTGGTAAACATCAGCATTGCACTACGAATATATTTTAGCATGTGCCTGTATTTAGAGAAACCTCAACCTGTTTGTTTAACCTCACTTGCTGTCAATCTGCTCAGCTGTTGTCCTGGAAATCAAAAAAGACAGCATGGAGAGTCGCCAACAAGAAGCACAAATTACTGTATTTTTCTGCTTTTAAAAATAAATACAGACAGGAAACATATTGTTTTCTCTCTGTATTTATCTGTAAAAATCCGTAAAAAGTGAAAATTGGAAGACTTAATCATAATCAAGAGGCGATCATTAGTAATCCATGAAATACATAACTAGGGGGCATATGTATCAAGCGAATTTTTAGTCACAAACGCTGCGATTCGCAAAATACAGCGTTTGCGATTAAAAATTCGCAAAACGGGATGTATTAGGCAAATTCCCAACGCAAATTTAAGGAATCGCTAATTTAGCGATTTCTTAAGTTTGCGTAAGCATTTAAGAAATCGCAAATTGTGATTTCTTAAATGAAATGTAACACTCACCAAAGGATTGCGATTAATCCTTAAGAAATCGCAAATTACCACCAACTACTAGTTGGTGTTAATTTGCGATTTCTTTTAAAAATGCACGTTTTGTAATTTTACAAAGTGCCATGTGACGCACATACATGCCCTTAGGGCATGTATGTGCGCCATATGACCACACATGCTAATTTCAGTGGTGTATCAGGGTGTCATCTTGACACCCTTGCACCTTTGAAATTATTCTCAAATTGCGATTAGCAAATTGCGATTCGCTATTTGAGAATTACTTCCCATACATTCCTATGGGTCTCCTGGCCCATAGGAATGAATGGGCAGGTATTCCTTAATTGCGATTTCGCAATTTGCTAATCGCAATTAAGGAATTTTAAGAAATCGCAAAAAGTTTGCAATTTTTTAAATACATCCCGTTTTGCAATTCTCAAATAGCGATTCCTTAAAAATCGCTATTTGAGAATCGCAAATGGTGATGTTGATACATATGCCCCTAGGTGTTTGCTAGGCGTTGAAATGTTTAAAACAACGTGTTGTTTATTGTTGCAATGTTAGATGTGTATTAATATGCAAAATGTATATTGACTTCTGTAAGAGCTGACCTGTTCGCCCAAAATCAAACACTTAATCACACTTTCCAATCTCTCATGTACACTATCTAAAATCGTTCACTCTATAATGCTGTACATTACTACATTATCAATATGTCTACATAGGAAAGTACATTTTAAGGTTCCATGCATTACAGTCTTACACTTAACAAAATCATATGAATGGAAAATATAATCAAAAAGTAGACCATTCTAAATCAGCAACTAAGCAAGTCAAATTTTCAACATCATTGAAGAAAAACGTATGCTTTATATTTTCAGTTCATCCATCCCTTTGTTTAGATGGTACTGGTCTCAAGTCGTGCAACACATTCAGCCAGTTTATGGTACTGGGGTGTGTTTCTTTGATTATATTTTATTCTATAGGCTTTTACCCCCAGCTTGTCAAACACTATTGGCTACGGTAAATATGTCATAAATGAAATGCAGGAGCGAACGTGTAAAGATATGTGATTTTCACGTGCCGAGTTGTGTGCACCTGTTTGCTATTTGTGCAAACAAGTGCCTTGAAAACAGATCATTGTATATATGCATTAGAAACAAAGGATGAATATATTTGTCCTTTAGGTATACATCAATTTGGGTTAGTTAGGGGAAGCATCTGCACTTCCTGTCTAGACCTTTGGTACCATCGGCAGTGCCCCTACTAACAATGATCCCATTGGTCATAAATACTGCAGCAGAAACAGAAGGTACACAGCGCTCAAAGGCTTGTGACTTTCTGTGGGTTCCACTCATTGTCCTTAACATAGGCCGTCAGCAGCAAGTAAGAGCCTGGTAATAGGGCTTAATGTTGGGCAAGTTGTTGTCCCTTTGATGTCACTGGTATCAAAATGCATTTGCTAACACTTCCACGATGTCATGCATTTCAGGTAAATCCCCTCCACTCCCTCCTCCCAGCTGCTCCTCCTTCCCACCTCCCCTTATTATAGCGGCCGCTGCGCGGTGAGGAGAGCAACCCTTGACCCTGCTTCAGGCAGGTCGCTCCCCACGCCGCAACAGCATCACCTGTTGTGCCCGTGTTCCCTGCTCGCTACTGCTGCCACCGCAGCGAGTTTGAGGCCCTCCTCCACCCGCAGGCTTTTACCTGCGCCTCATCCCTGGTGGCCAGTGGTTGGCCGTAGGTTTGCCTGTACTGTATTGCTTCCATTTCATTGTTTATTTGATTAGTTTTTTCTCCTCCTCTGTTTCTATTGTTAACTGTTTTGTTTTTCCTCCTTTTTTCCTTTTTGATGCTGTGCCCTGTGCCCTCTTTTGCCTTCTGTTCCCTCGCCGTTCCTGCCCCTGTTTTTTCCAGCCGCTGCGTCCCCTGCAGCCCCACCCCCCTGCTTTGTGATGTATTGCTTCTGTTTTCACTGTTTAAATTGCTTCATTTTTTCCTCCTTCCCCGTTGTTTTCTGTTCCCTTTTTTGCCTTCTGTTCCCTCCAGCTCACCCATTCATCCACTCCCTCCTCCCAGCTGCTCCTCCCTCCCACCTCCCCTTCTTATGGCGGCCTAAGGCAAGCCTGTCTGTGCCCGTCCGCGCCTGGACCGCGCCCAGTGCCAGAACCCCTGGCCCCCGTGAACACCGCGTCGTCCGGCTCCGCTGTGATGCCAGCACCCACAACGCACTCAACACCGAACAATCACAAACCTGCTTCCGGGCCGCCCCGAAGCGCACCCAAGGACCCTTCTCCTGCCGAAACTGCAGCTTCACCAGCACCCGACCCGCCAACCCGCCCACCGGGAAAGAACCCAACTACCTCAGATGCATTCTTCTCAACACCCGCTCCGAACGCAAACACGCCGTTGAACTCTGGGACCTACTCAACTCAACCTCCCCAGACGTTGCCTTCCTGACGGAGACCTGGCTGAACCCCTCCTCGGCACCCGACATTGCCATATCCATCCCGGAAGGCTACAAGATCACCCGCAGGGACCGCACCAATGGAGTAGGAGGAGGAATCGTCATCGTCCACAGGAACACTCTCAGAGTCTCGACCAACGCCGACGACACCCTCAGCATCGCCGAACACCTGCACTTCCAGATCCACACCGACCCCAACACCACCCTCAGAGGAACCCTCATCTACAGACCCCCGGACCCCGACCACAGTTCAGCGACTCCATCGCCAACTTCGTCAACACACATGCCCTGCCTCCACAGACTACATCCTCCTCGGGGACCTGAACTTCCACCTCGAGAACAACAACGACACCAACTCCTCCACCCTGATCGACAACCTCGCCAACCTCGGACTCAGACAACTCGTCACAACACCCACCCACTCCGCCGGCCACACACTTGACCCCACGTCTCCTTCAACCACACCACCGAACTCCACTGGACCAACCATCGCTGCATCCACTTCCCCTTCCGGAAACACACCACGCACCACCACACCCAGCAGATCCCTCGCTGCTGCTGGAGCAAAGTCCAGAGCCAACCCGCTGACCCCACCGACCCCAACATTGCCGCCTGCAACCTCAGACAGTGGATCGACGACTGTGCCAACACCCTTGCCCCATTCAAGAAACCCTCCAACAGCCACACCAGCAAGAAAGACAGCTGGTTCACTGAAGACCTCCAGGCCACCAAGCAAACCTGCCGAAAGCTAGAGAAGAACTGGCACCGGGAACAAACACCGGACAGCCACGAAGCCCACAAAAATGCCATCCGCAAACACCATCACCCCATCAGATCTACCAAAAGACCCTCCTTCAAAGATCGCCTAGACAACAACGCACACAACAGTGAAGAGCTCTTCAACATCATGAAGGAACTCTCCAACCCCAGCTCCAACACCAACAACATCCCACGTTCGCAAGACCTGTGCGACTCGCTTGCCACCTTCTTCCATCGCAAGATCGCTGACATCCACAACAGCTTCAATGCCACGACCGCCCCGATAACCACTGAGACCTCCGTCCCCACGACCACCATCCACATCGACCGCATGCTCTCCTGCACCAACATAAACGACGACAACACCATCAAAACCATGAACACCATCCACTTCGGATTCCTGTCAGACCCATGCCCACACCACATCTTCAACAAAGCCAGCACCACCATCGCACCCCATCTCCGGAAAGCCATCAACATTTCCTTTGAGACAGCATCCTTCGTGCAGAGCTGGAAGCACGCCGAGATCAACGCCTTACTCAAAAATCCTAAGGCGGACCCCAAGGACCTCAAGAACTTCCGGCCCATCTCCCTGCTCCCATTCCCGGCAAAGGTCATCGAGAAGACCGTCAACAAACAACTGACCCGCTACCTCGAGGAGAACAGCATTCTGTACCCATCCCAGTCCGGGTTCTGCAGCAACCACAGCACCGAACTTGCCCTCATCGCCGCCACCGATGACATCAGGGCCCTGCTAGACAACGGAGAAACCGCGGCCCTCATCCTCCTGGACCTGTCAGCCGCCTTCGACAAGGTCTGCCACCGCACACTACGCACACACTTCCTGGACTGGACCACCTCCTTCCTCTCCAGCAGAACACAGAGCATCCACCTTCCCCCCTTCTGCTCCAAAGCCACTGAGATCATCTGCGGCATACCCCAGGGCTCATCCCTCAGCCCAATGCTGTTTAACATCTACATGGCACCGCTCGCCAACGTCACCCGACTGCACGACCTCAACATCATCTCCTACGCCGATGACACCCAGCTGATCCTCTCCCTCACCAAGGACCCCCACACCGCCAAAACCAACCTCCACGAAGGAATGAAAGCCATCGTCGAGTGGATGAAAAACAGTCGACTCAAGCTGAACTCGGACAAGATGGAAGTCCTCATTCTCGGTTCCACCCCCTCGGCCTGGGATGACTCCTGGTGGCTGACCGCACTGGGAACAGCTCCAACACCCACCGACCATGCACGCAACCTAGGGATCATCCTCGACTCCACCCTCTCCATGACAAAGCAGATCAACGCCGTCTCCTCCTCCTGCTTCAACACCCTCTGCATGTTCCGCAAGATCTACAAGTGGATCCCCACCAAAACTAGAAGAATGGTCACCCTGGCCCTCGTCAGCAGCAGGTTGGATTACGGAAATGCCCTCTACACAGGAACCTCGGCAAACTCCTGAAACTTCAGAACGCCTCTGCACGCCTGATCCTCGACATCCCTCGCCAGAGCCACATCACACCCCACCTGAGAGACCTGCACTGTCTCCCCATCAACAAGAGGATAACCTTCAAGCTCCTCACCCACGCACACAAGGCACTCCATACCACCGGACCAGCGTACCTCAACAGATGACTCAGCTTCCACACCCCCTCCTGCCAGCTTCGCTCCACCGACCTCGCCCTCGCCACAGTCCCCCGCATCCGAAGAGCGACCTTCAGCAGCAGGTCGTTCTCCCACCTCGTCGACAAGACCTGGAACACCCTCCCCGTCCACCTACGAAAGACCCAAGACCTGCTGACCTTCAGAAGACTCCTCAAGACCTGGCTTTTAGAGCAGTAGCAGCAGTCCCCCCCCAGCGCCTTGAGACCCTCATGGGTAAGTAGTGCGCTATTCAAATGCTACAAATGCTATGATTAACCATGATCCACATACGATATTAGTTATTTGCATTCTCGTGCAGCAGTCTGTAATCTGTAGTGAAAAACAACACTGACCCCTTGAGAAGAAATACAACAGATTAGGCCACATTAACTGTGCTATGTGATCAAACAGCACCCCCGTTTAAATGAGCAGAATCCAAAAAAAGTAGAATGAACTAACCTGTTTATATTAGCCCTAGATCTACAAGGGCACACAGGCCCTAATAGAGAAGTGCTACTGGAAGACGATTTTGGTAGAACAGGATATTTTGGTTAAATACAGATGTCTGCCATGGGATAAGTGTATGAATTCAGGGGCTGATAGAAACTCCAAAACCGTGTGAGCGATTCCTGCCATGGTGAATACCAGGTTGCTGATGTGGGTACATGGCTCAATCACTCTCTGCTTCATTTAGCTGTGCTAAATCTAGAAGTAATACTATATACAGTCATTAACATTATGACTTTATGTTACCTCCAGATCTAGGGTACTGCACAAAAACATGTGAAATAACCTGGGGTCAAAATGTTACTGCAGGTGTTCCATCTTTTATTTGTGACTTGGGCATTGTTTAAAAGCCCATCTGCCCTGTTTAGAGTGCATGGAGGCCCCAAATACGCTACAAGGGACGGTCCATTTGCCACCTTTTGGCGGACTGCCAGTATACGCTGAAATCTAAATACGGCCCTTGGTATCCACCAGCATGTGTTAGTGGTTATCATTCCCTGTATTTTTGTGATGTGATTCTAAAAGATAGCATCAATGATGCAGAATTACAGCATTAGTCTATATCTGTGGGAAGGACAACAGTGTAACCTAATCAGATTGCCAAAAATGTTTTACATAAAACCACAGTATCACCGCAAACTAATGTGGGTCATGTAGCCACTTACTGTAACAACGGGTGCAAAAAAAAAACAAGAATTTAGGGGCCGATTATGATGATAGTGAGACCACCACCAACAGCCTGACGGTGGCGGTCTCGCCGCCATCGTTTGCATGTTTTCTGCCAGCCATAATATAATGGCAGTCGGAAAGCCTGACCGCCTCTCATCCGACAAGCTACTTGAGCCCGCTGCTGCCGTGGAGCCCCTTGCATTCCCTACAATGGATTACGATGTCCCTTTCCACCCACCTGTTCATGCGATTAGCCCACCATGAACAAGCAGGTGGAAAGGGACTTTGGGGGCCCATAGCGGGCCCCCCTTCCATCCCTTGCCCTAAGCTATGGATCCCTGCACCATGTGGCAGGCACCACATGGTACCTGTCATGTAGTGAAGGGATATGTATAGTGTCTCTTTTTTGTATTGCGATGGGTGCTGCAGCCAGAAGCACCAGCCGCACTGCATAATATGGGCATTTCAACCGTCGTGGTGGCGGTCACACCCTAATGCCTACTGTGGGACTGCCGACAGCCTCTTAGGCGGTCCTGTCTGCGACAGGGTAGCGGGCGGACAAAAGCCCGTCCGCCATCCTAATCGGGCCCAAAGTATTGGGTGTAGATGTTCAACTAAATATTTACCTGTGCTTTTCAATTATACTGTTTAAAAATCTTATTTACACTTGTTTTGCAAGTGATAAAACAGAACTGCACGGAAAAATATCACTACATGAGACATGCTGGTAACTGTGTGTGCAAACACAGGAGTCATAGTCTACAGTGCAAAAATTCATTGAGAAAGCATTAGGTCTCAGCTTCATAATGCCAAGCAATTAGCTGGCCTAGTTGCACTTTGAAGCTTCCGTACAGTCTTGAAAATGAATGAATAAATAAATAAATTAATTAATTTAAAAAATAAGACATGTAAAATGGGAAGTGGGATGGGAAGAGGGACAGGGAGCATCAGAGAGTGTGGGAGAGGATTAAAGCAAGACGCCAAGGGGAGGCAGTAAACAAACACATGCTCTTACATGAGGACTAAACAAAACAAACAAGCACTGGTAAATCCAATTTGTCTTCTATTGGCCAGGAGCTTTTTGGCTTGGGCAAAGTTTGTTTTGTTCTCTCATGCTTTTTGTGAAGCTTTATTGTTGGAGAAGCTATGTTGCCCTCATAAATCTTAAACAATAATGGATAACGGCAAAAATATTTAGTTTGGGTTCCAAAAGGCAGACATTAACATATTAGTTCTTACTGCTCAAGGGAACTACTTCGTGTATAGATGTGCCATTTGTGTAGGGAGCATGCCGTAAATCACAGTGCAGTCAGCCAATGGCTGAAATGTTCTGATTGACTGCCTCCGATGCCTGTTGCTGTGCTTTTGGAAAAAAGTGAATGACACAACAATAGACTAAGGGCCCAATTCCGATGTCGTTCGGAAGGCCTCCGAATCGGATTTGGCTTTACCGGTTCTGATTCGTAACCCTTGTTTACAACCAATTCGTACATCTGTCCAAATGACCAAATACGATGCGAAGTTCGCGTATGCGCCGACGGAATTGTTTCCGCGACCCACACCTGTCTGTACAACTCACACGTAGACGAAACGTGACGCGCAATAGAGCCGGATTCTGACAGAGCGAGTACGATGCATGATCCAGACAGCCGCTTCGCCTCGGTCCCAGCGAGACGAAACGGCTGTTGGAAGCATACGTCGGGGGGCCGTACCAGGCCCCCCCTTCACCCAGGGCCCTCTGAATCTGTCACGGGGGGTGCCCATGGGTTCCCAGATCCAAGCATGCACAGTGTGGCTTTCACCATGGGATGTCCGCCACAGGGTGTATGCTTTTCCCCACCCACCCCTTTTTTGCTATGGGAGCCTGTGTACGCATCTGTACTCATGCTCCCTTGGAGCTCAATGGAAGTCTGAGCGAATCAAGTCCGTATGCTTACGGACGCATCGTACTCGCTCGCTCGTACTCCCGTAACACGTTTCGTCCGGAAAGCCCTCCGGATCCGAGCCATACGGAGGGCTTTCCGGACGGGATCAGAATCGGGCCCTAAGATGAAGCCTCACGTAAAATCCCTGAAAATAACTATGAGCCTTATTTATCAACATTAAGAATAGCGATTACTTAATTGCGATTTCTGAGAATCGTTATTCCTAAGGTATGTAACTCCAAGAATTTCAATTAGCAATTCATAGGGTCCATAAATCGAACTACCTCATGAACATTAATGAGGTAGCTCGCTATTTGTGACCCATTAGGAATTGCTAAAAGCACGGGATGGTTGACTGCTGGGGTCAGCAGACCACCATGTCCATGATTGCTTTTGAATAAAGCAATAATTCTTTTTTAAATGCCGCTCGTTTTCCTAAAGGAAAACGTATTGTGTTTAAAAAAGAGAAATTAAAAGTTTTCTTTTAATTTTTTAAGAGCAGGCAGTGGTCCGTGGGCTTACTGCCTACACTCAAAACAAAATTTCACTACCATTCTCAAAGGGGCAGAGGTCCCTTCTAGACTCCTTCCCATTTGTGAATGGGTTACAACCTACTTGAAGTAGGCGGTAAAATGTGAATGTTTTGCAACCGCATTTCAGTCGTAAAACATTCTTACATACCACTGCTATTTGGTATAAGCAAGAGATGCCCTAAACACTATTATACATATAACTTTATTCAAATCATAAGGTGTTTTCTAAAGCCATACTTAAAAAGAGTCTATCAAGTCAGCCGTGGAAAGATACCACTCAACCAGTCATAACACTGTGAGACCGAAATGCTCCTGATTGGAGCAAACACAAGAATAGATATGAACGTCATCAAATCAATAGCAAACACCTGTGATAGACAGCAAAGCCATCCAGTCAGGAGCAAGGCACTGACCCAAAGCCCATTCTCAGTACATGTTTATTTATTGGAAATAATACTTCTTGCTACCAGACGGGTAATGCTCACTCTACCCTAGATTTAATAATGGTGACAAGTTGACCCTGAGCGCATTTTGTACAATGTTCTAAATGCCCCTGTCAATGAGGTTGTGAGTGCCGTGTCAAGATCTAAACCAGCGTGGAAGTATAGTACGCGTTTCTGATATTATAGAACGACATCTGGGAGGGCTGTGAATTCAACCTCTGTCCACCAATACGAGACTGGTACTTCATAGTCAACATTTATTTTGATTTATGGCTGACTCCAGTGGCAATACCAGTTTCCTTTTACTAAAATTAATATACCTTCCTGATTGAAATAGATCTACATAGTGTCAATTTAAGCCTGGAATTAAAGCGTTCACTATGCAATCCCAATATATTTGAAATGCATAGATCTGGGAAGATGTTATGATGAGCTGTGATTCGAAAAAGTATATATATCCAGTCTAAAAGACAATTGCACATTATTGGTGACATTTCTGAGCAGGCTGAGCTGTGAAACGGAAACAATTAAGCGGCAGAGCCAGGAAGGCAAATTGTAAGACATCATACAATAATGCCTAACACTTACAGAATCATATTAATTGCAATTACCAACCTGAATCATTTTGAAGTAGTTGGGATAATTGGACAATTAAAGATATTACGCAAATGGTTTGCATGAGAGTGAAGGGAATTGGTGTTTGAAGGGCAGAGAGTGATTATTTTTTTCTGTATAATAAACGGAAGTCACAAAATGGCGCTAGGAGAGCCATGCACTTCTGGCTTTATTCCTGCGGCACAGGCAAAGGTACATTATTGCTATGCACTTGCTGGCACCTAATATATGTACTATCGCTTGGCTGTTTGACGTGTTTTGCAGAATAAATCAAGAGAATGGCTACTTTGACCCTTGTGAGACAATTTTTCAATCTTGCTGAAGAACAAGACTGTTCCTGTTGCTTTTAATCTTGTATATTGTTTTGCGTCTATGTTTATAAGCTTTTTGTTGATTGGAACATGTTTAGAATACATGGCAAATGCGCACCAAATGACAAGGTGTCCTTCCCTGGTAAGGCAAAGGATAAACACTCTATCACCTTTGTGCACAAACACAAGAACAAGTAAAGTCTTTCTCAAGTAACTGAGTATTAAAACTTGATTAGGACGGGTCAATACACAAAAGGTTTAAGACACTCTAGTTCAACTTGGCTGTGCAAACGTGCCACCCGTGGACGCCAATAAGGATATCTTTTGTATCAGAAATCAGCAAAGAATGTTAAGTTTCCATAGGTGCAAATGTATGGTTCTAGCTGTAAATATGGGTGTCCCAGAAGAACCCGGCACAAAATAGAAGGAAGAGAACGCACCCAAAGCTACAACTTTGTAGGTATCTGCAAACCTTTACAATGAATGTATTGCTCATTTGGTGAAGCATCATAAGTCTGAAGTGTGACAATAGCCTGATAATTAGTAAAATGTGCATATTGTCTGGGGCATTAGGGGAAGGTATTTATCATATGCAAAATAGTCTCAAGGGAGGTTGGCCACCTCCCTCCGGATCATTATGGACACAGTTTCCAGTGCTGGGCTTTTGTGTGGTAATCTAATCTATTGAGGCTTGTGTAGTATCTTGCTTATGCTACTATCAAGCCATTATCTCTCTACCTGCCCAGCCCAGTGTGAATGTGCTGTGTGCCTCTTAGAATGTTGGTGTGATAATGCGAAACGGAACGTTTTGGAGCCTGGAAGGCGACCAATGGCAGTGGGACCATCGGCTGTGCAGCAGGCAGGCTGCTCCTGGTCGGGCTGCTTCACAGGAACATAACAGCTTGTAACTTAGACTTAATAAATCTACTGGAACTTCATTTTGCCTACTGGAGTTAATTACTACATATTTTTGGCGACAAGTTGGTGACTTACCCATGTAGTACATCTGGCATTCCTGAACCTGGCTACCAAAAGAGAATTTAAAGATGAAGGATCCTACAGAGCCTACAGATGATCGCAGTGTAAAGTACAATTCACAGATATGTACAAGTGTTCACAAGAAAGCAAGAATGTGTTCACACAATACAAAAGATTGTGGAAAGCAGTAGAAATGAAGCACAACGCCTCGCAGCACCACCAGTGTCCTTCCACAGGACAGCCCTAGCATAGGCGTGTTGTGCTCATGTACATTATTTGGACGTTTGTTTATCAAGGAAAGTCACACCAGTCTGTTGTATGCTTACTTCAATGGCAATTCAAAGCTCCTTGGCTTAACAAGATACAATTTAACGTGTCATTGAACTCAACATGGTGCAAAGGAAAATGTCTGACTGAACGATGCTTTGTGGTGATGTTTTGGTGCTTTTGGAGGTCACTGAGCTTTGTTTCTGTGTCAACTTACGGGGGATCAAGTGCTTTAACATTCTCTCACACAGTTATTGCCTCCGACTGAGACTGTGTTATTTCAACAATATTGATGTTGCAAGTGAGGCGTTTTTCATGCTTGTTCGAGATTTTGCCAACGAGCTGTCTTGGGTTGTGTCCGTCACCGTGGGAAATGTTGTGACTGACTTTCTGCCTGGCATCGCAAGGTTGTTGTGGAGCTTTATGGTATGCCTACGTTGCGTCTGTTTCTTATGCTGGGTTCGCATAGTGTGTGGGTCATTGCAGGTGCGACAGTTTTGGTCCATTATTGTTATCCTCATCTGAGACCTGCCTGTTGTTGTGCCGTTAAACCGCTGCTTTGCGGTTTGAAAAAACCACGCAACTGTTACAGCTTGTGTGTTCCTACCTTCAGTTTGTTGTCGTGTGAAGCCTTTGGATCGATGTTTCCATTGCTAGGCAGCTTCTCGAGCTGCTCAAGGAGGCTTCTCAGCCTGGGCGTGCCAACAGCCATCCAGCACAGCACCTTGTATGTGCTGCCATGTTTGAAGCGTGGAGTTCGGACATGTTTTGGGTTCTGTTTCATTCCTGCTTGGACAGGCAGGCATTCAAACACTTGGCGGTTCCCGTTCTTCCAACAAACATTTGCCTCCAGAGTTCACGGGATATCCTCCAGTCAGCATACAGGAGGATATTTAAGGCTAGAGGGATCGTGCAAAAGTACATTTAAGGTCAATTCTACATTGTACTGGTAACGGAATTTTGTTTAAAACCTGGCATGGAAAGATGTTCTCTCAGTGCATTCTAATTTTAAAAACAATTGTCCACCATTTAAGACACACCACATACCAGAAATGGAAAATGTGGTTACTGCACTGTTCCCAGAAATCAGCAAGTGTTTCTGGAGTGGCGATTTTCGCCAAATGTTCAAAGGAAACTCTAATTTCTACTGGGGTCAATGATCCCTCCTTTACATTTTGTGTGCTGCATCACAGAGTGTGCTGGGACCTTACATAACTTTGTCTGTCAACTAGTACGCTAGGAAGTCTATGCATTGGCAAATTGTTTGGAATAGTTTTAAATGGGTCTCCTCTGCATTGTTACCACTTATAATGTCTTTGTGGACATTATCCTTACGGAATACTTTTGTCCTGGCAAAAGGTAGCTCCATAGCATGGTACTTATCCTACGTGGTATGGATTTATGGGTATTGTTTGCTCGTTTTCATATGTTTCTTATACAACCTTACATGAGGGAATTGTATTTACATTATTTTTTTGAGGGAACGGTTTGTGTGCTAGTTCCATTACTACATTGTATATTAAGTAACCTCTACATGGGGGTTGTCTTAATGGGTCTAGTTCTCATTTACACTTTTTTAGCGTTTTAACCCTTACACAGGGTATCTTTGTACGGATCTCAGTCCCATTTACATTAGCTTCCCACCCGTTGTCAGTGGTAGGGCATGGGTATTAGTCCCATTTACATGTACTAGCTGTACATTATTATCCCTACACAGGGTAGGTCTTGTGTGTCATGTCCCATTCACATTAGGTTATGGGTCTTTGCCCCATTTACACGTTACTTTAAATCCCTACACAGGGTGTGTTCTTATGGGTGTCTGTCCCATATACACGGTTTAGTCATAAACCCTTACAGGAGGGATGATTTTATTTTGGGTTGCAGTCCAAAGTGTTTTACCCTTACATGAAGGGTGTCACAGTGGGTTTCTTAGTCCCCTTTTCAGTGTTTACGTCATGTTCCTTATGTTTGGACATTCGTTGCTTATTGTTGTTACCACATTGTATTGTGTATTTATTTTACAATATATAGTAGGGGACAGTTCCTATGTTATTTTGTATGTCGGAGTGTAAGGCAACCGGTTTGTTCTTGTTGTGCTGTGTCATACCTTCTTCCATCCCTGTCTGGCCAGTGGGTGTGTGTGGGGGGTAACCTTAGGTGTGCTTATGTCAATCTGCTAATATGTTGTTTCTTATGCCTATTAATTTTACTCTTCTCTTTTGAAATTTATTGAAGGGCAGGATGGGTTTCATCTATTATTTGTATCTCATCTATTGCTCCCTTCTCATTTACTACTACTCAACTTTTCACTCTTTCCTATTTGTTCATTTTTATTGCATGTATTCAGTTGCATTTGTGTACCATACATTAATTCCTTTTTATAGTCATTCTTGTTATTACTTCTTTCAGGTTACCATATTTATGTTTCTGCTATATAAGAAAGGGGGATATGTAGCATAATGCTTATGTTACTATCATGCCATTATCTCTGTACCAGCCCAGCCCAGTGTGAATGTGCTGTGTGCCTCTTGGAATGTTGGTGTGATGATGCACGAAGCTGAGTACTGTTGAGATGCAACTTTTAGACAGAGCACACGCTGTGAAACTGTTTTTTAACATTTTGTAACACTGACCCAAAAGGGGCTATTAATTTTAAATGTATTTTAAGGCATTACTCACATTTAGGAAAATGCTCCATCCAAGGCACGGAAACTGCCTTGTTAGCAGTAGTGGTGGAATCACAGAAAGTCCTTGATCAGGGAGGCACTGTGGCAATCATCTTGCGTGACCTGAGCTCCGCATTGAATACGGTCAACTACAACATCCTTCTTGACAGACTCAAAATGGTGGGAATGTCAGGTAAAGCCCTCACCTGGATCAAATCCTTTTTAAAAGATAGATCATATCAGGTTTTTGAAGGCAACCACACCTCAAGAACGGTACCACTCACTTATGGAGTCCCACAGGGCTCCTCATTGAGCACCACCCTTTTTAATGTCTATTTAAGGCCCCTTGCTGAGATAGTCCTGCCATATGGAACCCAGATTGTGACCTATGCAGATGACATACAGCTAGTGGTAGCTTTAAGTCATCCAAAGAAGGCACCAGCCAATTTGGAATCCTGCTTGGGAACGGTGGCCACTTGGATGGACCAGTCGTGTCTCAAGCTCAATGGAGACAAGACGTAGTTAGTGATCCTTGGCAATTATTCCATCAATACTCCCATACTGAGTTGGCCTAAATGTCTTGGCCCATCTCCAAAACCCAAAGAAAGGATTAAATGCCTGAGAGTATGGCTGGATCAGTAACTGAAATTTGACCACCAAGCAGTAGAATTAGCAACTTCTTGTTTCTGCATCATCAGGTAAATGCGGAGAATTCTCCTGCTGCTTCCGGCAAATGCACGTAGGATCATGGTACAGGCATTGGTGCTGTCCCGGTTAGACTATGGAAACTCTCTCTACCTGGGCACCCCGAATACCACCACAAGAAAACTGCAGGTTGTGCAGAATTGCGCAGCCAGGCTGCTGCACAACATTCCCAGATAACAATCAGCTAAGCCGGCACTGAGATCATTACATTGGCTACCAATTAAGGAACACATAATGTTTAAATCGCTATACATAATGCATAAAACCATATGGGGGATTGGTCCTAAACTCAATTGTGCCCTTATGGCCTTTCACCGTCCCTCAAGATGCCTGCGTTCAGCTAATCTGTTCCTGGCAACAGTACCTAAAATCCAAAGAGCACGATCCGGAGGCCGTATGTTCGCCTACAATGCGACAAGACTATGGAACAAGCTCCCGACCTATCTCCGTTCACTGACCCATCATCTTTCATTTCGGAAGAAACTAAAAACATAGCTTTTTCAGAACCTGCCTTGAGATTGCTCTATGTCACTTGCTGTTCCTAGCACTGGGCAGGGCCGTACTGGACGTAGCGGGCACCGGGCAATCCCCCGGTGCGCCGCACGGGTGGAGGCCGGTTTTGGGCCCCGGGGGCCGTTTTTGTTACAGGGCCGTTTTTGCAGCATAGCTGCAAAATCGGCCCTGAAACAAAATCGGCCGAAAACTGGCCCTGGCAAAGAGCTCGGCGGCACCCCCAACCCCCCGCGGGGGGGAGGGAGGGGGCAGCCGAGCACTTTGCCAGGGCCGGTTTTGGTTCCCAGTCCTGCCCTGGCGCTGGGATGCCTAAGTAGCCATGCGCTCTACCAAATCTGAATTAATATTAAGAATAATAATAATGCGATATGGAATGTTTGGGGGTCTGGGAGGTGAAGTATGACAGTGGGACCATGGGCTAAGCTGCAGGCAGGCTGTTCCTGGTCGGGTTGCTTCACAGGAACATAACAGCTTGTAACTTAGACTTAATAAATCTGCTGGAACTTCATCTTGCCTACTGGAGCTAATTACTACAGTTTGTAGTCTTGTTTTGCTTGCATCCAACTAATTAGACTAAAACACCTGACATCAAAGATTTGTTGGTAAAATGTTCAGTTCTGAACAACATATAAAGGGCACCCTCCAATCATATAGTTTAGGCTTAGGAAAGGCCAAATACTGGCCCAACAATATTACTTAAACATTAATTTCATTCCTTGCAACTTTTATCCCTTTATCACAATTTTCAATGTAAAAGACATAACTACCACAATTCATTACATAACAAAATTCATAATTGATTAATCATTTTGTATACAATAAAATACATTAATTAGTCACTACAAACCCAACCCAAATTGGAAACCTCTCATTCAAACCATTCATACAAACTCATACAACCCACTAGGATTTTCTTCACAACCCAACTTGGAGATCACTTTTTTCTGTCCACAATTGGTGTGTCATAGCTAGAGAACTCAACAAACGATCAACACATGTTTCAGTGGAATAAAGGATTACTGCCCACCTTCTTCGGTGACTAAACCAGCATATCCAATTTTTTTCAACATACATGTGGGTTTGTTCTAAATATAAACAAAACGATTCTACATGTAAGGGTCAGTAAAAAAAAAACTAAATATAAGTACATTATACAACTACCTTAATAATTGCAGAGACAAGAATTAAATCCACCAGGTCATCTGTTATGCATCACTAGTTTATGTGCTATCATCACCTTCTTGTGGCTATATAAAATCCAAAACCAATGACACCCCGGTGTTCAATGCATGTCCAATGATTTTAAAAATCGGTTATCTCCATAACGTGAGCCATAGCATATCTACAGCAACAAAGCATGTACCCTCTCCATGTATTGCTATCATGGAATGCAGCAGTGGCCGGTGCAGATGGGGCTTGGAGCCAACAGACGACGGAATGGGATTTATTTAGTTTTCCCTATTCTGTTGTCCTGCCATGCCCCACCACGCTTACCTGCATCTACCGCTGCTGTTGGAGTGCATGCTTTATAAATATTCTAGCTTACATCTATGTCCTACCTCTCTCCACCCATACTTGCTTGCTCACACCGCTGGTCGCCACCTTCTCATTTAGGCTACATCAATGTCGAGCGGGTTCTGCTGAGAAGTATACCTAAACAGAAAAGTACGACAAAAAATCAGATACCTTTCACAGTAAGAGCCACGTATACTGTTTAAAATTGCGAGTTTCTAATTGCGACTCCATGTGAATTGAAATTAGTAAAACACAATTTCTAATGTATGAAACTCTTTAGAGTTTCATTTGTGATTCCCAGTTGGTGGTATATAGACCTACTTAATTAATATTCATGAGATAGGTCGCAATTTGCAACACATTGGGAATTGCTAAAACACAAGGATGGTGGCCTGCTGGGGACAGCAGACCACCATGTCTGTATTTGCTTTCGAATAAAGTAACATTTTCTTTTTAAATACAGTTTCAAAAAGAAAAATGAAATGTTAAATTTTTTTAAGAGTAGCCAGTGTCCCATGGGACCACTGCCTGCTCTTAAAATTAGTTTTTGCATGCATTCACAAGGGTAAAGGGGTCCCCTGGGGACTCCTCCTCGTTTGCAAATGGGTTACCCCCAAATTGAATTTGGTGGTAAAAAGCAAGAGTTTTGTGCAAAACATTCATGCCCTTGTGATTCAGAATTAATACCCCTTCCTAATACCGAATAGCAAAACCGAAATTGCTATTCGGTAACAAGTTACTGAGGGATACATGTACAACCATCAAGTTTTGCGACTCGCAAATTGCAATTTTTAGCGACTTATAATTTGCGAGTCGCAAAACCTGGCCCACAACTGTCTGAGATGCGTTTTGCAATTCCCAAATGAGTCACAAGGGACCTGCCTCTTCAATAATCATGAGACAGGTCGCAATTTGCAACCCATTGGAATCGCCACACTCATGGGGATGGCAGCCTGCTGGGGTCAGCAGACCACCAATTTAATGACTGCTTTTTACATAAAGCAGTTTTTTTTAAATGCAGACCATTTTCCTAAAAGGAAAACAGGACACATTTAAAAGAGAAAAATTAAAAGTTCCATTTAATTTTTTAAGAGTAGGCAGTGGTCCATGGTACCACCAACTGCTCTTGAATTTGTTTGTTTGCTACAATTCACAAAGGAGAAGGGATCCCATGGGGACCCATCCCCGTTTGCGACTGACTCACCACCTACTAGAAATAGGTAGTAAACTGTAATTGTTTTGCGACCGCATTCCGGTTGCAAAACAATCGTACATCATCCAATTCTGTGAGTCTGTAATAGGTTACAGACTTGCAAAATTGTTATTGTTATTGTTATATTGGATTTATATCGCGCCCAATCACCTGCAGGTCTCTAGGCGCTCGAAATCGCTAGTCACAGCAATAGACTTGGCAGACACAGCATGAAAGACACTCCCTGGTCTAGCTACCACTCAGAATCCTTCTAAACAACAATGTTTTTAGCATCTTCCTAAACCGCAGGAGGTTCCCTTCCCTGCGCAGCATCTCAGGCAGCGTGTTCCATAGCTGAGGGACTAACACAGAAAAGGCTCTACCTCCCTTAGTTACTAATTTGTAGCGGGGGCAGACCAGTAGCTGAGAATCTGAAGATCTAAGTGTTCTCACTGGACTGTACACATCCAAGCGATCTGCAATGTAGGCTGGAGCCTGGCCATAGATTGCCTTATGAGCCGTGCAAAATAGGGTTGGTACATGGCAAAAGCTGTTTTAGTAGTGGCAAAGGGGCTGTATCTCTATTTGCAGCTACAAAAAATGGTCATACCTGTGCCCCTCACTCACAATTTGTGCTTTAAACACACCAAAATGCATTTTTCCTGTCACTAATGGCTTGACAGGAAAATTGGTTTGTATATGTGCCCCTATATCTTATAGGACATTACCAAGATGTCTGAGGTGCAAAATATTGACAGGTATGCAAATCCATAATCCAGATCTATCGTTGTTTTTCTCCTTAAATAATCACAATGTAAGTTCTATTTGGCATGTCCAAGTTGTCTGATTTTTAAATCAACTAGTGAGTAATTATAGTATCTTCCCTCACTAAGGCATGTACCTTGATGTAACAAATAAATAGGATGCAATGAAACCGCCCATAAGCACTTCAATATGCTTTCTCATGTTGTCTATCTTCCTCACAACTTTGAGATAATATGCGTGGGGACGTATTACTTTAAGGGACTAGACCTGACTTTATCATGTTCATATTCAAGCCAGACCACATCCTTTTAACTCTATTGCCCTCTGCCAGCTCACTACACTATCTAGACTCCAAAATCAAAGGTCCAAACCCCACAAAGAACACACCAAAGAAATAAACAACCATCACCCTCAATCAACTAATAAAGTCAGGTGTCGCGACCCCTAGTCCTCCCATGCCTCAATGTGTTACAATAGGTACTTTGAAATAGAATATTCGAGCAATGTTTTCTTACCTTTTTTATTGACCTGCTCTCCATCTAATGACCGTCCACATGTTAGGGCTTACAGGGGAGTCAACCATCCCACCACAGGCACCTGTATGTATGTTTCTGCACAGCCACTCACTTAAAAACCTGTGGGAACAAGAAGAACACACCCTGAGCCTAACCCCTTCAGGGTCACTTGATTTTACCATACTATGGAGGCCACCTATAAGCTGGGCACATCCTCACTAAGTCCACAAATTAGACCATAGAGCCCAGTTTTCTCTTACTTTATTATCATTAGTTTAGAGCTGTAAAACTGTTATGTACTGATTGAAAAACACGGAAGCATGTATTCACAAGTTGATGTGGTCATGCAATTCAAAGTAGGAGAATATCCCTGATGCGAAAAAGACCAAGAACCCAGCCACTTCAAAATCATGTAATGCTAGCTGCAACAGGGGCACCCTCTGTAACTACAAATCCTAATTTATTGTTCAGGTTAAGGTTAACTTAACAGCATACATTACTTCCCTTTTTCTCACTATGTATTTCACCCTATTCGGATAGTGAACTGGATGCACTCTCTGGCCTATGTTCTAAAACACAAAGGTGAAGCAGAAACCTGGTGAACCACGCCAAATGTCATAATATCTATGAATCCCATCTCCAGGTTCCTCAGGCTACTGAGGATGGACCAACTCTTCTGCAGTCACAAAGTATTGACTGCAAAATGGACATCTTCTTTATGCATCCATTGAGGGTTTCTGAATAGATACTTTGTGTCCCACTGCAAATGTCAAGATACATATGAGCCTTATCTCAGAATGTGTGAGGCGATAGTGAATGATCTGAACATTTAAGAACACATAGTAATTACTTCAATCCTGGCACCATCGTTATGCTTTATATGTCCGTAAGGGTTCCAAATTTGGACCAAACACTTCATTATATACAGTTTAAAAAAATCTGTGTTATCACCTATTAAGCTAAAAAACGAAGAAAACTGTTATACATATTGTTATACCTGGCATTCTTGGCATGTTTTTTCTGACTTTTTGCCTTCTAACCTCCTGTTTTGTTGACTTGTTTTTTGCTTGCTTAAGGATTCTTGGCACTTTACCACTGCTAACCAGTGACAAAGTGCATATGCTCTCTGCCCAGAACATGGTAGCATTAGCTTATCAACAATTGACATATTTAATTAATGTATAAGTCCCTAGTAAAGTGCACCATGTGTAAATGAAAAACTACTAGTGAGCTTGCGACACTGATTGTGCCACCCACTCAGTAACCCTTTAAACATGGCTCAGACCTACTACTGCAGAGCCAGTGTGCAAAGTGTAAACTGCCATTTGAAACTGCCAAGTTCAACTACTTGCCAGACCCAAACATTCCCTTTTATTATATATACGTCACTCTTAAGGTAAGCCCTAGGTAGTCTTATGGACTGGGTGCAATAGGCAGGACATGTACTTTTGAGTTTTACATGTCCTGGTAGTGAAAAACTAGTACATTCATTTTTCACTCCAGCAAGGCCTATCTCTCCCATAGGTTAACACTAGGATTGCCTTGAACATATTTTGTGTGTAATTTCCAATTTGGAAAAGATAGCAATTATGGAGTTTGGTGTCTCTGGAGTCAAAATTTAAAATGACAATTTATGGTGAAGTTGGGTTTTAAATTGTAAGTCTGAAAATGCCAATTTTAGAAATTTGGCATTCGGTGACTCTGCCAGTCTCTGAATACACGTCTGGACTGGGTGTCATCTGGGCTTTGTGCATTCCCTCTAGACAGTCGCACAAACAGACCTGGGATGTGACATTTGCATCCTGATGGCCCAACCCCAGGTGATTAGCCTTCCGGAGGTAGATTGGGAGGGAGAAGCAGGCACCTGCACCTGAATAGGGCTGTGTCTGTCCCCACACAAAGAGCTGCATACCCATTGTAGTGTCTGGAGCCAGGGCAGGATCGTCAAAGGCCCCTTTGAAGTGTCCCCCCATTCAAAGGTACATTTGGGTATAAGTACTGGACCCCTGTCACCTCTAAATCAGAGCTTTGCTGGAACCAAATAACTTCATTCATCATTCTTTATTCGATTTACATGTATAAAGCCATAAAAATACATGATAAAAACAATACATTAATAGTTAAAAATATGACACGTAACTCGTGTCTCAGTGCCCGTGCCCAAGGTCAGAAACCTATAATGGTTGTAGGTGGCAACAAAAGATCTCCAAACTTTTAAAGGACTGCTTAGAGGTCCGCTATATTGATGGTATTATTCGCATGGGAGTCCTCCTGCATATTGATGTATAATAAAATCATTGTGTTTTGCCAGAAAGAGAGGCGGTCATCAAGCACCAAAGTGGGTATAGCGATAAACATCTTAAATGTATTTAAAATGCAGCCTCATAAGTTAATGCTTCCAGATGTGCAAGATTTTTTCTTCTCACCAGAGCAGATGTAATGAATGAAATGACAGAAAAGCAGATATCCACATTTTCCAAAGCACATATATAATTAAGAGCACCCTGATAGTAAAAATATTTGGTAGTTTTAAAAATCGGCGCTAAATATTGTTTTCTAAGATCCTCATAAAAACTACAAAATAAGATGAAGTGTATTTTGCTCTGACTAGTTCTACCATCACATGGGCATTTTGGCAATGTGTCAGTCCATGTCCCTATTTTGGAAAGGCGACCCTTAAGTGCAGTGTTCCTAACCGTAAGCATGAGGTAGAACCTATGTTGAGTACTTTCTACCATTAACAAATAGTTTTGCGGGCCCGCTGATAACGGGCCTTAGAGATATGTACACACTGTGGATTTTTTACATTCGCAAGTATCTCTTTCTATTTCTCCCCTGAGTGTAGTTTTAACTTCGGTTTTGCTGAATTGTACGATTTTGACTGTAAGTTTTACTCCTCTACCTTTATCCACTTTTCCTAAGAGGCTATCTATATGAGTCATGCAAAAACAACAATTGATGGACCGAATGCAGAACAATGTCATACATTCACCCCAGTACAGAGATCTGGGCCTAAATCCATCGTTTTTTTGCTCACCATGCCATTCCAGTTTGAACCCAGCCATATGCAAATCAGTCTTGACCCTGTGCCTTATGGGAACAGTCCAGCCCGAACTGCCAAGCCAGGTCCTCCCTGGACTGGAAACAGCATCCTAGGACCGGTTTCGGGGTTTCACCCCTCTTCAGCCAGGATAGCTTGACTCCAGTGGCATGGAGAGCACGGGACTCACGTCTGAGCATACCCGTCCCACTCGGGGTGACAAATGCAAAAACAACAATTGATGGACAGAATGCAGAACAATGTCATACATTCACCCCAGTACAGAGATCTGGGTCTAAATCCATCGTTTTTTTGCTCACCATGCCATTCCAGTTTGAACCCAGCCATATGCAAATCAGTCTTGACCCTGTGCCTTATGGGAACAGTCCAGCCCGAACAGCCAAGCCAGGTCCTCCCTGGACTGGAAACAGCATCCTAGGACCGGTTTCGGGGTTTCACCCCTCTTCAGCCAGGATAGCTTGATTCCAGTGGCATGGAGAGCACGGGACTGACGTCTGAGCATACCCGTCCCACTCGGGATGACAAATGCAAAAACAACAATTGATGGACAGAATGCAGAACAATGTCATACATTCACCCCAGTACAGAGATCTGGGCCTAAATCCATCGTGTTTTTGCTCACCATGCCATTCCAGTTTGAACCCAGCCATATGCAAATCAGTCTTGACCCTGTGCCTTATGGGAACAGTCCAGCCCGAACTGCCAAGCCAGGTCCTCCCTGGACTGGAAACAGCATCCTAGGACCGGTTTCGGGGTTTCACCCCTCTTCAGCCAGGATAGCTTGATTCCAGTGGCATGGAGAGCACGGGACTCACGTCTGAGCATACCCGTCCCACTCGGGGCGACAATTGCAAAAACATCAATTGATGGACAGAATGCAGAACAATGTCATACATTCACCCCAGTACAGAGATCTGGGCCTAAATCCATCGTTTTTTTGCTCACCATGCCATTCCAGTTTGAACCCAGCCATATGCAAATCAGTCTTGACCCTGTGCCTTATGGGAACAGTCCAGCCCGAACTGCCAAGCCAGGTGCTCCCTGGACTAGAAACAGCATCCTAGGACCGGTTTCGGGGTTTCACCCCTCTTCAGCCAGGATAGCTTGATTCCAGTGGCATGGAGAGCATGGGACTCACGTCTGAGCATACCCGTCCCACTCGGGGTGACAAGTGCAAAAACAACAATTGATGGACAGAATGCAGAACAATGTCATACATTCACCCCAGTACAGAGATCTGGGCCTAAATCCATCGTTTTTTTGCTCACCATGCCATTCCAGTTTGAACCCAGCCATATGCAAATCAGTCTTGACCCTGTGCCTTATGGGAACAGTTCAGCCCGAACTGCCAAGCCCGGGTCAAGACTGATTTGCATATGGCCATGTCTAAACTTGGGAGGCGTAGTGGGCAAAAGAACGATGGATTTAACCCAGATCCCTTGACTGGGGGAGAATGTCTGCATTGTCAGCATTCCGTCCATCATTTGTTTGTTGTAACGCTTTTCGCCCTAAGTGGGATGGGTATTCCCAGACGTGGGACCCGTGCTCACTACGCCACTGGAGTCAAGCTATCCTGGCTGATGACGGCTGATAGCCAGAAACCGGTCCTAGGATGCTTGATTCCGGTCCAGGAAAGACATGGCTTGGCAGTTCGGGCTGGACTGTTCCCATGAGGCACAGGGTCAAGACTGATTTGCATATGGCCATGTCTAAACTGGGGTGGCGTAGTGGGTAAAAGAATGATGGATTTAACCCAGATCTCTTGACTGGGGGAGAATGTCTGCATTGTCAGCATTCCGTCCATCATTTGTTTGTTGTAACGCATCTATATGAGTCAGCCATCTCATTTCCCTCCATGTGTCTAAGGATAGGCAGTCTGATAATGGCCTTTGTAAACTCTGTCCCTACTTTGCTCCATATCTTGTACCACAGAGAGACAGGCCTGGCTTGTAAGTAATCCTCTATAAAGGGAACTGCCACTTCCTTATGAGTTATATAGGACGAGATGTTTTTTGGGACGGCCAGCAATTAAGCCAAACACAGGTTCTCTACGGTTTGCAAGGGGGCATAATGTGTCCATCCCCACACTGCAGCACCATAACCGGCACCTGGAAGGCATTTACTTTTATATAGTGTCAGTATTCCTCTAATCAGTTTATGACCTACTTTACTTGCACATCTGATAACAGATTCTATGGCTTTTAGGATTTCCATTTTGGAGGTATTTATTTAGCTTTCCCAGCTCCCTGAGGAAGTGATTTGAAGTCCTAAATACAAAACAAGTTGGGTCTCAGCTATTCTCTCTCCCCCAATATAATGCATCCTCTTTTTTGCTCTCCCTTTTCCATTCACCATAGTGACTGTTTTCTCTAGGTTTATCTTCATATCTTTGTTTTCCAGGAAGGTAAATGTAAATGTATGTGTCTTGTAAAGCGCACTGCTGCCCTGAGGCGTCCTGGCGCTGTAGACCGATGGGGAACCCGTCCTGGCTATCCCTGTGAGATGGTCCCTCCAGGGTATCTCCAAGGTGAAACCAGGCATCCCCAGCGAATGTGGGGGGCCGTTGTGGAGATGAGGCAAGCTAATGCCCAGAGTTGCCGAGTGTGTTCCTGGTTAGAGTAGGTACCGAGGCGAGAATTATCGAGTCCGTTTTGACCCTGGTCCACGACCCTGCCGCGTCGGGAATTGAACCCTGGTCCCTGGCCGATTCTCTGCTTATGGATCTGCTGCCTCTAACCAGTGAGCCACACCTCTCCACCAAGAAAATGATCAATCAGGAGCTGCAACCTGTTTGCTGTTCTACATAAGAGAACATCATCATCTACATATAATAGGATTGGTACATATAATAGGATTGGAACAGGACAGGATCCAACCATAAGGGCGTCAGCCTTCACTTTTCTTTAACATCTCATCCACCCCATTTATCTAGAGTGAAAAGAGCAGGGGGGCAAGAAGACACCCCTGTTGGATCCCCTGGGTAACCTTGGTACATTCCCCCTTCGGTCCATAGCGTACCTGTGTAGTTAGACAGGAATACCATTGGGACAAGTAATTAATAATCCCCATTGGGCCGATCATATCCGAGAGAGTTTTCCATAGTTTGTTATGCTTTACCAAATCAAAAGCGCTGCTGAGATCTGAAAAGCGTAGATAAACATGACCCACTTTTGTGACTGTATATTTATTGACAAGCAAATGTAGGTTAACATTTTGTTCTATCGTTCCAACACCTCTCCTGAACACATACTGTGTATCAGTCAGTATACGTTTTTCCTCTTCCCATTGTTCGAGCCTATCCAATAGGATTCTACCCATTAATTTAACACTGGAGTCCAGAAGGGATATTGGACGGTAACATTTAGGGTCCCCTCTGTGACCTTTTTAAGTATTGGAACAATTGTGCTTTCTATCCAGGTGGCAGGTAGGAAACCTTTAATTGCTGATTTACACCCTTCTGTTGATAGTGGGGTCTATAAAGTGACATGTGTCTTATAGGTATCTATTGGGACCCCATCTGGGCCTGGGGCCTTTCCATTAGCAGTTTTATTTAGGGTATTAGCAACCTCTTCTAGACTTATAAATGGAATATCTACAGCACTAGTAGTATAAACGGTTGAGGTGGGCTGCTCTATGGGGCAACTATCAGGGTTAAAAATAGTGCCAAAATGTTCTATCCAGCCTCCCTGTTGTACAAATGCCTCTAACCTAGGAACCTCTAAATCTATCAGGAATGTCTGGTCTATTGTTTTCCAAATACATTTTGCCTGGAAGAAGAGCTGCTGTGCTATTGGAGGGACTACCACTTTTATACGTGCATTTCTGTGTTGGCCTGCTGCCTGTTGATTTCTGTGCTATAGGAGGGACTGTCACTTTGCTACCTGCTCTGCTGTGTTGGGCTACTGCCTGCTACTTCTTGTCTGAGAGTGAGAAGGACTGGACCTCTTTTTTCCACATTCTTGAACCCAAGTTTCTCCAAGGGCTTGTTGGCTTTCCTGCTGTAGTCTCAGGGTCACAAAAGACTTCTTGCATTTCTGCTGGTGCTGCTGGACTCTTCCAATCTATGAGTCCAACCCTTGCCTGAGGTGCCCCCTCCAGTCCTTGGCCTCAGAAGTGGGTCCTGCAGCTGTTTTCTGCAAACATTGATGCAGTAATCCATTTGCAGCAATTGAAACTGATGCAACGACGCGAGTCCCAACTGCAAAGTTCAATGACTATGCAGCACTGATCCAGAGGTACCACTGTGAGGCTCGACCGATGCAACACCATTCTTTCAACATTGACTGCAAGGCTTGACTCAGATGCATCGGCCTGACTGTGACCTGACTATGTGACTCTGAACTGACACATGGGCATAGGATGTGATACACAATATTGTAGCTCTTGCGTTTCATCATTTTGCTCAGGGTGATCTTACAGCCTTTATGTTCCCATTTGTCAGTCACAATGACCACTCCACAAGTTTGGCATATGCCACACAGCTGATTATGTTTTATACCTCTGGTTTTGATTGCTAGCATTAAGCCATAAAAGGATTTGGTTAAGTTGATCTTCCTTGCCCCTCCTAAAATTCTCAGAAAAGGGTGCAACTTCATTGTAGTGGTCCGTAATTTCCTTGATTGAGGTTGTCACCCTATATCAAATGGGGAGGGATATAAACAATTAGGATTTTCACCTAAATGTTATTCTTAGACAGGCAGACTTTCTGACAGTGGGAAAAATGCCTGTTTAGGGAAGAGAAATGTATGATTTACATTGATATTCCTAGAAGATTGGCTTTTTGATAAACTCCAAAAAAGGGCATACATAGGCATAATAATTCAACTTGCAAATGTTCAAATTTTTTGACAAACTATCCAGTAAAGTCATCAGTTGCTCATTCAAAAGTGGTATATTTCAGAAAGAACAAGCCAGTTAATAATCAATATCATTAAAACAACATAATTTATGTGTAAGCTAAAATAAAACACACATAACCCATTTAGAATGAAGGTATTTTAAATGACCCACAGCATCAAACATATCAACTCAGATGATTCATATAATTAAAGTGCAGGTTTGTTTCAGTAGAACCACAAATGAATGGCCTGAATGTGCAAGTAGTTTTGTAACTGTGCATCAGGGACATAGTTTGTTTATCTTGCCTTGAACTTCCATGTAGCGCTTGGCAGTCCTAATGTTATGAGCCAAAATGTACCCCGATATAGGCCTAGGTAGCAACAGGACCTTTTACGTACATTCGTCCTAACTTGCTCTGCATAACGGCTCTGGCACTGATCTTTCACCTATTTATAGACTGAATAAATGTCGATCAGTTTTCTCTGAAGCTGGCCTCATTTATTATGCCTAGAATCATATCTTCATCCCCTGCCCAGGACATGCACAGCAGGATTACCATCTTCTGTATAATAACTCTGTATAAAAGTCACCACTAACATCATCCTTAGACGACAGATCAACTATTCATAATGGCAAGCCATTATATATCTAGGTAGAACCCCTAAGGGTATTTTTTGGTATAAAAGAACCACATCTTCGTTGGGTAACCAGAGGAGAAGCTTTAATGCTGACACTAGACACTGAGGTCATGGCCTGCAGAAGCTCCAGCAAGCAGTGGTCTGACATCCCTTGCGGGGTGTCTAACTCGAGACCAAGACGGGGTCCTTCATTCTCTCCCATCAGGTAATGGGGAAGGCTCTTTCCTAGGGGATTCTTGGCTTTACACCCACCTACATGCTAGGTACACTCAGATACACTTAGATTCGCATCTTAGGAGTACACTTTATTACTGCCATGTATCAATTTGCCTGCATATATTTACTGTTTTAGCTCAATTGGAGAATTCTACCCTTTATTTACTCTGTCGGTGCTTGTAATCTTATATATCTGTTTCTGTCTAATGATTGTCACAGCAAACATGTTTTATAGTAGAATGACGCTGTTCAATAAATACTTATTGAAAACATCCCTACCGTTTGATCTGTGTATCTCTCTGAGACCAAGGGAGCACGAGTGACTGAGCAAAAAGTAGTTCACTGTTTTCATGATCCCTGAAGGACCAAGGGTTGTTGTTAGAATTGGGGATCTCTGGTTGGCACAGGTAGGTACTTGTGACAAGCAGGGACCCTCTCCTCTAGTCAGGGTAAGGGGTTACACTCCTAAAACAACCCCTGCTCACCCTCTAGTTAGCTTGGCGCGAGCAGACAAGGCTTATATCAGAGCGTTATAGGTTAAGCATTTGTGACCATATACAGTAACTCAGTGACAACACCACAAATGGACACCACACTAGATTTATATCAAAAATAGTGATCTTTTATATAAAGACTTAGCACAAGACCAAATAACGACAAAAATGACATACACAGTTCAAGAATATGCTTTCAGAAAAAGTTCTTAGGTTAGCGACAAAATCATTCACCTTAGCGTCCGTTTTAACCCACAGTACCTTATGATGCGATAAAATGTTCCTACCGGCACTCCAGCGTTGAAAATCAAGTGGTAGCTTATCCGGTAGAAATTTACTCGCTAAGGAACAATGCGACAAAATTCGGCCCGCTAACGAGCAGGGCGACAATTTCACCAGCGGTTATCTTGGTTGGGTCTGCGATGATTTTCGCAGCGATAAAATCACTCACGCTAGCGAGCGGTGCGATGATCTTGGCTTGTTCTGCGACGATTTCACACAGCAGCGGCAGACTCTGCGACGAAGTTCGCAGCGATAGAATTCTTCCCGCTAACAGGCAGAGCGGGGATCTTCGGCTGGTAGCGATCAAATTCGGTCCGCTAACGAGTGGGGCGACGATTTTCCCAGTGTTGATCGGGCTCAGCGGCAGCAGGCTCTGCAACGATGTTCTCAGCGATAAAATACTGCACGCGAACGAGCGGTGCGACGGAAATTTTCGCGCTAAGCCGGCTGTGCGTGAAAAAGTGGAGATCTTTGGTTTCTTTCTTTTTGGCCAGCTTCCCAACAGCAGGCAAAGCTCACAGAGGCCCCAAAACTGGTTCCAGCACTCTAGGAGGGGCAGAACTCACACAGCAGAGTTCAGGGGGAAGCTGGGGGTGAAGTCCTTTTGTTCCTGGGACTTCTTAAAAGGAGGCCAGCTCTACTCAGGCCCTTGGAGATCTTTTTAAGCACAAGTTGAAATAAAGTCTTTTGTAGTCTTTCTCCTCTCCTTCAGCAGCAAGGCAACCACTGCAGGGCAATCCCCCAGGTCAGGGACAGTACTCCTCCTTACAGCTTTCCCAGTTCCTTCTCCTCAGGCAGAGGTTCTTCTTGTCAAACAGGATCTAAATTCTTGGGAACAGGGTCCCAATACTTATACCCCTAATTCCTTTGTTCCTCTGGGGTAGAGGGGCCTTTGCCCAGTCCAAACCAGTTCCTGAGCACTTTGTTGACATGTCTCTGACTTTCCATTCAGAGTGTAGGGCAGAGACATCAGCCACTCCACAGGAGGTGGAGCCAGCATTGTGGTGGCAGAGCACAGCCCTATTCAGAGTCCAGGTGTACTCCTCCCACCCATCTGGATGTCAATCTCTCTATTCACCACCAGTCTACCTAGCCCTGCCCTCTGGAATTCCCCAGCCCTGTCACTCACAGAAACCAAACAGCAGATACACATCATAGCAGAGGCGGGCTGAAATGGTTAGGCAAGCAAATACCAGCTTTCTAAAAGTGGTATTTGCAAACCCAGAATATTAAAATAAACTTTACTAAAAGATGTATTTTATTATTCTGAGTTCAGGCATACTAAACTTGAATTTCTACCATGTTCCCTGGGTCTGTTAGGATCATAGAATGTAACAATTATAACAGCCCATTCTGGCCTATGAGAACAGGTAGCCTTGCAATAGTGATAAACGAAAATGGCTGTAATTCACTATTAGGACATGCCACACACATCAGGGCTTGTCCTACCTTATGCTTGCAATGCACCCTGCCCTTGGGCCTACCATAGCGGTGACTAATATGAAGGTAAGGGAAGGTTTAGGGACTGGCAAGTGGGTGCACTTGCCCAGTCAGCATGACAGTACCAGACTGCATGCAGGTTCTGCAATGGCAGACCTTAGACACATTTTACTAGGCCGCTTCTGTGGGTGGCACAACCAGTGCTGCAAGCCCACCAGCAGCATTCGTATTTACGAACCCTGGGCACTCCTGGTGCACTTTACTGGGGTCTGACAGTAAACCAAATAAGCCAATCATGGAATCCAACCAACATATACATTTTATACAGGGAGCACTTGCACTGTGGCACTGGTTGGCAGCGGCACAGTGCTCTGAGCAGCCAACACCAGAAAAAACATGAGGCACAGTGAGACAAAAAATGGGAGGGAGACTCACGCCAAGGTGCCAGGTCTAACACGTGTCCCCTCCAGCTGAAATGTGGGGGGAACTACCCTACCCCAGGGAGTTCCTCATCACTAAGGCGGAAAAATCTGGACAGACCGTCAGCATTGGCGTGATCTGTACCAGGGCGATGTTCCACCTTGAAATCCATACCCTGTAGGGAAATGGATCACCTCAACAGCTTTAGATTCCCACCCCTCATATGCATCAACCATCTGAGGGGCCTGCGGTCTGTCTGAACCCGGAAGTGAGACCCAAACAGGTATGGTCTTAGCTTCTTCAGTGCCCAGACCACAGCAAATGCCTCACGCTCAATAGCACTCCATCTCTGTTCCCGTGGAAGTAACCTCCTGCTAAGGAAGGCTACAGGTTGATCTAGGACCTCCTCATTAATCTGTGAAAGAACAGCCCCCACACCATGCACTGAAGCATCTGTCTGAACGATAAACTCTTTGGAGAAGTTGGGAGCCAAGAGCACGGGTGCCGTGCACATAGCAGCTTTCAGGGCCTCAAAAGCTTTCTGACAGGTGTCAGTCCAAATCACTTTCCTGGGCTGCTTCCTAGAAGTCAGCGCTGTCAAGGGGGCAACAATGTTGCCATACCCCTTGACAAACCTCCTGTAGTACCCGGTGAGACCTAGGAAGGCTCTCACCTCTGTCTGGGTTTTGGGCGACTCCCAATGCAGGATGGTTTCTATCTTGGGTTGAAGGGGCGCCGCCTGACCGCTCCCAACCTGGTGCCCCAAGTACACCACGGAACCCTGCCCGATCTGGCACTTACTCGCCTTGATCGTGAGGCCTGCCCTCCGCAGCACCATCAGCACTTCCCAGAGGTGGCGCAGGTGTTCTTCCCAAGTGGAGCTGAACACTGCGATGTCATCCAGGTAGGCAGCACTGAACGAATCCAGTCCAGCCAACACCTTGTTGACCAACCTCTGGAAGGTGGCAGAGGCATTCTTCATCCCAAAGGGCATAACCCGGAACTGGTAGTACCCATCTGTGGTCAAAAATGCTGACCTCTCTTTGGTCGCCTCGGTCAAGACGATCTGCCAGTACCCAGACTTTAAATCAAACGTGCTGAGGTAGTTGGCAGCCCCTAGCCGATCTATGAGCTCATCAGCTCTGGGGATGGGGTGTGCGTCAGTCCTGGTGACTGAATTGAGTCCTCTGTAGTCCACACAGAACCGGAGTTCGGGTGTGGCTCCCGGCGACGCAGCCTTTGGAACCAAGACCACTGGGCTGGCCCAAGTACTGCTGGAGGACTCAATTACCCCGAGTGCAAACATCTTGGAGACCTCCTCCTTGATGCATGCCCTCACCCTGTCAGTCACCCTGTAGGCCTTGTGCCTCACAGGGGTACTATCCCCAGTGTCCACATCATGGACGCACCAATCAGTGACACCGGGAACCAGGGAAAACAGATCAGAAAATTGTCCCAGCAGCTGGCGACAATCATTCTGTTGCTCAGGGGTCAGGGCGGAAGAGAGGATGACACCATCCACTGACCCATCTTGCTCCTGGGCTGACAGGAGGTCAGCAAGAGGCTCGGTCTCCTCTTCCATCCCAGCAGATGTTGCCAAGAGCATGCCCACTTGGGACCTCTCCAAGTGGGGCTTGAGGTGGTTGACATGAAGGACCCTTAAGGGGTTCCTTGGAGACCGCAAGTCCACCAAATAGGTAACAGGACTCTTGCGCTCCACAACCTCAATGGGACCGGTCCACTTATCCTGGAGCACACAAGGCTCCACGGGGGCCAAGACCCACACCTTCTGTCCAGGCTGAAGATCTACCAGAGTGGAATTCTGGTCGTACCATTGCTTCATCTCCTCCTGGCTGGCTTCCAGATTTGCCTCAGCAAGTTGCCTGAATCGCCTAGTCTGATTCCTGAAGGCCAGCATGTAGCTATATACATTCTGGGGAGACTTCCTGGGAGATTTCTCCCAGCCTTCCTTGACCAGACTTAGAGGTCCTCTCACTGGGTGGCCATACAGGAGCTCAAAGGGGCTGAACCCTAGAGACTTCTGTGGCACCTCACGGTACGCAAAGAGAAGGCATGGCAAGAGGACGTCCCACTTACGCCTCATGGGTTCTTCCAGACCCATTATCATGCCCTTGAGGGTACGGTTGAATCTCTCAACCAACCCGTTTCCTTGGGGGTGGTAAGATGTGGTGAACTTGTAGGTTACACCACACTCTTGCCAAAGGGATTTCATATACTTGGATATGAAATTGGTACCCCGGTCAGACACCACCTCTAGAGGAAATCCCACTCTGGAGAAAATTCCCATCAGTGTACGTCCCACCACGGGGGCCGTCACTGTCCTCAGAGGGATGGCTTCCGGGTACCGGGTGGCATGGTCCACCAGGACCAGGATAAACCTGTTGCCCATGGCTGTCCTGGGGTACAGTGACCCCACTCGCTGGAATGGGGTACCGACCACAGGGAATGGCTGGAGAGGAGCCTTCTGCTTCCTCCCACTCTTCCCACTTGCCTGGCAAGTCTGACAGGTCCTGCAGTGAGTGACTGAACTCCTGCGCATTTGGGGCCAATAAAAGTGGGTGACAAGCCTTTCAAAGGTCTTGTCCTGCCCCAAATGTCCTGCCAATGGCACATCGTGAGCCAGCCCCAGTAGGAAGGCTCTGAAGTCCTGGGGTACCACCAGCGCAGGGGCTGACCCAGGCTCAGCAACCTTAGGCTCTGTATATAGGAGGTCGTTCTTCCAGTAAATGAAATGTGACCCAGACTGATCACCTGCGGCCTGGTCTGCGGCCTGCTGCCACATACCCACGAGAGAAGGGCATTCTTTCTGTGCCTTACAAAAGTCCTCCCTGGAGGGGCCTCCTTCCTGCTGCCAATGGGTCAGCTCAGGCAGGTCCCCCAGTTCAGCTATCTGTTCCCCGGTAGGCTCCAGGGCATCCCCCTCAAGGTCTGCTTCCTCCTGGTCCGTGGGAACTTCAGGGGCCGGTTTCCCGCGCCCCCTGCCTCTTCTCTCTAAGGCCGGTCCCTGGGCCTCCCTCTCAGGCTCCAGGACCTCTTGAGCACCTCTACTTGCTGCCATGGACCGTGTGGTGACACACGCCCAATCAGGCATACCCAACATCTCCATGTGAGCACTCCGCTCCACCTTAGCCCAAGGTGAGCTCTCCAAATCATTCCCTAACAGACAGTCTACAGGCATGGCGGGCCTCACTGCCTGTATTTCTTAGTGTTATCAGGCAGCTGGGTTTGGGGGACCATCTCACAGTCTCCTAATGAGACAAGGGACATCTCTGCGGGACCCCACCCACCTTGGACTGCCATCTCCTCCCCAAGGCTACACTAGCCATCTGCGGGGTGGAGCACCAGTGGGTGCTGGTTTACCAAACAAAAGACACTTTAAATCAGAGGCAAAATGACCCATGTTACCACACTTGTAACATTTTAGGGGCCCCTTCTGAACAGGGGGACCTGTCGGGGCCCCGGTCGGCTTCTGGGGGGAGGCTAAGAACCTTTCCCTTGGTTCCCTTAGGGATTACTTTGGGGCCTTCTTGGGAACTCCCTCTGTTTACCCTTGTCCCCCCCCACTCTTCTGCTGGGGACCCTGCCCACCTTTAGCGGAGTCTCCCACTGGACCCTTGTGGACCCTGGTACTGACCCAGCGGTCCGTCTCCTCAGCAAGCTTTCTAGGGTTAGTCAGCCTACTATCACTCAGGTGCTGGCGTAGCTCAGGAAAACAATTACTGGACAAGTGCTCCCATGCCATTAAATCAAGAAGCCCTTGAAAATCATCAACCTTGCTACCCTTCACCCAACCATCCAGTGCTCTGCAAAAAAAAGTTACATACTCAACAAACGTACTGTTTGGAATCTTTGTGCAACCCCTGAACCTTTGCCTATTCAACTCAGGGGTCAACCCATACCTAGTCATCAAAGCTGCCTTCATATGGGGATAAGAATTATAATCATCTGAAGGCAAGTCTAGCAGTGTGTCCCGCCCCTCACTAAGGAACCGTCCCCACAACCCCGCTCCCCAATCCTTCACAGGGACCCGGTGGGAAGACATGGCTACTTCATAGGGTTTGAACCACTGCCCTATGTCATCATTTAAAAAAAAAATCTTTTACCACATCTTTTGGTATGTACACCCTTGATTCTACCTGCACTGAGGGTGTTCTGCCACCAGAGGGAGTAGACTCTAAACTCTTAGCCTTTAGATCTAATTCCCTCAACTTCATTTCATGCTCCATTTGGAATGTTCTCTCTTCCAGAGCCATCTTTTTGCTTTCCAGCTCCAGTTGCCCATTCAATTTGAGCTTTGCCATCTTCATTTCATGCATCCTGGTTTCTTTCCTGTCTGCCAACTCTTCTGGCGACAGGCCTCTGCCAAAGCTATGGACGCTTTCTGCTTGTTCAATTACTACCGCATCCTCAGGTGACCTTGTCTCAATCCAGGCCCTCAGCGCCCTTTGGAATTGGGATTTGTTTCTGCACCCAGTCGGGGAAACTCCAAACTTTTTGCAGAAGCCCTTTAGATGGGCTAATGTGTAGTCCTCTAATTTTTCCTCTTCCCATTCTACTCCTTCAAGGTCAGAGATTACAGATGCTGCACTTTTCCCATTGACTGAACCAGGCATGACTTTAAAAAACTGGAGATTTCTTGGCAAACAAAAATCAAAAGGTATGTAGCTACGTTATGGTCTGAACTCACTAAGGGGCATATTAACAAGCCAGGCGATAAAAGTATTGCCGCTTTAGCGGCAGAAAACTGCAGCTAAAACGGCGATAATGGGCTTGATAATATGCCCTTGAGAATTCCCATTGAAACCCATGTTAAATGTGAAGGAGTCTAACATGGGCTTCAATTGGAATTCCATAGCGGATATTATCAAGCCCATTATCGCCGCTTTAGCGGCAGTTTTCTGCCGCTAAAGCGGCGATAATTTTATCGTCTGGCTTGTTAATATGCCCCTAGGTGGTGCTCACCAATCACTGTACATGAATCACAAATGCAAATTGAGGATCCTCACCACTGCCCACCAATGTTAGAATTGGGGATCTCTGGCTAGCACAGGTAGGTACTTGTGACAAGCAGGGACCCTCTCCTCTAGTCAGGGTAAGGGGGTTACACTCCTGAAACAACCCCTGCTCGCCCTCTAGGTAGCTTGGCGTGGGCAGACAAGGATTATCTCAGAGCGTTATAGGCTAAGTATTTGTGACCATATACAGTAACTCAGTGACAATACCACAAATGGACACCACACTAGATTTATATAAAAAATAGTGATCTTTTATATAAAGACTTAGCAGTAGCACAAGACCAAATAATGACAAAAATGACATACACAGTTCAAGAATATGCTTTCAGAAAGAGTTCTTAGGTTAGCGACAAAATCATTCACCTTAGAGTCCGTTTTAACCCACAGTACCTTATGATGCGATAAAAAGTTCCTAGCGGCACTCCAGCATTGAAAATCAAGGGGTAGCTTATCCGTTAGAAATTTACTCGCTAAGGCACAATGCGACAAAATTCGGCCCGCTAACGAGCGGGGCGGCAATTTCACCAGCGGTTATCTTGATTGGGTCTGCGACGATTTTCGCAGCGATAAAATTACTCACGCTAACGAGCGGTGCGATGATCTTGGCTTGTTCTGCGACGATTTCACACAGCAGCGGCAGACTCTGAGACGAAATTCGCAGTGATAGAATTCTTGCCGCTAACAGGCGGAGCGGTGATCTTGGGCTGGTAGTGATCAAATTCGGTCCACTAACGAGCGGGGCGACGATTTTCCCAGTGCTGATCGGGATCAGCGGCAGCAGGCTCTGCGACAATGTTCTCAGCGGTGCAATGGAAATTTTTTCGCTAAGCCGGCTGTGCGTGAAAAAGTGGAGATCTTTGGTTTCTTTCTTCTTGGCCAGCTTCCCAACAGCAGGCACAGCTCCCAGAGGCCCCAAAACTGGTTCCAGCACTCTAGAACTCACACAGCAGAGTTCAGGGGGAAGCTGGGGGTGAAGTCCTTTTGTTCCTGGGACTTCTTAACAGGAGGCCAGCTCTACTCGGGCCCTTGGAGATCTTTTTAAGCACAAGTTGAAATAAAGTATTGTGTAGTCTTTCTCCTCTCCTTCAGCAGCAAGGCAACCACTGCAGGCCAATCCCCCAGGACAGTACTCCTCCTTACAGCTTTCCCAGTTCCTTCTCCTCAGGCAGAGGTTCTTCTTGTCAAGAAGGATCTAATTTCTTGGGAGCAAGGTCCCAATACTTATACCCCTAATTCCTTTGTTCCTCTGGGGTAGAGGGGCCTTTGCCAAGTCCAAACCAGTTCCTGAGCACTTTGTTGACATGTCTCTGACTTTCCATTCAGAGTGCAGGGCAGAGACATCAGCCGCTCCACAGGAGGTGGAGCCAGCATTGTGGTGGCAGAGCACAGCCCTATTCAGAGTCCAGGTGTACTCCTCCCACCTATCTGGATGTCAATCTCTCTATTCACCACCAGGCTACCTAGCCCTGCCCTCTGGTATTCCCCAGCCCTGTCACTCACAGAAACCAGACAGCAGATACACATCATAGCAGAGGCGGGCTGAAATGGTTAGGCAAGCAAATACCAGCTTTCTAAAAGTGGTATTTGCAAACCCAGAATATTAAAATAAACCTTATGAACCGTGACAATATTAAAAAATCTGACAGGTATCAGGATACTGATACACGTTCCTCTCGTTACTTTCAGGGTTCATCAAAAAACTCAATGAGGAAAGGATGGTCAGAACGAATATCAGAATAGTGAGCAAAGCTAAGAGACACACATCATCATCATCATCATCTAAACTTACTGGGCCATAGCTTACATAGTCAAAAACAATAAATGATAGACAGAATGCAGAACAATGTCATACATTCACCCCAGTACAGAGATCTGGGCCTAAATCCATCATTTTTTTGCTCACCATGCCTTTCCAGTTTGAACCCAGCCATATGCAAATCAGTCTTGACCCTGTGCCTCATGGGAACAGTCCAGCCCGAACTGCCAAGCCAGGTCCTCCCTGGACTGGAAACAAGCATCCTAGGACCGGTTTCGGGGTTTCACCCCTCTTCAGCCAGGATAGCTTGATTCCAGTGGCATGGAGAGCACGGGACCCACGTCTGGGCGTACCCTTCCCACTCAGGGTGACAAAAGCAAAAACAACAATTGATGGACAGAATGCAGAACAATGTCATACATTCACCCCAGTACAGAGATCTGGGCCTAAATCCATCGTTTTTTTGCTCACCATGCCTTTCCAGTTTGAACCCAGCCATATGCAAATCAGTCTTGACCCTGTGCCTCATGGGAACAGTCCACCCGAACTGCCAAGCCAGGTCCTCCCTGGACTGGAAACAAGCATCCTAGGACCGGTTTCGGGGTTTCACCCCTCTTCAGCCAGGATAGCTTGATTCCAGTGGCATGGAGAGCACGGGACCCACGTCTGGGCATACCCTTCCCACTCGGGGTGACAAAATCAAAAACAACAATTGATGGACAGAATGCAGAACAATGTCATACATTCACCCCAGTACAGAGATCTGGGCCTAAATCCATCGTTTTTTTGCTCACCATGCCTTTCCAGTTTGAACCCAGTCATATGCAAATCAGTCTTGACCCTGTGCCTCATGGGAACAGTCCAGCCCGAACTGCCAAGCCAGGTCCTCCCTGGACTGGAAACAAGCATCCTAGGACCTGTTTCGGGGTTTCACCCCTCTTCAGCCAGGATAGCTTGATTCCAGTGGCATGGAGAGCACGGGACCCACGTCTGGGCATACCCTTCCCACTCGGGGTGACAAAAGCAAAAACAACAATTGATGGACAGAATGCAGAACAATGTCATATATTCACCCCAGTACAGAGATCTGGGCCTAAACCCATCGTTTTTTTGCTCACCATGCCTTTCCAGTTTGAACCCAGCCATATGCAAATCAGTCTTGACCCTGTGCCTCATGGGAACAGTCCAGCCCGAACTGCCAAGCCAGGTCCTCCCTGGACTGGAAACAAGCATCCTAGGACCGGTTTCGGGGTTTCACCCCTCTTCAGCCAGGATAGCTTGATTCCAGTGGCATGGAGAGCACGGGACCCACGTCTGGGCATACCCTTCCAACTCGGGGTGACAAAAGCAAAAACAACAATTGATGGACAGAATGCAGAACAATGTCATACATTCACCCCAGTACAGAGATCTGGGCCTAAATCCATCGTTTTTTTGCTCACGATGCCTTTCCAGTTTGAACCCAGCCATATGCAAATCAGTCTTGACCCTGTGCCTCATGGGAACAGTCCAACCCGAACTGCCAAGCCAGGTCCTCCCTGGACTGGAAACAAGCATCCTAGGACCGGTTTTGGGGTTTCACCCCTCTTCAGCCAGGATAGCTTGATTCCAGTGGCATGGAGAGCACAGGACCCACGTCTGGGCATACCCTTCCCACTAGGGGTGACAAAAGCAAAAACAACAATTGATGGACAGAATGCAGAACAATGTCATACATTCACCCCAGTACAGAGATCTGGGCCTAAATCCATCGTTTTTTTGCTCACCATGCCTTTCCAGTTTGAACCCAGCCATATGCAAATCAGTCTTGACCCTGTGCCTCATGGGAACAGTCCAGCCCGAACTGCCAAGCCAGGTCCTCCCTGGACTGGAAACAAGCATCCTAGGACTGGTTTCGGGGTTTCACCCCTCTTCAGCCAGGATAGCTTGATTCCAGTGGCATGGAGAGCACGGGACCCACGTCTGGGCATACCCTTCCCACTCGGGGTGACAAAAGCAAAAACAACAATTGATGGACAGAATGCAGAACAATGTCATACATTCACCCCAGTACAGAGATCTGGGCCTAAATCCATCGTTTTTTTGCTCACCATGCCTTTCCAGTTTGAACCCAGCCATATGCAAATCAGCCTTGACCCTGTGCCTCATGGGAACAGTCCAGCCCGAACTGCCAAGCCAGGTCCTCCCTGGACTGGAAACAAGCATCCTAGGACCGGTTTCGGGGTTTCGGGGTTTCACCCCTCTTTAGCCAGGATAGCTTGATTCCAGTGGCATGGAGAGCACGGGACCCACGTCTGGGCATACCCTTCCCACTCGGGGTGACAAAAGCAAAAACAACAATTGATGGACAGAATGCAGAACAATGTCATACATTCACCCCAGTACAGAGATCTGGGCCTAAATCCATCGTTTTTTTGCTCACCATGCCTTTCCAGTTTGAACCCAGCCATATGCAAATCAGTCTTGACCCTGTGCCTCATGGTAACAGTCCAGCCCGAACTGCCAAGCCAGGTCCTCCCTGGACTGGAAACAAGCATCCTAGGACCGGTTTCGGGGTTTCACCCCTCTTCAGCCAGGATTGCTTGATTCCAGTGGCATGGAGAGCACGGGACCCACGTCTGGGCATACCCTTCCCACTCGGGGTGACAAAAGCAAAAACAACAATTGATGGACAGAATGCAGAACAATGTCATACATTCACCCCAGTACAGAGATCTGGGCCTAAATCCATCGTTTTTTTGCTCACCATGCCTTTCCAGTTTGAACCCAGCCATATACAAATCAGTCTTGACCCTGTGCCTCATGGGAACAGTCCAGCCCGAACTGCCAAGCCAGGTCCTCCCTGGACTGGAAACAAGCATCCTAGGACCGGTTTCGGGGTTTCACCCCTCTTCAGCCAGGATAGCTTGATTCCAGTGGCATGGAGAGCACGGGACCCACGTCTGGGCATAACCTTCCCACTCGGGGTGACAAAAGCAAAAACAACAATTGATGGACAGAATGCAGAACAATGTCATACATTCACCCCAGTACAGAGATCTGGGCCTAAATCCATCGTTTTTTTGCTCACCATGCCTTTCCAGTTTGAACCCAGCCATATGCAAATCAGTCTTGACCCTGTGCCTCATGGGAACAGTCCAGCCCGAACTGCCAAGCCAGGTCCTCCCTGGACTGGAAACAAGCATCCTAGGCCTGGTTTCGGGGTTCACCCCTCTTCAGCCAGGATAGCTTGATTCCAGTGGCATGGAGAGCACAGGACCCACGTCTGGGCATACCCTTCCCACTCGGGGTGACAAAAGCAAAAACAACAATTGATGGACAGAATGCAGAACAATGTCATACATTCACCCCAGTACAGAGATCTGGGCCTAAATCCATCGTTTTTTTGCTCACGATGCCTTTCCAGTTTGAACCCAGCCATATGCAAATCAGTCTTGACCCTGCACCTCATGGGAACAGTCCAGCCCGACCTGCCAAGCCAGGTCCTCCCTGGACTGGAAACAAGCATCCTAGGACCGGTTTCGGGGTTTCACCCCTCTTCAGCCAGGATAGCTTGATTCCAGTGGCATGGAGAGCACGGGACCCACGTCTGGGCATACCCTTCCCACTCGGGGTGACAAAAGCAAAAACAACAATTGATGGACAGAATGCAGAACAATGTCATACATTCACCCCAGTACAGAGATCTGGGCCTAAATCCATTGTTTTTTTGCTCACCATGCCTTTCCAGTTTGAACCCAGCCATATGCAAATCAGTCTTGACCCTGTGCCTCATGGGAACAGTCCAGCCCGAACTGCCAAGCCAGGTCCTCCCTGGACTGGAAACAAGCATCCTAGGACCGGTTTCGGGGTTTCACCCCTCTTCAGCCAGGATAGCTTGATTCCAGTGGCATGGAGAACAAGGGACCCACGTCTGGGCATACCCTTCCCACTCGGGGTGACAAAAGCAAAAACAACAATTGATTTACAGAATGCAGAACAATGTCATACATTCACCCCAGTACAGAGATCTGGGCCTAAATCCATCGTTTTTTTGCTCACCATGCCTTTCCAGTTTGAACCCAGCCATATGCAAATCAGTCTGGACCCTGTGCCTCATGGGAACAGTCCAGCCCGAACTGCCAAGCCAGGTCCTCCCTGGACTGGAAACACGCATCCTAGGACCGGTTTCGGGGTTTCACCCCTCTTCAGCCAGGATAGCTTGATTCCAGTGGCATGGAGAGCACGGGACCCACGTCTGGGCATACCCTTCCCACTCGGGTTGACAAAAGCAAAAACAACAATTGATGGACAGAATGCAGAACAATGTCATACATTCACCCCAGTACAGAGATCTGGGCCTAAATCCATCGTTTTTTTGCTCACCATGCCTTTCCAGTTTGAACCCAGCCATATGCAAATCAGTCTTGACCCTGTGCCTCATGGGAACAGTCCAGCCCGAACTGCCAAGCCAGGTCCTCCCTGGACTGGAAACAAGCATCCTAGGACCGGTTTCGGGGTTCACCCCTCTTCAGCCAGGATAGGTTGATTCCAGTGGCATGGAGAGCACAAGACCCACATCTGGGCATACCCTTCCCACTCGGGGTGACAAAAGCAAAAACAACAATTGATGGACAGAATGCAGAACAATGTCATACATTCACCCCAGTACAGAGATCTGGGCCTAAATCCATCGTTTTTTTGCTCACCATGCCTTTCCAGTTTGAACCCAGCCATATGCAAATCAGTCTGGACCCTGTGCCTCATGGGAACAGTCCAGCCCGAACTGCCAATCCAGGTCCTCCCTGGACTGGAAACTCGCATCCTAGGACCGGTTTCGGGGTTTCACCCCTCTTCAGCCAGGATAGCTTGATTCCAGTGGCATGGAGAGCACGGGACCCACGTCTGGGCATACCCTTCCCACTCGGGGTGACAAAAGCAAAAACAACAATTGATGGACAGAATGCAGAACAATGTCATACATTCACCCCAGTACAGAGATCTGGGCCTAAATCCATCGTTTTTTTGCTCACCATGCCTTTCCAGTTTGAAACCAGCCATATGCAAATCAGTCTTGACCCTGTGCCTCATGGGAACAGTCCAGCCCGAACTGCCAAGCCAGGTCCTCCCTGGACTGGAAACAAGCATCCTAGGACCGGTTTCGGGGTTTCACCCCTCTTCAGCCAGGATTGCTTGATTCCAGTGGCATGGAGAGTACGGGACCCACGTCTGGGCATACGCTTCCCACTCGGGGTGACAAAAGCAAAAACAACAATTGATGGACAGAATGCAGAACAATGTCATACATTCACCGCAGTACAGAGATCTGGGCCTAAATCCATCGTTTTTTTGCTCACCATGCCTTTCCAGTTTGAACCCAGCCATATGCAAATCAGTCTTGACCCTGTGCCTCATGGGAACAGTCCAGCCCGAACTGCCAAGCCAGGTCCTCCCTGGACTCGAAACAAGCATCCTAGGACCGGTTTCGGGGTTTCAACCCTCTTCAGCCAGGATAGCTTGATTCCAGTGGCATGGAGAGCACGGGACCCACGTCTGGGCATACCCTTCCCACTCGGGGTGACAAAAGCAAAAATAACAATTGATGGACAGAATGCAGAACAATGTCATACATTCACCCCAGTACAGAGATCTGGGCCTAAATCCATCGTTTTTTTGCTCACCATGCCTTTCCAGTTTGAACCCAGCCATATGCAAATCAGTCTTGACCCTGTGCCTCATGGGAACAGTCCAGCCCGAACTGACAAGCCAGGTCCTCCCTGGACTGGAAACAAGCATCCTAGGACCGGTTTCAGGGTTCACCCCTCTTCAGCCAGGATAGCTTGATTCCAGTGGCATGGAGAGCACGGGACCCACGTCTGGGCATACCCTTCCCACTCGGGGTGACAAAATCAAAAACAACAATTGATGGACAGAATGCAGAACAATGTCATACATTCACCCCAGTACAGAGATCTGGGCCTAAATCCATCGTTTTTTTGCTCACCATGCCTTTCCAGTTTGAACCCAGTCATATGCAAATCAGTCTTGACCCTGTGCCTCATGGGAACAGTCCAGCCCGAACTGCCAAGCCAGGTCCTCCCTGGACTGGAAACAAGCATCCTAGGACCTGTTTCGGGGTTTCACCCCTCTTCAGCCAGGATAGCTTGATTCCAGTGGCATGGAGAGCACGGGACCCACGTCTGGGCATACCCTTCCCACTCGGGGTGACAAAAGCAAAAACAAAAATTGATGGACAGAATGCAGAACAATGTCATATATTCACCCCAGTACAGAGATCTGGGCCTAAATCCATCGTTTTTTTGCTCACCATGCCTTTCCAGTTTGAACCCAGCCATATGCAAATCAGTCTTGACCCTGTGCCTCATGGGAACAGTCCAGCCCGAACTGCCAAGCCAGGTCCTCCCTGGACTGGAAACAAGCATCCTAGGACCGGTTTCGGGGTTTCACCCCTCTTCAGCCAGGATAGCTTGATTCCAGTGGCATGGAGAGCACGGGACCCACGTCTGGGCATACCCTTCCAACACGGGGTGACAAAAGCAAAAACAACAATTGATGGACAGAATGCAGAACAATGTCATACATTCACCCCAGTACAGAGATCTGGGCCTAAATCCATCGTTTTTTTGCTCACGATGCCTTTCCAGTTTGAACCCAGCCATATGCAAATCAGTCTTGACCCTGTGCCTCATGGGAACAGTCCAGCCCGAACTGCCAAGCCAGGTCCTCCCTGGACTGGAAACAAGCATCCTAGGAACGGTTTTGGGGTTTCACCCCTCTTCAGCCAGGATAGCTTGATTCCAGTGGCATGGAGAGCACAGGACCCACGTCTGGGCATACCCTTCCCACTAGGGGTGACAAAAGCAAAAACAACAATTGATAGACAGAATGCAGAACAATGTCATACATTCACCCCAGTACAGAGATCTGGGCCTAAATCCATCGTTTTTTTGCTCACCATGCCTTTCCAGTTTGAACCCAGCCATATGCAAATCAGTCTTGACCCTGTGCCTCATGGGAACAGTCCAGCCCGAACTGCCAAGCCAGGTCCTCCCTGGACTGGAAACAAGCATCCTAGGACTGGTTTCGGGGTTTCACCCCTCTTCAGCCAGGATAGCTTGATTCCAGTGGCATGGAGAGCACGGGACCCACGTCTGGGCATACCCTTCCCACTCGGGGTGACAAAAGCAAAAACAACAATTGATGGACAGAATGCAGAACAATGTCATACATTCACCCCAGTACAGAGATCTGGGCCTAAATCCATCGTTTTTTTGCTCACCATGCCTTTCCAGTTTGAACCCAGCCATATGCAAATCAGTCTTGACCCTGTGCCTCATGGGAACAGTCCAGCCCGAACTGCCAAGCCAGGTCCTCCCTGGACTGGAAACAAGCATCCTAGGACCGGTTTCGGGGTTTCACCCCTCTTCAGCCAGGATAGCTTGATTCCAGTGGCAAGGAGAGCACGGGACCCACGTCTGGGCATACCCTTCCCACTCGGGGTGACAAAAGCAAAAATAGCAATTGATGGACAGAATGCAGAACAATGTCATACATTCACCCCAGTACAGAGATCTGGGCCTAAATCCATCGTTTTTTTGCTCACCATGCCTTTCCAGTTTGAACCCAGCCATATGCAAATCAGCCTTGACCCTGTGCCTCATGGGAACAGTCCAGCCCGAACTGCCAAGCCAGGTCCTCCCTGGACTGGAAACAAGCATCCTAGGACCGGTTTCGGGGTTTCGGGGTTTCACCCCTCTTTAGCCAGGATAGCTTGATTCCAGTGGCATGGAGAGCACGGGACCCACGTCTGGGCATACCCTTCCCACTCGGGGTGACAAAAGCAAAAACAACAATTGATGGACAGAATGCAGAACAATGTCATACATTCACCCCAGTACAGAGATCTGGGCCTAAATCCATCATTTTTTTGCTCACCATGCCTTTCCAGTTTGAACCCAGCCATATGCAAATCAGTCTTGACCCTGTGCCTCATGGTAACAGTCCAGCCCGAACTGCCAAGCCAGGTCCTCCCTGGACTGGAAACAAGCATCCTAGGACCGGTTTCGGGGTTTCACCCCTCTTCAGCCAGGATTGCTTGATTCCAGTGGCATGGAGAGCACGGGACCCACGTCTGGGCATACCCTTCCCACTCGGGGTGACAAAAGCAAAAACAACAATTGATGGACAGAATGCAGAACAATGTCATACATTCACCCCAGTACAGAGATCTGGGCCTAAATCCATCGTTTTTTTGCTCACCATGCCTTTCCAGTTTGAACCCAGCCATATACAAATCAGTCTTGACCCTGTGCCTCATGGGAACAGTCCAGCCCGAACTGCCAAGCCAGGTCCTCCCTGGACTGGAAACAAGCATCCTAGGACCGGTTTCGGGGTTTCACCCCTCTTCAGCCAGGATAGCTTGATTCCAGTGGCATGGAGAGCACGGGACCCACGTCTGGGCATAACCTTCCCACTCGGGGTGACAAAAGCAAAAACAACAATTGATGGACAGAATGCAGAACAATGTCATACATTCACCCCAGTACAGAGATCTGGGCCTAAATCCATCGTTTTTTTGCTCACCATGCCTTTCCAGTTTGAACCCAGCCATATGCAAATCAGTCTTGACCCTGTGCCTCATGGGAACAGTCCAGCCCGAACTGCCAAGCCAGGTCCTCCCTGGACTGGAAACAAGCATCCTAGGCCTGGTTTCGGGGTTCACCCCTCTTCAGCCAGGATAGCTTGATTCCAGTGGCATGGAGAGCACAGGACCCACGTCTGGGCATACCCTTCCCACTCGGGGTGACAAAAGCAAAAACAACAATTGATGGACAGAATGCAGAACAATGTCATACATTCACCCCAGTACAGAGATCTGGGCCTAAATCCATCGTTTTTTTGCTCACGATGCCTTTCCAGTTTGAACCCAGCCATATGCAAATCAGTCTTGACCCTGTGCCTCATGGGAACAGTCCAGCCTGACCTGCCAAGCCAGGTCCTCCCTGGACTGGAAACAAGCATCCTAGGACCGGTTTCGGGGTTTCACCCCTCTTCAGCCAGGATAGCTTGATTCCAGTGGCATGGAGAGCACGGGACCCACGTCTGGGCATACCCTTCCCACTCGGGGTGACAAAAGCAAAAACAACAATTGATGGACAGAATGCAGAACAATGTCATACATTCACCCCAGTACAGAGATCTGGGCCTAAATCCATTGTTTTTTTGCTCACCATGCCTTTCCAGTTTGAACCCAGCCATATGCAAATCAGTCTTGACCCTGTGCCTCATGGGAACAGTCCAGCCCGAACTGCCAAGCCAGGTCCTCCCTGGACTGGAAACAAGCATCCTAGGACCGGTTTCGGGGTTTCACCCCTCTTCAGCCAGGATAGCTTGATTCCAGTGGCATGGAGAACAAGGGACCCACGTCTGGGCATACCCTTCCCACTCGGGGTGACAAAAGCAAAAACAACAATTGATTTACAGAATGCAGAACAATGTCATACATTCACCCCAGTACAGAGATCTGGGCCTAAATCCATCGTTTTTTTGCTCACCATGCCTTTCCAGTTTGAACCCAGCCATATGCAAATCAGTCTGGACCCTGTGCCTCATGGGAACAGTCCAGCCCGAACTGCCAAGCCAGGTCCTCCCTGGACTGGAAACACGCATCCTAGGACCGGTTTCGGGGTTTCACCCCTCTTCAGCCAGGATAGCTTGATTCCAGTGGCATGGAGAGCACGGGACCCACGTCTGGGCATACCCTTCCCACTCGGGTTGACAAAAGCAAAAACAACAATTGATGGACAGAATGCAGAACAATGTCATACATTCACCCCAGTACAGAGATCTGGGCCTAAATCCATCGTTTTTTTGCTCACCATGCCTTTCCAGTTTGAACCCAGCCATATGCAAATCAGTCTTGACCCTGTGCCTCATGGGAACAGTCCAGCCCGAACTGCCAAGCCAGGTCCTCCCTGGACTGGAAACAAGCATCCTAGGACCGGTTTCGGGGTTCACCCCTCTTCAGCCAGGATAGGTTGATTCCAGTGGCATGGAGAGCACAAGACCCACATCTGGGCATACCCTTCCCACTCGGGGTGACAAAAGCAAAAACAACAATTGATGGACAGAATGCAGAACAATGTCATACATTCACCCCAGTACAGAGATCTGGGCCTAAATCCATCGTTTTTTTGCTCACCATGCCTTTCCAGTTTGAACCCAGCCATATGCAAATCAGTCTGGACCCTGTGCCTCATGGGAACAGTCCAGCCCGAACTGCCAATCCAGGTCCTCCCTGGACTGGAAACTCGCATCCTAGGACCGGTTTCGGGGTTTCACCCCTCTTCAGCCAGGATAGCTTGATTCCAGTGGCATGGAGAGCACGGGACCCACGTCTGGGCATACCCTTCCCACTCGGGGTGACAAAAGCAAAAACAACAATTGATGGACAGAATGCAGAACAATGTCATACATTCACCCCAGTACAGAGATCTGGGCCTAAATCCATCGTTTTTTTGCTCACCATGCCTTTCCAGTTTAAAACCAGCCATATGCAAATCAGTCTTGACCCTGTGCCTCATGGGAACAGTCCAGCCCGAACTGCCAAGCCAGGTCCTCCCTGGACTGGAAACAAGCATCCTAGGACCGGTTTCGGGGTTTCACCCCTCTTCAGCCAGGATTGCTTGATTCCAGTGGCATGGAGAGTACGGGACCCACGTCTGGCCATACGCTTCCCACTCGGGGTGACAAAAGCAAAAACAACAATTGATGGACAGAATGCAGAACAATGTCATACATTCACCCCAGTACAGAGATCTGGGCCTAAATCCATCGTTTTTTTGCTCACCATGCCTTTCCAGTTTGAACCCAGCCATATGCAAATCAGTCTTGACCCTGTGCCTCATGGGAACAGTCCAGCCCGAACTGCCAAGCCAGGTCCTCCCTGGACTCGAAACAAGCATCCTAGGACCGGTTTCGGGGTTTCAACCCTCTTCAGCCAGGATAGCTTGATTCCAGTGGCATGGAGAGCACGGGACCCACGTCTGGGCATACCCTTCCCACTCGGGGTGACAAAAGCAAAAACAACAATTGATGGACAGAATGCAGAACAATGTCATACATTCACCCCAGTACAGAGATCTGGGCCTAAATCCATCGTTTTTTTGCTCACCATGCCTTTCCAGTTTGAACCCAGCCATATGCAAATCAGTCTTGACCCTGTGCCTCATGGGAACAGTCCAGCCCGAACTGCCAAGCCAGGTCCTCCCTGGACTGGAAACAAGCATCCTAGGACCGGTTTCGGGGTTCACCCCTCTTCAGCCAGGATAGCTTGATTCCAGTGGCATGGAGAGCACGGGACCCACGTCTGGGCATACCCTTCCCACTCGGGGTGACAAAAGCAAAAACAACAATTGATGGACAGAATGCAGAACAATGTCATACATTCACCCCAGTACAGAGATCTGGGCCTAAATCCATCGTTTTTTTGCTCACCATGCCTTTCCAGTTTGAACCCAGCCATATGCAAATCAGTCTTGACCCTGTGCCTCATGGGAACAGTCCAGCCCGAACTGCCAAGCCAGGTCCTCCCTGGACTGGAAACAAGCATCCTAGGACCGGTTTCGGGGTTTCACCCCTCTTCAGCCAGGATTGCTTGATTCCAGTGGCATGGAGAGCACGGGACCCACGTCTGGGCATACCCTTCCCACTCGGGGTGACAAAAGCAAAAACAACAATTGATGGACAGAATGCAGAACAATGTCATACATTCACCCCAGTACAGAGATCTGGGCCTAAATCCATCGTTTTTTTGCTCACCATGCCTTTCCAGTTTGAACCCAGCCATATGCAAATCAGTCTTGACCCTGTGCCTCATGGGAACAGTCCAGCCCGAACTGCCAAGCCAGGTCCTCCCTGGACTGGAAACAAGCATCCTAGGACCGGTTTCGGGGTTTCAACCCTCTTCAGCCAGGATAGCTTGATTCCAGTGGCATGGAGAGCACGGGACCCACGTCTGGGCATACCCTTCCCACTCGGGGTGACAAAAGCAAAAACAACAATTGATGGACAGAATGCAGAACAATGTCATACGTTCACCCCAGTACAGAGATCTGGGCCTAAATCCATCGTTTTTTTGCTCACCATGCCTTTCCAGTTTGAACCCAGCCATATGCAAATCAGTCTTGACCCTGTGCCTCATGGGAACAGTCCAGCCCGAACTGCCAAGCCAGGTCCTCCCTGGACTTTAAACAAGCTTACATAGTGTCATTTACATATTTACAGATTCACTAATGCAAAGATTTTGCACACAAAGTACTTGCCTTGTTCTATTGAAATACTAAGTAAGCCATCCGAATGGATTGTTACCCTGTATATTTTGCTATATTTATTCGATGATTATAAATGAAAATAGGTTATTTTCCCTTTGCAGATTGATGATTTATTTGTCTGGATACCTTACCATGCTTTTCCTTTATGTACATTTGGAGATTCTAGAGGGTGAGTTTAGACCTCACATTTATGTGGCGGCCATATATAACTTAGGAAGCATGTATCCACATCTACTACTCGTCTTGGGATCTAAGACACCAGTGGTGAGCTTGCACTTGTATCAATTAGTTAAGAAGACTTTGGCATTATAGATATATTTTTTTGCCACTCTTTTACTTCTTACTCGTCCCCCATAATAAAGGCTTCTTTTTACTCCAGTATTGGAGATAATGACTGGAATATATTAGGCACCAATTGGGTGGTGTACCCTGGTGATGGGACTGTATATACTATAATATCCTTCTGTATGTTGATTTACATGACCTTTCTCAATTCCTTATGATGCTGTTATCTTTGTGTTTCAGCCCTGATAAAGTCTGATGTTATAATTTAAAGTAACAGACAAAACACGTGTTGTTAAGGAACTTAACAGACAAACGCAATGTCAACTGTTTGGATTCTCAAATAAAGGACAGTGGATACCACAACCATTACATTTACATTGAATTATAGAGTGCTCGGAGATCTCTTTGTAAATCACTCAAAAAAATTTATATCAAGAGTGTGTTTGCACACTTCGCAATTTAAGAATCCATAAAGCTTCCCTCCTATGTTGTGTGAGTTCCCTATTAGCACCACTCGGGTGTCTCTGTGTGTGTTCAATTCCATAGAAAATGAAATTCCTGTTCTTATCCTCAGACGGACATTCTGCTATATGCAAGGATACGGGGTATCTAACATCTCCTTGTTTAACAGCTCTCATGTGCTCACCAATTCTCTCATTTAGGGCTCTGCTGGTACTGCCCACATATTTCTTTCCACATTTTCATTCAATTATATATACCGCAAATTTAGTATTGCAGTTAATGCTAGATGTTATTGTGTAATTTTAATTCCCTGGGACCTCAAATTGTTTCCTTTTGTCTCCAGCCCATTTAGAAATCGCACAGTGACCACATTTACAGAATCCTTATGTGTGTGGTACTAGCCAATTGTTCTGTGCCCGATAAATAGGGTAACAGGTTTCTAAGGCAGGTTCCCTTACAATAAGTCATGTCAGGCCTGTTAGTAATGTAACCTTCAAGTGTTTTGTCTGCCTTTAACACATCTCAGTGTTTGTTCTAGACTCCTTATTAATACCTCAGACATTTTGGTGTAATCTACGACCAGACATACTTTGTCATCTTTGTTGGTATTACTGGTACATTCCTCTAGTGTTTCTTGTCTGTTAATATTGGATATTCTCAGTTAACTCTGCTTAGAATGTTCCTGTTATATCGTCTTTTTTCAAATCTTGAAATCATATCACGAGAACATGCTTCGAATTCTGGGTCATAACTACAACTGCATCTTGCTCGCACCATCTCACCGTGAGGGATGGCTTTGTTTTGATGTTTTAGATGTGCGCTTGAAGCATGCAAGACAGCGTTACAAGAGGTGGGTTTTCAATACAGTTTGCAGTGTATTTTATTATAATGTATGTAAAGCTCTACATCTAAAAATTTGACTTTACTCTGGCTTTATTCATGAGCAAATTTGATATTAAGTTCATTGCTGCTGTTCAAATGTTCCAAGGATGTCACATAATTTCTCAGTTGTGCCAGTCCATATCATTAGAAAATCATCTATATATCTCCCTCAGTATAGAATTGAGTCATTCCACCATATACATTTAGAGCCCCAGATCCACGTCTTTTCCAGCTAACCCATGAAAAGGTTAGCGTAAGAGGGAGAAAATCTGGAGCCCATAGCTGCTCCCTGTGTCTGTCGATACCATTTGTCCTTAAATAGGAATAAATTATTGTCCAGAATCAATTCAGTCAAGTTTATCAGCATCTCAGTGTGGTCCCACAGGCTATCTGATCTTGTGTTCAGTATTTGTTTCAGAGCATGTAATCCCAAATATCGCTGGATGCTGATGTATAATGCTGTGACATCTAGCGTCACTAGTGTCATGCCTGCTTCCCAGTTTAAATCCGCAATAAATCTGCAATTATTCCCAAAATGTGTTTCATGTCTTGTATATATGAAGGTAAGTTATTCACCAGGGGTTTGAAAAAAACATCTACATATTCAGAGAGTCCCTCCTTTGGCCCTTTAAGTCCCAATATGATGGGTCTACCCGGAGGGAAAGGAAGGTTTCTTCGGCCAAATCAGACCTGATTTTTCCGTTCTAAATTGGACACAGGAACACACTGAAATTCTCCGTTCCACACAAGCTGACATGATAGCTTCTAAACACCACGAATTTGGTTATCCGTTCAGTCACAGGTCAATCAGGGTACACCTACCTAACCTTCAATAAAGGCAAAACTCTACCCATTGCATACAAATCACATTTGTATGCAAATGCTGAGATGCACTTGGAATCCACTGAAAAAAATCTGACAGCAGTACAGACGGCTGTAGTCAGAGAAAGAGCATTAACACAGGGTAAACAAATAATTGTCATGACTCTGGTACCAACCTTGGAGGCTGTTTCCAAAACAAGTGTTCCAAATGCAAAAGCTCTGCATATGCGATGGATACAATAGGCTAATTCTCTCATTGCAACAGGTGTAGACTATAAATTTGACTCTACCTTAAAAACGCAAGCATTCCTGCAGTACGAACAAGAATATCCTCTCCCGAATGAAAGAATGCCTTTAGATCAGTATGAATACATCATTTACACTGACAGATCTGCCTAGCCTGCTGTAGGAAGTAAACAGGAATACAGTGCAGCATCTGCAATTTTGAAAGGATGTATGCGGGATGGCAAGTTCCATCCTAGCAATACGCAGATGCAGTCCCTCGGAGATTGCATGGCACAGCTGGCAGAACTGAAAGCCCTGATACTGGCACTAAAAAATATGGATCGGGAATCCCCCACACTCATTGTTTTGACTCATTTTACTGTGTCCGGTCATATAATGAATATCTTCACTACTGGTGACAGAATAGGTTTAGATATTCCAAAGCTTGCACAACAAACCACAAGTTGCTGTGGAAACAAGTGGCAGAGCTGAAAAAAGGCTTTCCTCTGGCTCATATAATTCACACATTGAGTCATCAACCTGTTGGTGTGCACATTGAAGAGAATTCACTGGCAGATGAAGCTGCCAAGACGATAGTGAGAACTGCTGCAATTGCTGCAATCACTTGTTCTAGTACAAGCATAGACGGACAGATAATGATGGCTGTGAATGCTACTCGCAACAACAGCTCAGCCTTGCCAAAAGGTTTTCCACTCAGGTACTCCTGAAAGTTAGATGCGCAAAATATTCCATATGCTCAAATTCCAGGAGTGGGCGATAGAGTAATACCGAACATGGATCGCAGATTAGGTTTAATTCTAGCTGCACACAAGGGTCTGGGTTCAGCACACGCTGGTATCGCTGGAACCATTTCATTACTAAAGCAGCATTAGTGGTAGCCAGGTTTCACTAAACAGACCAAGGGTTTTGTCCTTAAGTGCGCCATCTGTCAGCAGATGAAGGGTTCCACCATTGCACTTCCACCCCAAACACCACTACTGATATCAGACAGGCCTCTTGCATGTGACTATTTAGATCACTGCTATCCCCTACAATATGACTGGGTTTACAGGTACAGCCTGGTGACAGTAGATTCATGCTCTAGATTGCTGTGGGTTTGACCCCAGTGCTCGGCTGAAGCTCAAACTGTTATAAAGGATTTGCGAGATACGCAATTGCCACATTACATTCCGACCGTGGTCCTGAGTTTAGCTCACTGGCTAACAAAGAAGCCATGAGAAGTTTGGTTATTGCGTTGCGGTACTCCTTTCCATATCATCCCAAAGGAAATTCAAGTGTGGAGAGGAAAAATTAGGACTTAAAGCAATCCTTAAGTGCAAGGGTATTAGGTTTGTGTGGCAGTTGGGTCAACCACCTATATGGGGTCCAAAGGGCACTCAACAACATGCCAAGAAGTTCCCTAGGGGGCCGTACTCCATTCAAAGTCCTGTTCGGGATTAAAATGTGGGCACCTGACCTCAACTGTGGCACCACAGTGGCGGATGAAATGAATTACAGGTATTACAAAGCAACGTCCAAGTAAAACGCACTGTCACTGGGGAAGTGAAAGCTGTTCCAGCAATACCTGCCTGGATCCCGAAGATTGGGGACCTGGTCTGAGAAAAGATTATGGACAAAAAAGTATCTGAGCCATCTTACATAGCACCTGTACTTGTCCTTGCTGTTGAAAGAACAAGAACAGTACTTTTTCTGCCTATTGCCAGCAAGAAAGAAAAATGATTAGCCTCAGTTGATCTGATCAAACCACACTATGTGGCCTATACTCAATAGTAGGCCACATGGGCTCTTGGATAGCACCAGATATCTTGCTACCATAGAGGAAGATAAGACAGAAAGATTAATAACCTTTGAAAATTCCACTCTACGAAGTGAAGGAGTTACCAACAATGGAATGGAACTCATACCCATTGAAAGTGAACAGCAACAAAGTACATTTGAAACACAGATCTCAATTTGGCCTAATACCGCCATCCATATGAATAGGTCTCGAAACAAGTCATCTGTCAGTTCTACATAACCTGCTGAGCTACCAAAGATAGATCAAACTGAGTCTGGCTACTTCATCAATTTGTATACTTTCTCATTACAACCAAGTGAACCTGAGTTACCACCACTGCCTGTTTCCCACAAACAACACATTTGTGATTTCTACCTTTGGCTGAAAAAGACTTACCTTGTTTCTCCCTGGCTACAGCTCTGAATTGGTATAGGTCTACTGTTCCTAGTCCTCTGGATAGGTGTAGTGACTGTCTTTTTCCTGCTTCTGAATGGACAGTATCTCCCAGGTTGTTCTGCAGTACACAACATGTGAACTTGGTCCTGATACCGCATACATCATCACACAGGGAACAAAGAGTCCTGTCCTTAGTGAACATTAAAGTGGTTCCAGTTCCTAAAGGAATAGTTTGGGACAGGGTTTCATATGATGTATATAGTCCAACTGAACTTTTAAAAATACCACACTTAATAAAAATGTCTTTAAGTGATATCATCTCTTCCAGTTCCTTCTCTGATGATTGGGACTTTGAAACTTTAGTTACTATGCTGTCTTATTTAGAAAAATCAGCTGCATTTTTAAACAATAAATTGTATGATGATATTTTTAATGTTGACACCATGTTTTGTTACCAAAACTATGGTCATCATTTCTTGCACAAAGCAAGTATCCCACATAAAGTTCTCTTATTATCAATGGGAACATTGCCCAACACCGCTGAAAGGTAGTTCAGCCACATTTGCACAAAAGTTTGTTTATTTTTCTGTGCTTAACACATCAGACCTGAACTCTTATTATAAGGTTGCCCATACTACTGCAAAGAAAAATATGCTCACTAACATGAAACAGATATACTCTGCTTCCTTTCTTTCCCAGCTGTCTGTACAGGGTTTCAACTTCTGGAAAGATACTGTAGACGCAAAATCTGCTTGGGGGACTAAAGATTGGCAGATTCAGGGACCTGAGGCCTTATTTAGAGCATGCCCCATACCACATCAGATAATATTCCTGAACGACACAGTGCAACAGACTTCCTGCCTTGGGTTAGCCAAGAACAAGGACTTGAACACACCAGAGATTATCTCACTTACACACTTTAAGGGATGGCACAACTATACACAACATAGTGAGGATACATTAGATTACATTATACATGATGGCTCGTACAATTCATCTGACCCCAATTGGAAGGGATAGTTGGTTTGGCCTATCAACACAAATAGGTGTCAGTCAAGATTCAGGGGTACCACAGAAGGGTTTAGTATCCATAGGCCTGACCAGCTTATGTACAAAGAGAGCACACAGGGTGGTGACATCTTACAGGGTTGGGAAGTTATGCCTAGAGTGGCTAAAAACCTCTAAACTGTCCCAGGTGAAAAAAAACACTTGTCTTTACTCTCAGGACATGGATCCCAGGGATTTTTTGTTAGTTCCCCAGAAGCCACTTCAGAAATGCTTCTTATATGCTATTTACAATGAGGTTTGGAAAATCTCTCAACAGGAGCCTGCTGAAAGACTACATGAAATTGACAGGGTTAACCTAGAAAAGGCTATGGCAGTGGTCGACATTGGTAGGACCTCATTATCAACCAGGATTCATTCACTGGGCAACATTGTGTCTTCTGCAATAGATATAATGGAATAGGGTTTGTCTATATTACAATATGGACAATCGCGATCCATTCTATTACTGAGCTTGACGTTACTGCATTCATTGCACTCTGGTCACGTGCCCTGGCAGTATATCAACAGTACGACTGTTTTCTGAATATAATCGAACAGAAAAGCAGACAACAGTGGCACAAAGAAAGGCAAACTATACAATGCTGCACATTGAAACATTGGACAAATTACCTTTTACTGTAGCTGAGTCACCTTCCACAGAATTGCTAATCCATGCCATATTATACTGCCGGTCAAGACATTCCAATTTCAGTACTGTCTACAGTATCACCAAGTAAGTAGGTATGAAGCATTAGGACAGGGATACATACATGAATCTTGGGATTTTCCAAACAGATTCAGATGCAGGAATGGGGACAATGAAGTTTATGTCAGTGGTTCAGACTGTGAGAGTTCTTGAAGTGTGTCTCTAATTCTTCAGGATATTTTGCTTCATGGAGCCTGTAATGCTTCAGTTGCAAATCTATTGTGTCACTTGAAAGAATACCCAACTGCCATGATTTATGTGTTGTTCAAATTGTTCTCGAATGGCAGCTATTTGGTGTTGAATGATCAAGGTTGTTGCGTGATGATGCCAGGCATTGATAATATCCGGTAATAGTAGGTTCCAGGGTTACTTGTCGTATGCAAGTATTGTTTCCACAGACCCACACAGTAAGGAAGGCAGCTCTATGGCCTTCGTTGGATGTTTCCTTTATATTGTTTGATTCTCTGAGCAGACTGAAAGCCATGCTTTTACAGAAGAATGTGACCTTAACCTCAGCCTGAGAGACTTTATATCTCCAGGTTGCTAGGTCTTTGTCTGAGACACAGGGGCTAGTCCAAATTAATTTCCTGCTCCATTTCAGAGAAATGGTACATCGTATCTTTAAGAGGTCTGATACGAGTGGGATCGTGCACCTATTTCGGAGCGTAGATTCTGGACTATTGAGCCCCTTTCAGACAATCTTCGTAGTTATTCCAGCATTTATACATTTCGTATTGGGGAGCGTTTTTGGAGGGCTTCCGCTCGTCCTACTACTTGTAGTGAGTATCCTGGTTTTAATTTTTCTGCTTTGCAATGGACAACTCAGTTCCACCAGAGATGGATCAAGCACTCCTTGTGCGACATTGCCGTGAATGCATGGTTCTCCATCTGGATGCACCTTGGCTTTGGGAGCTAAGAGAGCATTGGTTCCTATTGTTCAGATCAGTTAGGGTCGACGGCATCTTGCCTGTGCTCCGCTGCCTATTTTGTGGATATTAATGCATGTTGGACAACAGTCTAACACTTCCATCAGTTGTGTCACCGGACGTCAATATACTACTGGACCTGTTAAAGGCCCACGTATTGTAGTGTCCTCAGCGTGTTCCCATGTTGACGATGGAATTCTTAGAGCCTCCACGGGATGCTTCAGCTCCTGTTGGAACGGACACCGGCTCTACATTAGGCCTAGGCTAAATTTCCGTTCGGCTCGCGGAAATTGCGATAATTTGACATTTTCGCGTTCCGCGGAGAGCGCGAAAATGTCAAAATTTCCGCATTCCGCAGCTTAGCGATAATTTGCTTCTTGCTCGCGCTGTAAAATAATACATTCTCACGCGATCGCCTTACCTGAATCCCCGCGTTCGCCGACAAGTTTTCCCGATCCGGTCGCGTTCTCCATAAGATGTTGGATTGTTGGTAGCCATTTGCGCTGTCTCGCGACAGTTCTCGCCCGCAGTAATGTCATTGGTTGCGCGATCACGTCTTTCTTCTCGCGATCATGCACCGCGAGAAGAGTGAAAACAAGATGGCCGCGCCCGCAAGCAACCGCATGGGTAAGTTGGCGAGCCGCGACCATGCAGAAAATACCGCGAACGGGCGGGAAAAAAACGTCCGCATCTTCGTGATATTTCCGCGTGTTTGCGGAGATTTGTAACATTTTCGCGATAATTTGCGAAAGTCACTTTCGCAAATTCCGCCCACCCCTACTCTACATCAAGCACAGAGGTACCGAGAACTTCCTTAGCGGCAGCTGTGGGAACTGAAGATGGTCACCTTTGCTCAATTGAAATGATAATAGGGATTGTTACGGGTTCTAACATCTGTGAATGTGAACAACAGTGATATTGCCTCTCCCACACAGGACACATAAACCTTTGGTTCTGCATTTGATAGGAACAATTTAGCCTTTTTCCAAAACAAACAAATAGGAATTTGAAAACATTGTTTTGTTTTATTTTTCTCTCATGCTCTCACTGAGCACCATGACTTTCAATGTGCTCAGTTGGTCTAACAGTATATTGACTTTTTAGAGGACTTATAGAGCTTTTTCAACTTTTGCATAATTTTTTACAAATACCATGTTTTTGTATACTCATTTTTTAGCAATGTTTTTATGCTTTTTAACCCCTTCAGCGCTGCGCGGATTGCCCCGCGGTGCTGAAGGGTTCGAGCGCGGGCGGGGCCATGACGGAACGGTTCCGTCATGAGCACAGCTCAACCGATGCTCATGACGGAACCGTTCCGTCATGAGCATGGAAGGGGTTAAACAAGTATATTTTAGCATTAGTTAATATTATTGTCCTTCGGAAGAGGAGTGGGTGTTATGAGCCGCAATGTACCCCAATATAGGCTTAGGTAGCTACACGACCTTTAACCTACATTTGTCCTACCTTGCTCTCCATAACGGCTCTGGCACTGAACTTTAACCTAGTTATAGGCTGAATAAATGTCGATCAGTTTTCTCAGAGACTGGCCTAATTTATTATACATGAGGATTCCCAGTATCATATCTTTTTTGTTAAACATATTTTTATGACGTTGGAATCTTACAGCAAATTAAGTTACTTACCCTTTTTAAGACAATCATGAACATATTATTTGAAACCCATTTGCCGACTTCATCAGATTTGTAGCCATTTTAAATAATATCAGAGTCAGTGTCACAAGCCACCCATCGGCCATCGGATTCATTGCTTCGTATTGATGGAGAAGTGCATATGTGTGCCCTGTGGGCATTCCAGCCACCCCACATTCGACCCCACTTCCGGGGACATCCCCTGTTTACGAACACCATTTTTTCAGCCAGCATGCACCAGTCCATGTCTTGCTTCCATTCCAAGATCCCTGGAGCCCCTTGTACACCCCATCTATGGGCAATGTTTCTCTTGGCTATTACCATCCCTGACTGGGACACGCCCACTCCGAGGCCACGCCCCCTGCAAAGTGTTATAAAAGGCGCGCTGACGCGCAAGTGCGCAGATAACTCTTGAAACCTCCTGAGGCACAGCCGGGAGTAGCTAGACAGATCGAGCACTTCACTGTTTTTAAAACTGTAAAACTTAGCATTTTTAAAAACTCACTCACCCCTCCTGACACACGATTGCAGTGTGCAGGCACCCCTTCACGCAGCAAAACGAGCGCTGGTAAGGGCGAAATCGCCGATCTTCCTCAACCGCCATTCCCCACGCCCTGACTGGGACACGCCCACTCCGAGGCCACGCCCCCTCCCTCCGTCACATCTCCATAAAAATGTGCATGTACCGGAAGCGCAGCGGACGAGCGCAGCGGGCGCAACGATTGCAAGGCAAGCTCGTCTGCGCTCGTCCGCGATCAGGACGTGACCGGGGCCAGTCCCCCTCCCCGACCCACTAGCCATAACACCGCGACATACACTCGGACTGAGTTGATGTCTCTGAGACCCCCCCTTTGCGTGACCTGCCCTTGTTCCACCTCTGACGCTCGGAGCCAGGTCTATGCCTGCACAGTCTGCAATTTCTCCCTTCCTGCTTCAGATCACACTATCAGTACGGCGTACGCTCTGAACCCTGCCTCCACCCGCGGAGCTCAGTCCTCCCTGACCCTCAGAGCTACGCTGATCAACTGTAGATCACTGAGCAAACATGCCATTGACATCTGGCAGTCCCTTCGGGACAACAACTAGGATCTGCTCTTCCTAACTGAAACGTGGCTGAACGACACCACGAACCCCGCTATCACCCTTGCCTTACCGGAGGGTTACAGTATTATCTGTGCCAACAGACCCAATGGTAAACCGGGAGGTGGTGTCGCCTTAATCCACAATTCCAAATGGACGGTTACCCTCCCTCCATTTGACCAAATTGAATGTATAGAAGGCCTGCCTTTCAGTGTTCAAATCTTCCCGTCCTCCTCTTGCTCGGGAATTCTTATCTACCATCCCCCTCATTCCAATACTTCTCACTTACCGGCTCTGGTGGATTATGTTATTCAGCTTAGCACACGTTACACTAACTTCACCGCTTTAGGAGACTTCAACCTCCATGTTAACAACGATTCCTGTTCGCACAGCAACTATTTCATCTCTACGCTAGCGGCCTGCAACCTAGTCCAAATAATAACCCTACCCACGCATAAAGCGGGTCACACACTGGATCTGATCTGTTCCAACCTACCATCTATTCGGGCGACTCCCCCTACCCCTTATTTGGTCGGGCCATTTCCTCATCCCTTTTGAGATTGGCATTCCCTGCCACATTAGACCCGTTATCACCCCCAAATCATCAGGCAGAAACTGGAGTCGCATCACCCCTGAAATGCTCCTGGAATACCTAAAAAATACCCAACCTTGCCTGTCGTCTGATCCTGACCTACAGATTGACCACTTGGACGCATGGATCGGTCAGGCCTTAGATGCTTTGGCCCCTCTTAAACCCATCAAAACCCACAGGGCTGTACCTTCAGCACCTTGGTACTCTGACGAGCTCCGGCAGAAAAAGGCCTCCTGTAAATCTCTTGAACGCCTCTGGAGACAGAATTATTTCCCGGATAGCAAAATCACCTACAAAACAGCCCTCAAAGAATACCGGAGAATGATCGAGGAGCACAAACGGGATTTTCTGGCCTCTAGAATCAAACTCGCCAGCAATGGCGTCAGGGAGATTTTCAATATAGTTAGATCCTTCACAGACCCCAACGCGTTGACTCGAACTCAACCCGCCTCACAGTCGCTATGCGATAAACTCTCACAATTTTTCGAGGACAAAATCGAGACTATCTATTCCTCCTTCCCCACCCCCAACACAGAAGGACGGGAAGAGGAACCCACTACTCTCTCGCCACCGCTGTCCACCCTATTCGAATTTGCAGCCGTCTCAGAAGCCGACTCCATGGCCGAACTACTTAAATGCAAATCAGGCTCTCCAAATGACCCTTGGCCAGCCAAGCAATATAAAAAACTAGCACCCCTACTTAATCCCTACCTGAACCACATTTGGAATGACTCCCTTAGAACGGGTAGTTTCCCTGCTAAATGGAAACATGCTTCTCTGGTCCCCATCCTTAAGAAGCCCAATCTGGATCCGGACCACCCCAGCAACTATAGGCCTATTTCTCGCCTGCCTGCCCCAGCTAAGATCCTGGAAAAGCTGGTACACTCTCAGTTGGCGAGTTACATCGAATCCAATGGGCTTCTCCATGACTCCCAGCACGGCTTCAGGTCAGGCCACAGCACGGAGTCAGCCCTTATTGAAATGGCTGACTCGGTGAGGTGGACGCTTGACCGGGGGTCGAGGGCGGTGTTAGTGCTGCTGGATCTTTCAGCAGCATTCGACACCGTCTCTCATAAGATCTTGCTGAGAAGGCTGGAGGACTTAGGTTTGGGCGGCGCTGTGTTGAAATGGTTCTCATCTTATCTCTCGGACCGCACACAGCAGGTTTTCACCCCTCCCTACACTTCCCCCGCCAGACCACTCAAATGGGGAGTCCCACAGGGTTCTTCCCTGAGCCCGCTCCTATTTAATGTTTATTTCACCCCCCTGGCCAAGCTGATCGCCCAGACTGGGATTAAATCCACCTCCTATGCTGACGACATTCAGCTACTCTTCACCTTCGATACCCCCTCCGTTTCAGCCTTTGATCCGCTGAAATCCTGCCTTAGGGACATTTCTAGTTGGATGGATGCTAACTCCCTCCGACTTAATGCCGGAAAAACTGAGATCTTGTTTTTCAACTCACCATCCCCTCTGGATTCTAGTCTGTGGTGGCCAGAAGATCTGAGCCAAGTCCCCATCCCCAAAGACTCGGTGAGAAATCTAGGAGTACGTTGGGATAACCACCTCAGTTTCAACACTCAGGTACAAACAGTAGCAGCCTCCTGCTTCGCAAAGATCAGGACTATTAAACGGCTTATTAACTACTTGCCGGGGGACTGCCGTAAGACTGTGATCCAGGCATTGATAACATCCCATCTTGACTATGCCAATGCCCTTTACCTTGGTATCACAGCAGGCCTTTGTCATAAACTTCAGACGGTCCAAAACGCCGCAGCCCGGCTGGTGGAGAGAATCCCTGCTAGACATCATATTTCTCCACACCTTGGTAAACTGCACTGGCTACCCATTGCTAAAAGATGCGTTTTCAAAGCCATGACGCTAGCCTTCCGAGCGTCAAAAGGCAATGGGTCTGCCCATTTGAAAAACACCCTGCGACCGTATGTTAACTCCAAGACATTACGCTCCAATTCCCTATTTTTCCTGGAAACTCCACGATTTAAACGATCTCGTGCAGGTGGAAAAACCTTTGAGGTCTGTGCCACTCAGCGTTGGAACAAGCTCCCGCTAGCCTTACGCACCTGCCAAACAGAATCAGCATTCCGTAAATCCCTGAAGACCCATCTCTTCTCTTCTTAACAGGCTTTCTGATCCTATGCTTTCTGTTTCCAGAGTTCTCAGCGCCGGGACGCCCCGTTGGGGCAGCTGTGCGCTTTACAAAATACACAAATAAATAAAATAATCCCCAAAGTTGCCCATGTTTGCTCTGTATGGGTCATAACCGCTGCATCCCATATATTGAGACGGCATAGTTTCGGTTGGAGTAACAATTCCTTTCCACATACCTGTCAGATTTGTAACATTACTTCCTGCCAGTATTGCTGGATTATAGAGCGTTCCAATATTATTTGATAGTATGTGCCGACTTGGGTACAGTTTCTATTACATAACGCAGTTTCTTTCTTACCCATCTTTGCCATTTTTTCGCAGGAGTAATACATTCTGTGGAGTACTTTGAACTGTACCAACCTAAGTTGAGATGTTATATCTACCTCTTACGGCAAGAACAGTGCTTGTTGCCATTCGTCTTCCTCAATGTTTCCTAAATCTGTCTTCCAATGAGCGTAGAGTCGTGTGAGTGTGTCGGGTAGGTTATTAATTATTTGTTATATGTCATGTTAATGGCTTTCCGAGTCATGTGATCTGTTAACAGTCTATCTTCGAGTGGGGTAGCCTCTGGCATATCTTGACCAGGTGGGGTGACTATTGTTATGGCATGTCTGATTTGTATGTACCGGAATATCTCTGTTTCTGAAAGTTTGTATTCTGCTTGTAGTTCTGCGAACAAGAGTGGTTTTCCTCTGCGCCATAGGTCACCTACTTGTCATAATAATAATAATAAAGGGGCTTGTAAAGCGCATGGTGACGCCATCCCGGCGTGTCCCCGCGCTGTGGAGAAAAGTCAGGGCCAAGGAGGGAAGTTAAATAGAAAACAGATGGGTTTTTAAAAGTTTTCTGAACAAGGTCTCTGAATCCGCTAGCCTGATACTCATGGGGAGAGAGTTCCATTCTTTGGCGGCCATAACACGAAAAGAACAGCCACCCATTCTGGCTTTCTTGACGCGGGGAATTTTAAGCAATCCAGTTCCCCCAGAGCGGAGAGTTCTGTTAGGCTCGTAGGGGATAGCCAGATCTGTCATGTAAAGGGGAGCTTTGTGTGAGATGATCCTATAGCACATTAGAAGTGCTTTATATAGGACTCTCTTTTTTATGGGGAGCCAGTGCAGAGTGGCTAGGGCTGGCGTAGAGGCTGATCTTTTCGGAAGTCTAAGGACTAGGCGTGCTGCTGTGTTTTGGAGTACTTGAAGTCTCCTGATGTTTTTTTGTGTTGTTCCGAGCAGAAGCACATTACCATAGTCTATCCTCGAGGTCACTAGAGCTTGGGTCATAGTGCGCCTGGCTTCAAGAGGGAGGAGGTCTAGGGTACGGTTCAAGGTCTTCATCACCCCGAAGCATTTCCCTACCACTTTGTGTACATGGTTGTCATAAGAGAGTCTGGGATCAACCCAGATCCCCAGATTCTTAGCTGCTTTGCAGGGAGTGGGTAACGGCCCCAGACATGATGGCCACCACTCCTTGGTCCAGCTCGCATCCCTTCCTCCAATTACCAGAACCTCCGTTTTTGAGCCATTTAGCTTCAGGCAGTGCTGGGTCATCCAGCCTGCCAGAGCCTGCATGCAGGTTTTGAAGTTGTTAGCATCAATGGAGGGTGCTTGGGACAGGGAAATGAGGAGTTGGGTGTCGTCGGCATATGAAACTAATTCAATGCCGAACGATTCAACCACTTCAGCCAAGGGGGCCATGTAAAGATTGAACAGGGTGGGGCTCAGGGCGGAGCCCTGAGGTACCCCCTGTTCTAAAGCTATGCTATTAGAGCGATGCATGCCTCTCTGAACCTGGAAGCAGCGGTTGGTGAGAAAGGCTTTAAGCCAGCCCAGTGCTTCCTGGGTGACCCCGGCTTTGTTCAGACACTGCAGCAAGACGGAATGTGCCACAGTGTCGAACGCGGCACTAAGGTCAAGCATAATCAATGCCATAGTCTGGCCCTCATCCGCACCTGCTCGTAAGGTTTCGGTCGCTCTCAGAAGGGCGGTTTCAGTAGAATATCGTGTCCTAAACCCAGATTGAGAGCTGTGGAAGGCATTATTAGACTCTAGATGGGCCATGAGTTGGTTGTTAGCTATTTTTTCGGCCACCTTCGCCAGATAAGGTAGCAGCGAGATGGGCCGTAGGTTTTCTAGAATATCCTGGCTTATGTTTGGTTTTTTCTTTATCGGAAGTACAATGGCTTGCTTCCACTCCACAGGGAGGGTGGCTGTAGAAAAGGAGAGTTGGAGAATATGTCTGAAGTGTTGTTCTAAGACTTTAAGGCTGGCTGCTAATATCTTGGGAGGGGCAGGATCCCGAGGGGAGCCTGATTTGATGCTTTTACAGATATTATTTAAGGTAGTAGTAGAAGGGACAGAGAAGCAGTATAGGCATGCCTTAGCATGAGTAATCTCCAAGTTCTCAGTAAAATCAGAGCCCAAGGGCAGATCCTTAGAGAAGTTTGCATAGATGTTGGTGATTTTGCCGGCAAAGTATTTAGCAATATTATTGCATGATTCCACAGAGTCACTCTGGGCATTGCTCTCATTAGATACCACCGAGATTTCTTTGAAAATTTTAAAGAGCTCCTTAGAGGAGTTCTCAGCCTCTCCAATGCGGGTCTTATAGTGTAGTGCTTTAGCGGAACGAATAAGTTTATAGTATCTCGCTTGCGCTTTTTTATATTGGTTTTTGGCTGTGGGGCAAAATTTAATGCGCCATTCACGTTCCAGTTTTTTGCATGCAGATTTTGCAACCTGAAGTTCAGAAGTAAACCACGGGGAGGGTTTTCTCATTTTCTTGTTAATTACTGACCTACGGGTAGGAGCGGTATTATCTAGGGCAGTTAGGACACAGTTCTTAAGGCATGTATAGGCAGCCTCACAGTCGGACCCTCCAGGAGGTCCTGCCGCTTCAAGATTGTCGATAAAGGTGTCTAAGTTGAAATTTTTCCACTTTCGACATTGGTAAATCTGCGTACTACCACTCCTAGTTTCAGACTCGGACACCCATATTTGTAAGGGAATGACAAAGTGGTCAGACCAAGGAACGGGTATTGGAGGAAGCGCTTCTACTCCATTCCAGTTGCCAAATATGGGGTCGAGCAGGTGACCTTGTCTGTGAGTAGGCTCCTGGTTTTTAAGAGTTAGCTGCAGGGAGAGTAATTCATCTTTTATACAGGAGGCATCCTTGTCTTGGACATCATCAAAATGAATGTTCATGTCGCCAAGTACCAGGAGTCTGGATTTCCTCAAGGCGAGATGTGCTGTCGCCTCTATTAGGCTAGCTGTAAAATCAAACAGTCTGCCTGGGGGTCTGTATATAAGGATACCTGATAGGGAGTGTTGGGGCCCCAGAGAGATAGTGAATGAAGCAGCTTCGCAGTGGTCAATTGTCAAGGGGAATAGGGAGCATTCCAGTGGGGCTCTAACAGCAATAGCTATTCCTCCACCCCTACTGTCTTGCCTGTCAAGTCTAGCGAGAGAATATCCAGGAGGCAGCGCCTCTATGATGTCTGGGTCAGAGTGTTCGCCAAGCCAGGTTTCAGTTAACATCAAAATATCAAGTGCTTCATCCTCAAGTAGATTATAGACTTGGATGCAGTGTTTACTGAGAGATCTACAGTTAAGCAGTGCGGCTTTTATCAGTTTTTTAGGGGGAACTGTTATGGAGCCCACTTCTGGAGTAAAAGGGCACATAGAACAGTTATGTACTGATAAAGCCTTCATAGAGTGTAGACATGGTAGTGTTATAGCAGGACGGAGATTCAACAAAGTTTGTTTATCGTACCGTAAGTGGAGGGGGTTTGGTAGGCCAGGGTGTGTGGCCCCGCGCCCCGTCCGGCCGCGGACGGGCGCAGACGGGCTAGACTTTGGCTCGACTTCGGCGCGCTTCCGGCGCGCCCGCTGCACGCGTCCGCTGCGCGGTCGCTGGCCAACACACATTTATAGGCAGTAGGGGCCACTAGAGCGCTGACCTGGCCGCTCGAGCCCGGAAGTGCTGGCTCCTCCTCACCCTCCGCAACAATCGCCCAGAAATGGACGCGGCGGACCGGGGCGGGAGTCGGCAAGGAAGTGAGTGACAGAAAAATAAGTGAACACACAGAACTTTTTAAAAATTAGCCTACTCGCTAAAGTTAAAATATCACGCTGTGAATCAGCGCTAACGGTGTGACACATACATTAAAACACAGCACGAGCGGATAGAGCCTGCCACTGCCACCGGCAAGACTCTTCTCCACAGCGCGACTGCGTGAGGCAGCAGATTAAGTACACATCGCCTACAACACCACTAGAGCGCTGACCTGGCCGCTCGAGCCCGGAAGTGCTGGCTCCTCCTCACCCTCCGCAACAATCGCCCAGAAATGGACGCGGCGGACCGGGGCGGGAGTCGGCAAGGAAGTGAGTGACAGAAAAATAAGTGAACACACAGAACTTTTTAAAAATTAGCCTACTCGCTAAAGTTAAAATATCACGCTGTGAATCAGCGCTAACGGTGTGACACATACATTAAAACACAGCACGAGCGGATAGAGCCTGCCACTGCCACCGGCAAGACTCTTCTCCACAGCGCGACTGCGTGAGGCAGCAGATTAAGTACACATCGCCTACAACGCCACTAGAGCGCTGACCTGGCCGCTCGAGCCCGGAAGTGCTGGCTCCTCCTCACCCTCCGCAACAATCGCCCAGAAATGGACGCAGCGGACCGGGGCGGGAGTCGGCAAGGAAGTGAGTGACAGAAAAATAAGTGAACACACAGAACTTTTTAAAAATTAGCCTACTCGCTAAAGTTAAAATATCACGCTGTGAATCAGCGCTAACGGTGTGACACATACATTAAAACACAGCACGAGCGGATAGAGCCTGCCACTGCCACCGGCAAGACTCTTCTCCACAGCGCGACTGCGTGAGGCAGCAGATTAAGTACACATCGCCTACAACGCCACTAGAGCGCTGACCTGGCCGCTCGAGCCCGGAAGTGCTGGCTCCTCCTCACCCTCCGCAACAATCGCCCAGAAATGGACGCGGCGGACCGGGGCGGGAGTCGGCAAGGAAGTGAGTGACAGAAAAATAAGTGAACACACAGAACTTTTTAAAAATTAGCCTACTCGCTAAAGTTAAAATATCACGCTGTGAATCAGCGCTAACGGTGTGACACATACATTAAAACACAGCACGAGCGGATAGAGCCTGCCACTGCCACCGGCAAGACTCTTCTCCAATCCCAATTATAATCCATTTAGGGAACCCCAGACGTGTACAGGGGTTTTCCAGTATTTTAGCCTCCCAAAGTGGGGTGGCTTGTGATAGTTTATTGTGCCACCCTAGCTTCATTGTCACTCTATGCCAAACGGATACTGTTTGTTCCATTGGGCCTGTTAGGTGTTGGCGATTTGGAGTGTTGTACAGGGAGGTTTTGTAGCCCCCTGAACCCATAAGCCATCTATCCATGTGATACGCAGGATCATCATGAGGACCATTAACTGGGCTGCCCAGTAGTACTCTCTCACATGTGGCAGTGCTATCCCCCGTCATACCATCCTCGGGTCACTTTTTGGATCGCTATTCGCGTCAGTTTACCATTCCATATTAATGGCCTAGTTTCCCCTTCTATCATCTTAAAGTACGTCTCTGGGATTTTGTGTGGTGTGTTTTGTAGGATATAGAGGAACCTAGGGAGGGCCATCATTTCAAAATGAGCTGCTTGGCGTAGTAGGGAGAGGGGCAGGGAACTCCAGTGGTGTACATCAGTTTACAGGCGTGTTATTAGACCCATGAGATTTTGGGTATAAAAAAGATTTGTGTCAGCCTTTACGAATATTCCCAAATATTGAGAGCCCTCAGTCACTAATGTTGCTTCACAGTGAAGAGGCAGGATAGGGGTAGGGCCTTTTAGTATGTATATAGTGGATTTTGGCCAGTTTATAGAGTACCCTAAGTAGTTCTCAAAGTTGGCACAGATTTGGAGTATTCTGTTGATTGAGGATCTTGGCGATGCAGCATATATTAGAACATCATCCGCATATAGGGAAATCCTGTTCTAGTATCATATCTTAATACCCTGCCCAGAACATACACAGCAGGATTACCATCTTCTGTATAATAACTCTGTACAAAATTCACCTCTAACGTCATCCTTGGACAACAGGTCCACTAAACAAAATGACATTACATATCTAGGCAGAACCTCTGAGGGGACTTTTTGGGCATTAAAGACCACATCTTCACTGGGTAACCAGAGTAGTAGCTTTCACGCTGATAATAGACGCTGATGTTCCGGCCTGCAGAAGCTCCTGCAAGCAGTGGTCTGACATCCCCTGTGAGATGTCCAACTCAAGACCAAGACGGGTCCTTCGTTCTCACCCATCAGGTAATGGGGGAGACTCTTTCCTAGGGGATTATTGGCTTTACAACGACCTACATGCTAGGTACACTGAGGTACATTTAGATAGGGTTTGCATCTTAGGAGTATGCTTGATTACTGCCATGTATCAATATGCCTGCATATATTTACTGTTTTAGCACAATGGTAGAATTCTACCTTTTATTTACTCTGTCACTGCTTGTAATCTTATATATCTGTTTCTGTCTAATGATTATCACATCAAACATGTTTTTTACTAGAATGCTGATGGTTCAATAAATGCTTATTAAAAACGTCCCCACCGTTTATTCTGTGTATCTCTCTGAGGCCAAGTGAACATGGGTGACTGAGCAAAATGTGCTAAACTGTTTCCACGATCCCTGAAGGATCAAGGGTTGCCATGTTTGATAGTTGTCAGAAACTATTCATTCCTTGGTAAGGTTATTGGGCTTATGGTGGCACTGTGAGATAGCTGGTCTAAAGGCTAATATATCCTTTGGGAGTGTCTGGAATGAGTCTGGACACCAATCCCTTAGTTTATGTTGTCTAAACACGGAGATCCTATGCATTATTAGGAACTACACAGCGGATCATAATATCGACGACAACAAAATCGACCTACCAGAATATCATGTCAAGAATATCGTTGGACAGAATATCAACATTCTATCTTTTTAAAGGTAAGTACAAATATATCGAAACCAAAATATCATTGTTTAAAATATCGTTGTAGGAAATATCGTTTTTTTTAAATGTCTTAAAAATAATATAAAATTAACTAAATACTGAATATAATTAATAAAAACATAGTTAGAATGATTTAAAACTGTTAAGATTAATAAATAATAAATGTAATATTAAAATAAGTTAAACATACATATTTATAACATTTTATATATATATATATATTCACTGAAAAAACATAGGTTTCAGGGACGTTATAGTTAGAAATTAGCATTTAAAAAAAACTTTGAAATTCACTGAAAAAAACATAGGTTTTCCGGGATGTTATAGTTAGAAATTAGCATTTAAAAAGCCTTAGAAATTCACTGAAAAAAACGCAGGTTTCAGGGACGTTATAGTTAGTTGGACATTTCAGTTGTACAAAACCAGAGAAATTCGGCCATTATATTTAGTTGAGGTAACTATAACTCACGCCCCCACAATGCACTGCTGATGACGTCACATATTACCTCACTCATGACATAGTCAGTGACATCACTGATGACATCTCAAATGACATCACTGATGACATCACTGATGACATAATCCACGTGATAATCTGATGGACCTCCTCACACTCTAATATAAACTTTGATACACCAACACTAAAATACAGTCTACCATTTTCAAAACCAAAGACACACCAATACAGTTACTACATACCCACTCACTTATTCCTAGGTCTACACACACATTTACTCATTCACCCATACAGGCACTTGTACATACCATCACTAATCAATACAGCACTATCATATGCACTCATCCACCTATACAGACACTCAGACACCGCTACTCACCCACTCAGTTGCTCACACACATAGTCAGACATGCAAAGAATCAGTCACACTCCCCTAAACTCACATACACAATTATTCACACACCACATTGTAGTGTAGTTCCTATTTCCCTTATAGGCTTTGCACATTGGAATAATATACACTATAGTTCTGTGCATAGGACTGAGGTCAGTATGGTCCTATCGAATATATTAAACTTCATTACTTGTGTGCCAGCTAACTCAGAGGTCACTAGAAACTTCTCGAATGAAAAAGAAGGGATTAGTTTCTGGCAACCGCATAAACATGACAACTTTGTTTCCTTTCAGAATTGGAACGTGTCTCAGAATCATGGAAACAATAGATAACAGTTTCACTCAGTCAATCGTGCATGCTTAGTTTCTTCAGATTTACACCGAAAATAGGAAGACGGGCATTCCCAATAAAATAGGATTTATTGAACAGTCTTAGTTCTTGTGTAAGAGATATGAGCTGTCATGGTAATTAGACAGTAAGCAAGATATAATATGCACAGCGTCAGCAGTAAGAAGAAGTAAAACTGAAACAGCATTGTCTTTTAGCTATGACCTATATCTATATACATACACATAAATACACAGGCTAAAAGTGGATACTCATCTGGTGCTTCTAAATAATTCTACCCCAGTGTAGCTAACTTGAAATTAGTGCAAGGTAGGAAGTAGGTGCTGATTTAAGCTATAGTTGGTCTGAGCTTAAGTTAGTATTTTATATGAGATGCCAAGAATTTCCTTAGGTACTAGTCAGCTCCATACCTTAGAATGAGAGAGGTGGGAATCTCTTTCCAGATCTCGAACTCTAACACCCCGCTATGGGAGTTGGAACACTGGAAGCTGGAATCTCTGCGTGCAGGGAAGACAGCATCTGTTCAGTGCGTCAGGCGGGGACTCAAACTCCTTCAGGACTTGCTGTGGCGAGCCGTCTAGCTGAGCTGTGCCATGCCGTGAATTGCTAGGGTAAGTGAAGGTGTATTTATACCTGGAAGGTGTATAGGAATGCTAGCATTGACGTAAAGTCAGGCAGAGGAAGACGTCATGAATGAACCCCTAAGGAAAAGTAGTTCATGCATCATAGATGAGTTCTTAGAGAAATCAATAATCCCAGCAGGGAAAATCCCAACGGCTTAAGGGTCTGGTTTCTAAGAACTCGTTGTTATGTGGGATGGACAGATGTAGGTGACCATGCCTGTATTTGGATCTGCATGACCAATACCTAAATAAGGAATGGAATATTATGCCTAAATAAGGACAAGTCAAATTGTGCCTATATAAGGACATGATTCAATAGACCTATATACAGGTATCTAAAGCGACACACAACACCCACTCCACTTTCGATAGAACGACATTAATAAATGCTAAATATGATAAAAATAGAGTATCACATGATTCACTAAAAACATATCTAAAAGCATAAAAACCATCTCTAAAAACAGTGGCTACGCATTAAAACGCAATAGTGCTGTACATAATCAAAGCAGGTCTCATTCCAAGCAAAACATATTACATCGTTTGCTAAATGAATGAGTACAAATATATACAAATATAAATACAATTAAATGTTTCAATGGTATAGAAAGGAAAAACAAACCATTTCATGTCATTATTACATTGGTGTAAAAAAAATAGGATGACAACGTGTCCCTGGAAGTGTTCAAGGAAATCTATTCTCTATGAATAGTTCTACTATAAGCAGAGTTCATGAGCCAAAAAAGAAAAAATGATAAAGCGAAAAATGAAAAGTTCCAAGTTTTTCCCTTTTTGATTTTAGAAAAATGAAGGCCAAATTCAGTGATTGTATGGTATAATGTGAGCCAAATAGGTTGGTGGTAGGTCAAATACCTCATTTAGAAGATTAACTGCACATAGATGTGGAACATCGTCGGTAGCAGTATTCAATGTTACCTGTGCGCCTGTTGATCCATCTCGTACCTCAGCAGTAGCATGTCGTGTCTGTGAGAGCTCAATGAATGCTGTCATCAGGATTGGTAGCCACTGGGGACAACACAGAGCATGGGCCATTATCGGGTCCAGCAGAGTATCGATATTCGTAGGCATGACTGATGGAAGTGTCAGACATATGTCTAGCACACATTCTTCACCGCAAAGCAGGCAGCGCTGAACAGGTAAGATGCAATCCTGCCGATTGGTCTGAATGAGAGAAACCATGTGGCGTTCAGTTCTCCTAGACGAGGTATACCCAGTAGTTGTACTATGCGCTCACGACACCTCCTCTCTAGGAGAACTTTCTCCAAATTGCTGGGAGTGACGCTAGTGGATAGGCTTGCCATAGCGTAGCAGGAGGAATAAAAATAGGATTCCTGTAATGAGCGCTAAAAAGCGCCAGACCACCAAACACCGAGTCCATAAAGTTAGGAATGTTTCCTAGGAATGCTTGAAAAGGTGTTAACAGTCCTGAACATATGGTTTTAAATACATGTACAATACCGCTCGTATCAGACATGTTTAAGATACGTCCCAACATTTCCGTGAAATACGTAGGGCAGTTGGTACGTAAAAGAGCCTATATCTCAGCCAAAGTCCTTGCAATTTGTAGATCATAGGTTTCTTTGGCAGGGGTCAAAGGTACCGTTTTCTGTAAAAGAATGGATTTCATTCAACTTAGAGTATCAACTCGTATAGAAGAGATGTTCAGTGAAGGCCATATAGGCGACTCCCTGACTGTATCTATTTGGAGGAACAAGACTTGCATACGACAAGTGACCCTGGAAGTAACCGTTACTAGATATGGGATACCTGGCAACATGCCACAACAGCTCTGATCATTCAACATGAGGTAATTCCCATTTGAAAGTTGTCTAAACGTTGGATTTATCACAGCGGCCGGTAAACCTTGCAGGTGACAGGATACATTTGAAATGGAACCGCTACAGGCCCCGTGTAAACTAATAACCCGACATATCAGTGTACCGCTCAGTGCATTTTCACAGTGTGTACCGCTAATAAACACTTCACGCCCCCCACTCCAACAACTGTGTGTGTAAGGTAAATCCCAGGATGTCGTGATGTATTCTTTACCCAACCTTTCATATTTGCCCGCTGGTATGTATTTGAGGCAATACTGAAAATGAAAGGTTGTAACAGGCAGAGTTAATTTGCCATGAATTATCCATTCAGTGCTGGTTTTTCTGCTACCGTAAATGGCATATTTTCCAGTTTTTCAATGCTGCTTATTGTATACTTATCTCCCCTTTGTGCCAGTTCGATCTGTTTATCAGTGAGATTGTATTCTGAGAACAGAGCAGATGTATTTAATGAAACGCCAAGGCACATAGCCTGCATGCAAGTTTTGTAGCGTCAGGCCTAATGACAGAATATAATGTAATTGAGACTGGCCTTGTTGCAACTGGACCAAATCTTGCTCCACAATGTCTATTGCTGAGGATACAATGTTGCCCAATGAATATATCCTGGATGACAGAGTCGTTAACCCATTGTCGACTACAGCGAGAGTTTTCTCTAAATTAATACGATAAATTTCTTGTATTCTTTCTGCAGCGTCTGCTTGGGTAACCTTCCATATTTCATTATAAGCAGCATAGATACCTGTATATATGAAACGTTTTTGACGGAGTCTTCTTGGTCCTAGCAAGAAATACCTAAGGTCTGCGACGTCTTTAAGTAAAGATACGTGTTGTTTCACATCCTCTAGTGTAGATGTCTGCAGCTAATCGAGGCATAATTTTCCTACACTGTATGTTGTTACTACCCCTGGATGCAGTCTTTGGACATAGCGTGGGTCTGGCCTATTGATTGTTAAACCCTGTGTTCTGTTCAGGAATCTTTCTTGACAGTTGTTTGTGTCTATGGGCCAGAGCAACTATTTTCCCCATTCGGAATCTGTTCTGTTGTTATGTAGAATTTTATGTACATCGACCTCACCCTGTGTAGTGCTATCACTCTCAGGCTTAGGTATGGACGGAGTGTTCATGTCTTTGATCTTGGCTCATCCAAGGCAAGACGTTCGTTGGACAGTGTCATTCAAAAACATTATCTGCTGTGGGATGATGCAGGCTCTAAACAAAGCTTCTATCCCCTGCACTTGCTAATCTTTTGTACCCCAGACAGATTTTGTGTCAATAGTTTGTTTCCAAAACTCGAAACCCTGCCTAGACATTTGGTCAATAAAGGATACAGAATAAATCTGTTTTGTAGTTGTTAACATATTTTTCTTTCCTGTTTCGTTGACATTTTTATAATAAAACGTTTCTGGGACGGATGTATTGTACCCTGAAAAATATGTAAACTTCTTTTCAAGTGTTTTTGAGCTACCCCTCGGTGGTGTAGGACAATGTTCCCATTGGTTATACAAAAATAAATTTCTAGGAGTTGTAGATGTATGCAATACATGATTATCATAGTGGTTGTAACAAAAAAGCTGTTCATTGTCTGTTGAACCCTCTAAATATTCATGGTTAGAAAATGCAGCAGACCTTTCTAGATCATACATCATGTTATTAACAGTCTCAAAGTCCCAATCATCAGAATAGGTACTAGAGATAATAAAGTCACTTAATGATATTTTGAATAAGTGTGGAATCTTCACAAGTTCAGACGGACAGAATATATCATAATCCGTTTTGTCCAAAACTATACCATCTTGTATAAGAACAGCTGTGATGTTCACTGCTGACAAGTCTCTTGCTTCACGATGGGATGATTTGTGTGGTTTCAAAAGTAAGTTCACAGTTCTGATTTCTGTGTCCAAGTGAATATATCTTCCCTCTGTCAACATGCTCAAAGTTACAACCAAAGCAAGCCAAAGTAGAAAGAAGAAAATTCCAGAAATAATCCATAGTTCAATCCATGGTGAAACCAGATAAGTCTTTTTCAAGTGATGAAAAAGTCTTGTGCTTGTTCTTTAAAAGTCTTTTTTGCTGGCGTCGTTTCAGGTTCGCTGGGATCTTCAGAAAACGTATCAAAGTTAATGAAATAAACAGAGGCAGTTCTGTCAATGTTTGGAATTGCTTCAGGATTCGTTGAAATTGCTGGCACCAGATGATCACGTGTTACGTTGGTGTAGACAGGTGTATCAGGACGAACTGTTGGGTTTCAAGAGGAACGAGTTCCATAGCATTGTTGCTTAGTCCTTCATTTCTTACTGTTGGAGTCTCAAAGGTGATAAGTCTTTCAGTTTGAACCTCTTGGATAGTAGCTAGAGGAGTGTGTCTGCTACTTGGTCGGAGTCCACATGGCCTACTGCTTAGTATCGGCCACATAGTGTGGTTTGATGAGGTCGATGGACACAAATCGTTTCTCCTTTTTACCAGCAAGGGGAGGCAGAAGTACTGTTCTTGATCCGTGGATTGCTAGAACAGGTACTGTCTGTCTGTAAGAAGGCCCAAATTCCTTCTTATCCGTGATCTTTTCTTTGACTAGATCCCCAAGCTTTGGGATCCAGACAAGCCTTGCTGGGACGGCTGGTTTTTCCCCAGTGGTAGTTGGCTTCAGGAAGACATTGCTTTGTATCGTTCTTAATTCATTTAAGTCCTGTAAAACAGCCAAACGATCTTTGATATCAAAAGGTTTATTTTCCACCACTGTGCCTGCACATTCTAGATCTGGGACCCACATTCTTGTCCCAAATAGGACCTCATATGGAGTGATTTCCCCTAGAGAAATTCTTGGCAAATTGTTTAAAGAGCGTTGGACCCCATAAAGATGTTTGACCCACCCGTCACCCGTACCTAATTCTCTAGCTGTTATAGATCGCTTTATATCTTGTTTTTTTTCTTTCCACAACTGAATTTCCCTCAGGATGGAATGGAGAAGAGTACCGCAATGTAACGGCCAAACTGGCCATGGCTTCTTTGGAAGCTCGAGAGCTAAATGCAGGGCCCAGGTCAGAGTGTAGCGTGCCAATTGCGTATGTTCCGATAAAGACTCGCAAATCTTTTATAACAGTTCGATCGTCAGCCGAGCGCTGAGGCCACATCCATAGGAACCTTGAGCACGAATCCACTGCCACCATGATATATTTATAGTTACCATCCCTTTGCAAGGGACCGCAGTGATCCAGGTAAACACAAGGTAATGGTTTGTCTGAAATTAAGAGGGGTGTCTGCTCAGGACGTTTCACTGTAGAGACTTTCATCTTCTGGCATATTTCACATTCCAAAACATAGTTTTTGGTCTGTTTCCTAATGCCGGGCCACCAATATCTCTGTTTTAATAATGATACTGTGGCGGAAACGCCTGCATGGGCAGAGGCTATCCCTTCATGTGCTGCCAGGATTAGTCCTAGTCTATGTTTCATGTTGGGAATTACCCTATCCCCCACTACAGGGATTTGAGCAAACGGAACATTGTTCACATCAATTATGTATGAGTATTTGAGTGGAAACTTTTTAGGTAACGCTGCGCCGCTGCCTTTGCTTGAAGCATTGACAGCTAGTAATATCTCACTGCCTATTTTCGTTTTTGAACTAGTGATCGCAGCTATGGAAGCCGCTTGCACAGCCCCCTTTGCGGCTTCATCAGCCAATGAATTCCCTGAAACGTGTACGCCATCACGTTCATGACTCAGCGTGTGTATCACGTGAGTGTTTTGTTGTCCGTCTCTCAACTGAACTACTTGTTCCCAAAAGCGTCTTATGCTTAATTGTGCTACATTTTGCATCTTTGAAACCATTTTGAAGCCAATTCTGTAAATATTCATTATACGATTGTACACAGTAAAAGGTATCGCACACTATAATTGTGAGGAATTTGCGATCCGTATTTTCAAGTGCCAATTTGAATGCTTGTAGTTCAGCTCGCTGAGCTGTACAATCTCCTAGAGATTGTGTTTTAGTAACCATCGGTCGAAATTTACCATTGCGAATAAAACCTTTAACGATCGCGCAGGCTGCACTGTAAGCTTTCTTACTCCCGGTAGCGGGTTGTGCTGATCCATCAGTATAAATTATAAATTCGTACTAGTCAAGAGGGAGAATCTCAATGGGCAGAGGACATTCGTGTTCATATTGCAGGAATGCTTGAGTTTTCAATTAAGGATCAAAAACATATTCAACATCTGTTGCAGCAAGAGAATTAACCCATTGTATCCATCTTGGATGTAAAGCTTTTGCATTCGGAATGCTCGCTTTTATAACCACTTCTAAGGCTGGTACTGGAGTTACGACAATAATGCGTTTCCCCTGAGCAAGAGCTCTTTCTTTTGCTACAGCGGTTTGAACTGCTGTCAGAATTTTTTCTGTTGAAGTGAAGCGCATTTCCGCTTGTGTGTACAAATGGGATTTGTACGCAATCAGTACTTTTTCACCTTCATTAGACGTTAAGTAGGTGAATCCGCATTGACCCGGTATTACTCGGATCACTAAGTTACGTGTATTCACGCGTGTTTGTAAATGGTTTTTTGCTAACATGTCAGCTTGTATTGAGCGCAGAATATTTGTGTGTTCCTGTGTCCAATCTTTTTATTTGAAATCTTGTTTGATTAATTCGTAGAGAGGTTTAACCCTTTCTGCATAATTTAGAATGTAAGTTCTTCCAAAATTCAGGAAACCTAGAATCGATTTTAAGTTTTTCAGTGTTTTTAGAGGTTGGAGCAGCGCACATTTCTCTAAAAAGTTTGCTGCCAGGTTTTTGCCTTCACTTGAAAGTTCATATCCAAGAAAAAGGACATTGATATGGGCAATTCTTGATTTTTTGAAATTGAATTTGTAGCCCTCAGAGGCAGATCCCAGTATTATGGTATTTACCCTGTTCAAGTGCCTATCCGGGTCATTGTCTGTTAAGTATATGTCATCGACATATGACAATGCCTCATCATCATAAATCTGTAGTAACTCTGTTATTCTTGCTGAGAATGGCACCAGGCTGTTCTTGAACCCTTGTGGGAGTCAACAAAAGTGACACTGGGTCCCCATTATTGAGAAAGCTGTCAAGTACCTACTTTCAGGTGCTATGTTTTGACAAAAGAAACCATTTGAAATATCCAATGTGGTTTTATATTTTTTACGCACAATGTTATTCATTAGTGCAAATGTTTTAGAACAAGTGTTCAGGTGTCTGTAATCCAAAACTAGACAATCTGTGTTGTCTGGGTTTGCAACAAGAAACAAAGGATTGTTCATTGATAAGGTGCATGATTCAATCACCCCTTGATATTCAAGTTGATCTAAGATCTCCCTGACATGTTTTTTAGCTTCTTGCTTAATAGGGTACTGCCTTTGTGCAGTTGGTTGAGTTTTTAATTGGATTGTATGGTGAGGTGAGTCCTCATCCCATCCAACATGATTTTTATATAATGCAGGAGCTTGGGCAACTGCCCACTTCCTGCCATAAGTAAATTTTAGATGTACTGGAACATGGTCGGAGAAGGCTGGCATAATGATGTCTTCGCCATCGTGGGCACTCCCTGACAAATTGTGGTGGCCAGTCTTTTTCTGCTAGAAGTATGTCATAACCCCTTGAAAGCTACTCCCAAAAGAGCGCTTTCACTTTTCTTGGTATGTGTCCCTCCATCCTCAGTGTTATTTCGTATAACTTTTGTGGAGAACTAACCCTAGTGTCTTCAGTTTCAACTGTTATGTATTCATTCAAGTTCACTATCTCCAGAAGTTCCTTCAGGTTCTGGCGACCTATTGTTACTTCTGCTGCACTGTCCAGCATTGTCTGAGCCCATTCTCTGTTCTTGAGTAGTGTCCTCAGGATTTTCGGCATGTCTGATCTTCAGACCTGCTACCTTTTTCTTGAAGAACTGAGGTTTTGGTTTATTTTTATGAACGTGTTGATCGTCTCTGGACTTCAATCATTCTTCTTTTTGTTCTGAACATCCTCTTCTTTCGGATGTCTGTGAAGATGTCTGAAAGGTACAAGAGGAACGTGTATCAGTATCTTGATGCCTGTCAGGTTTTCTCAAATTATCCCTATTCCTGAGGTTATACCTCCTTTCAGAGGGCTCCTTTTGAGGAGACCTACCTCGGGATTGAGAACGTTTCTCCTTTGATAATTGTTTTTTGTTTTCCCACTTCTTTTTAGAAGATGTAGGATTGTGTTTAATTGAGTCCTTTTTAGGATCGCCAGACAGTTGTGGTTTAAGTGGTTTCCCTCCTAAACAGTTCCTGCCCAATTCCTCATAGGATTTTTCTAATATTCTGGGTAGTTTTTTTTGTTGTTCTGTTACATCAAATTATCTCAAATTCTGGCGTTGACTTTTCTTTAATATTGGATAATATCATTGTTGAGACCTGGTCGAGGTTTTTCAGTAATTTCATACCTAAGTTTAGAGCAGGCTCTGACCCGTATTCATTTTGAATTTGTTTCAGGACATTTACCGCAATAGATGGAACACCATGTGTTTTAGTATAGATGGCAGCAAAGACTGTGCCCCAAGTGGTGCAGTCTTCTAGATGTGGTGAGATCCCCATTGGTAAACGGATTGGTAAAATTCTGTGTTTTTCATGAGGGGTAGTATTAGGAAATACTGCTTCGATTTGAGTAATTTTTTGAGCTATCCAGAATGGAATTTGTTCACGTTTTGTGGGCATTTTACCCATGACTGCCTGTAAAGTCTGTGGAGTAATTTTTAGTGTATTCCCGTGGTGGGGGGTTTGAGTTGGAATGGGTAATGGTGGTTGGACTGCGAAAGTCCGCATAACATATTGGACTAATTGTCTGCAAATATTTATTAACTCTTTGAGTTGAATGAGTAAATCCTCGTTTGACATCTCTTCGATGTCAGGATGAGGTGTATAGCTGGCTAAAATCGGCCATGTTGCTCCTGGTCTACCTAGTGGACCGAGCCTGGTTATGTGATTGCAATGTTTTAGTGCGCCTTTAAACCAGGGCTGATGCTCCTGGTATGTGAGTGGAATTTCAATATCCTCAAAGGGAATGTATTCCACAGGTGGTTCATCTTCTTTGAAGAAGTGAAACACATGTGTTACTGGATTTGATTCTGGGAATGTAATCCATGAATAGAATACCTCTCTCTGAAAAGATTCATGTGCCTCTATTACAAAAACTGCTCTACCACCTCTTGGTGTTAGGCCATGTTTTATAAGTTTTAGAGTGATGGCTCTCCCTAAATTAGGATGGATGTTTATAACACTGTGACCGTGGGGGTTGGCCCCGTGAGTGGAACAATGAGGGACACCAATCCGTATTGAGGGTTATGGGTTATTTAATGCTCAAGTATGGTACACCAGACTAGTGGAAAGAAGTCTCGCTCTTCTCCTCTTCTGGTCCAGAAGTCGTCGGTCTCTCTTTCCCCTGGGGTTCTTGGTCCGACAGGGGGGCTCCGACGGGCATGAAAGGAAGAGAGAGGCAATCTTTAGGCGTACTGCTCTCTGGGGGTTATAGGGAGTGTGTGGGAAAGGGAGTGAGGAGTCACCGGGGGTCCACCACCAACTCTATGTTGGAAAACAGGGAGACTGAGAACAGGTCACGCCAAGCAGCCCAAAAGAATATCCCCGCGACCTCCTCAACAATGACTAATGAAAGACAGCTACCTCCCTCCCCGTGTGGAAACCAAGCCCAGGATTCGGCCCCGTACCTTTCCCAGCCATGCTCCACCGGGCGCGTAGCGGGGCGAGACGCCGTGTAGTTGGCCTCCTGGCCCTCCGACCCTCTCGTCGCCGGCGTTTCCTTCTCCTCCGCTTCTGGTCTTCAACGCTCGTCCTCGGTCCGTTACGTCGCTCTCTGTCTCCTTCCCTGATCGCTCTCCGGCTCCTCCGTCTCTGTGGGCTTTCGCATCTTCCTCGTCGCTCTCTTCCTCCTTACGGGGCCTCGTCGCCTCTGATTGGTGCTCCGCCGGTGACGTCAGAGGAGAAGTCCCAGCCTCTGAGGCGAGCCAGGCCGCATTAAAGGGGCCGCCTGCGTCCTGCAGATGTTGCGGAAATGAATAGTCAATGAGGGTCCTTTCCTTTCCCTCCTCCTCTCCAGAGCCTACGCGACAAACACACTCATCGGGTTCATTTAAACCTGTAGTATTAAAGGTTGCTACGGCATGGTCAGACGCAGCCTGTGTATTATCCTCGTTCTGAGTCATTGTTTTATTAAAAATGCAGAACATGTTTCAAGGAAACAAAGATAAGGTGCACAATATTTTGGAACACTGTATCCTTCAACGTTGAATAAACCAAACAGCTAATACATAGGATTTTCATCCTACTCAGCTATGGCGGATAGTATCCCTACCCACTCCAGATGTCTTATGGAGTATTATGAGTAGGGGTCTCTGAGAAAAGCACAACTGAGTTACTTCAGAATCTAGCGTTAAATTAGTGCCTTATCAAACCGTTGGGCGCCATGTAGTGTAGTTCCTATTTCCCTTATAGGCTCTGCGCATTGGAATATTATACACTATAGTTCTGTGCATAGGACTGAGGTCAGTATGCTCCTATCGAGTATATTAAACTTAATTACTTGTGTGCCAGCTAACTCAGAGGTCACTAGAAACTTCTTGAATGAACAAGAAGGGATTAGTTTCTGACAATCGCATAAACATGACAACTATGTTTCCTTTCAGAATCGGAACGTGTCTCAGAATAGTGGAAACAATAGATAACAGTTTCACTCAGTCAATCGTGCATGCTTAGTTTCTTCAGAGTAACACAGAAAATAGGAAGACGGGCGTTTTCAATAAAAAAGGATTTATTGAACAGTCTTAGTTCTCGTGTAAGAGATATGAGCTGTCACGATCATTAGACAGTAAGCAAGATATAATATGCACAGGGTCAGCAGTAAGAAGAAGTAAAACTGCAACAGCATTGTCTTTTAGCTATGACCTATATCTATATACATACACATAAATACACAGGCTAAAATTGGATACTCATCTGGTGCTTCTAAATAATTCTACCCCAGTGTACCTAACTTGAATGTAGTGCAAGGTAGGAAGTAGGTGCTGATTTAAGCTATAGTTGGTCT